>NC_140962.1:48159125-48236625 GCF_056783735.1 Eptatretus burgeri
ACTGAGGATGAGTGGTGTAAAATCTTTAAAGGTTGTCATTTTTTTCTCGAGTGCGCTTCTTGAGGCCAAGGCTGGTGTGGCAACAGTGTTGCATCCTCGACTTCAGCCTTTGGAGATAACTTGTAAGGAAATTTGCAAAGGTTACTTACTGTCTGTGCAATTTGTCAGTAGTAACCTAAAGATTTGCATGACAAATGTTTACTGTCCTAGTGCTAACTCTGAAAGAGGTGCCTTTCTGTACAAGTTGGCAGAGTTTGTAAGCACCATTGACTTAACCATGTTGTTGTGTCTGGGGGGTGACTACAACTGCACCCTCGACCCACAACTTGATCGGAACACTTGTGAGCCTCATCCACCCAGTGCAAGGCCTTTGGCACAGCTCGTCAAAAAGTTTAAACTGGTGGATGTGTGGCGGGTACAAAACCGTAATATCCGTCAGTATACATGGGTTTGTGCATCAAGAAATGTTTTGACGATGGCTCGCCTCGACAGATTTTATGTTAATCATGAAATGGTAAACATTGTTAAGAACTCTTATATAAGGCCGTCTGGTTTTTCCGATCATCACATGATTGTTATGGTGTGTGGCTTTCCTCATCATGTCTGTGGAAGTGCATATTGGACTTTTAATTTGAAACTTTTACAAAGTGCACATTTTATAGAAGCTTTTAAAATGGTATGGGAAAAATGCGAGTCACAAAAGGGTTCATATTTGAACTTAAGACAATGGTGGGACTGCACAAAGTCCCAAATCAAATGTTTTTGCCAACAATACTGCTCGTACAGCACAAACAACGCTTTTGGTGTGATATCTGTTTAAAAAACGATATACTTATCTGTGAGCAGAAAGCTGGATTGTCTAGCGTGAATGTCCAGCAGTTGTCGACGAAAAGGACCCTTCTGGCTAAAATAGTGAAAGAGCGGGCGGCCGGTGCATTTGTCCGACTGCGGAACAAAAAAATCCAACTTGACACACCAAACAAAGGGTTCTTCAATTTGGAAAAACCGGTCAAGACCTCTCAACAAATCCATGCTTTGCGCTCTTCTGGTGGTGATTTGTTGACCTCCCAGAGTGATATCAAGCATGAACTACAAGACAATTTTTCGAAACTCTTCGCAAAAATAGCTATGAATGAGAACAGGAATGCAATGCTTGAACAGCTCCCTTCTCTGTCTGAAGACCAACAACAATTGCTTTAGCCTGGCATTTCTCTTGGAGAACTTACTGCTGCGCTCAAGGATAGCAAGGATGGGAAAGCCCCTGGACGAGACGGCCTTCTGACTGAATTTTATAAGGCTTTCTGGGACATTCTAGGCCCTACTCTTCTTGAGGTCTTTCAGGAGAGTGTTGAACAAGGTGAATTGCCATTGAGCTGCCGGAGGGCAGTTTTGTGTCTCCTTCCGAAGAAAGGAAACCTGCATGAGACCGCAAATTGGCCGCCTGTGTCACTCCTCAACACGGACTATAAAATATTGTCAAAAGCACTTGCAACCTGTCGAAAGGAAGTAATATCCTTCTTGATTGGCACTGATCAATCATACTGTGTTCCAGAACGTTCCATATACGATAATATTTTTTTGGTGAGAGACTTGATCAGTCTTGGTCGAACCACATCTCGTGGTTTTGGTTTATTACTTTTAGATGAAGAAAAAGCTTTTGACAGTGTTAACCATTCTTTTTTGTTTGATGTATTCAGGAGAACAGGGTTTGGGGAAAAATTTATTGTTTATGTTGAGTTATTGTACAAAAATGCATCTTGTCTGCTGAAGGTTAATAATAGTCTTTGTTACCCTTTCCCCTTTCAGCGAGGCATCCGTCAGGGCTGTGCTCTATCAGGCATGCTCAACAATCTATCCGTTGAACCTTTATTAGTTTTACTTCAGAACTCCGTGTTAGGAGTCTCTCTTTCACAAAACTCCAAAGTCGTCGTTTCAGCTTATGCTGATGATATTTGTGTTGCTATTGCAAATCAAAAAGATGTTTCTGGGGTCTCTCGTTTCCTTACCCAGTTTGCGCTTGCTTCTACTGCAAGGGTAAATTGGAAAAAAGTGTAGCTTTCTGGGTGGGCCCCAGATTGCCTTCCTCGTCCCTGCCTGGTTTACCAGGAGGAATACAGTGGAGTAGTGAGGGGTTTAAATATTTAGGCTTATTTCTAGGAATTGAAGCGTATGAACAAAAAAATTGGGAGAACTTCCTGGAAAAAATTAAATTGAAACTGGGAAGGTGGAGAAGATTGTACCAACTTCTCTCGCTTAAGACACGGGTGTCAATCATAAACAACCTGGTGGTTCCATTTATTTGGCATAGAGTTATCCCACTTGAACCTCCGAGATACTTGGTCACAGGCATTCAGAGGGTTCTGACTGATTTTTTTTTCTGGGGTGGCCACCATTGGCTGGGCCCAGACGTGGTCTGCAGACCCCGAAATATGGGTGGTCAAAATCTGATGCATATCCCAAGTCGGATAATGGCATTCCGGATTTCCACGATTAAGCGCCAACTGTACAGTGACTGTGTTCCTTGGCGTCCTCTCACAAACGTCTGTTTGCAGAAAGTGGAAGGTCTGAAATATGACCGTGAACTTTTCCTCATCGACCTGCAACACGTTAACATGTCTCAGCTCCCCAGTTTTCATCAGAGCCTTTTGAATGCTTGGCAAGTCCTCGGAGTGCAACGTTTAGAGGTATCATACGATGCCCAAAAGTTTGTACATAGCCATTAGTTCGGAATCCTTTATTCTCTAGAATTTCAACCTCCAGGTCGTTTATGCATTGTTTCACCAGTGTTGGAATAAACGGAGTGCGAGATCTGTTGCATCCATCCTTGAATGTCTGGCTACCTGTAAGCTCACTTTCATCAAAAACTGGTGTTCGTTCTGCTCGTATTGTGGAAAATGTCTTGAAAGCAGTAATTCAAACCTTTCATAGACTAAACATCGGGTGGACTGGGGTGGATGAAGTGATAGACTCACATCTCTATTTCCCTGAACTTCAAATTGCCTCAAAAAAACAAGAGGGTGTGTTCTCCTCAAACTTAGAGGAAATTGGTGTGTTTCACGTCATGCGGAAAACTGCTATCTACAACATATGTCTGGAAGAATGTATACCTGGTTTTACAAAACTGTTCAAAAATCGGTGGAATGAGACCTTACCTGCTGGAGCTTTTTTAACTCCAGTGTGGAACAAAATGTATAGTTCTCCAACTCTTGGGCGAACTGGAGACCTGAATTGGAGACTAGCGCATCAAGCCCTGGTCACACAGACATGACTCCATAAGTTTAATTCTTCTGTTCCAATTTCTTGTCCTTTTTGTGATTTGATTGAAAATGTTGCCCACGTTTTTATTAAATGTAAGAGATTGGTACCCCTCTTTCTCTTCCTTCAACAGCTTTTCTATAAATTTTATTTTATTTTTTCCTTTCCAGTCTTTATTTATGGAATCGGGGGGAATTATAAAAGTAAACCAGTCCTCTCGTTTTTGTCTTTTCTGTTGGGCATTGCTAAACTGGCAATTTATAAAACCAGGAAAGCAAAATTGAAGGGGGAAAATGCAAATGTGCTTTTGTGCTTTAAAGGTATGGTTTCGGCACGAGTAAAAATGGAGCAGGCTTATCTTTCGAGCCTGGATATTGTGGGTGATCAGTGGTACACTGATGAGGTTTTGAGAGTATTTTCGTGAGGAATCTGTTCGTGAGGAACCTCTCCTCTCTCTCCTCTCTCTCCCTCTCCTCTCTCTCCCTCACCTCTCCTCTCTCTCCCTCACCTCTCCTCTCTCTCTCCCTCACCTCTCCTCTCTCTCCCTCTCCTCTCTCTCCCTCACCTCTCCTCTCTCTCCCTCACCTCTCCTCTCTCTCCCTCACCTCTCCTCTCTCTCCCTCACCTCTCTCTCACCATCTCCACCCTCTCCACCATATCATTATCTCTCTCTCTCTCTCTCTCTCTCTCTCTCTCTCTCTCTCTCTCTCTCTCTCTCTCTCTCTCTCTCTCTCTATCTCTATCTCTATCTCTATCTCTATCTCTATCTGTATCTCTATCTCTATCTCTCTCTATCTCTCTCATCATTCATCTCTCATCTCTTCTCTCTCATCTCTCATCTCTCATCTCTCCTCTCTCATCTCTCATCTCTCATCTCTCATCTCTCATCTCTCATCTCTCATCTCTCATCTCTCATCTCTCATCTCTCATCTCTCATCTCTCATCTCTCTCTATCTCTCTCTATCTCTCTCTATCTCTCTCTATCTCTCTCTACCTCTCTCTACCTCTCTCTATCTCTCTCTATCTCTCTCTATCTCTCTCTATCTCTCTCTATCTCTCTCTATCTCTCTCTATCTCTCTCTATCTCTCTCTATCTCTCTCTATCTCTCTCTATCTCTCTCTCTCTCTCTCTCTCTCTCTCTCTCTCTCTCTCTCTCTCTCTCTCTCACCTCTCTCTCACCCCTCTCTCACCCCTCTCTCACCCCTCTCTCACCCTCTCTCACCCCTCTCTCACCCCTCTCTCACCCCTCTCTCACCCCTCTCTCACCCCTCTCTCACCCCTCTCTCACCCCTCTCTCACCCCTCTCTCACCCCTCTCTCACCCCTCTCTCACCCCTCTCTCACCCCTCTCTCACCCCTCTCTCACCCCTCTCTCACCTCTCTCTCTCACCTTTCTCTCACCCTCTCCACCATATCATTATATCTCTCTCTCTCTCTCTCTCTCTCTCTCTCTCTCTCTCTCTCTCTCTCTCTCTCTCTCTCTCTCTCTCTCTCTCTCTCTCTCTCTCTCTCTCTCTCTCTCTCTCTCTCTCTCTCTCTCTCTCTCTCTCTCTCTCTCTCTCTCTCTCTCTCTCTCTCTCTCTCTCTCTCTCTCTCTCTCTCTCTCTCTCTATATATATATATATATATATATATATATATATATATATATATATATATATATATATATATATATAATCTGGTTCTTCTCCATTCTCTCTCTCTTTCCCTGTATCACTTTTTTTTCTCTCTCTATCATGTATGTCTCTCTCCTCCATCATATCTTATCTCTGCTCTATCTATCATATATTTCTCTCTCCTTATCTCTTTGTCATATCTTTCTCTTCTCTGGTCTCTCCCTCTCATCTTTCTCTCATCTTTCTCATCTCCATCATATCAGAGAGAGATAATATGATATCTTTCTCTCTCCTTCCCTCCCTCTCTATCATCTCTCCTTCCCAGAGTGAATCTTGATTTTGTGTTGGATCTCCATTCCTTTGACAACTGCGCTAGCGTGGGGTAAGTTCTTCTGTTCCAGAGCATCTTTATCATGCTTTGCAAATCTTAAGTTGCACCAATGAAAAGTGAATATACATGTATATATGTATATATACACGTCTTGATGTATATATACAAAAAATAGATGCGCACGTCTTTCCACCATTAAAGTATTTTGGCCCTAAAAGAGATGAATGCATCTCTGACAGACAAAGTTGACAGTTAATGTATCTTTGAATCGTGCCTGCTCCTGACGACAATCCCCTTCGTGTGTGCGTGTGTGTGTGTGTGTGTGTGCGTGTGTGTGCGCGCGCGCACATGCTTTTTTATAAATGAAGTAAAGTTTGAGAGAATAATGATAATGTCGATCCATTCTGACAACCAACCCCTTTATAACCAAAACGCTTCATGATGTTGTTTACGGCTCTTTTTCAGCTTGCGGGAGAGGTTATCCCAGTTGGAAACGCAAGAGGGCGCAGCGACTCATGGCCACCTAGACCAGGTAATTCTCAGTCAGGGGGCATTCACCTTACGCACGCCAAAGCACCTTTTCCGTGACCAACCTGGAATGAAAATCGGGGAAGGGGGGGGGTGGGGAAGAGAATATGGGTTCGTAAGTTGTAGACTTTCTCTTGTTCAGCTAAAAAAGATGCTTTGAACTTTGACCTCAGCCCTGACAAAGCCCAGTTCATTAGCGACTAAATGTGCTCACCATGCACTGTGGTTGGATAAGGAGGCATCCCTGTTGGAAAGATTTTCACCGTCATTCATCATGCTGATCACCAGTTTTCCATTCCCATCTAAATTGGTGATGGGCCATGATGCTGGTTACACAGGTTCAAATCCCAGATAATTATATCCATTTGGCAATTGGCGACATCCTTGTGATTCATGTACACTGACATCTGCAAATGTCTTCCTCCTTCATGTGATTTATACACAAGCTCTTCTATGAACCATAGATTAATGTAAAACGGATCACATGCACCCATCACAAATATTATTAGACTCGTTTCGGCGAGGCGCTTGAAAGAGACAAAAGAGGGCTTATAACTGGCTGTGGCGGCGGCTGTGTGAACTCCCATAATTACAGTCACGCATCGGTTATGATATGCACATCGGATTTCCAGAACTATCACGTGTCTGCCTTTAGCGCCCCTCGAAACAGATCGAGTTTTCATGGAGAGAACGCACCATGAAAATCTCCATCTTGGCAGAAGATCCCAGTGAAAGAAAGTCATACAGGATCTGTGGATTTGTATGTAGTTTTGTCCGAGTGTTGTTTCACGCTGCGATTGTCCAGCCATTCCGTTTTTTTGATCGCTGTGTATTGAGAAGAGGCGCTCAGAATGGAATAGCGTTATTGCAGCGCGATATGATGGTTGCGCCAGGGGACGGTGGGGTCCACGGCCCGGTGGTTTTCAATGTGGCCTGGTGAGCTCGTGACTTTCCCGTAACCCCCGTTCTCTTGCAGAGCATTCGGAGTGTCACATTTGAGGTGCCGGGAAGCGTCACGCAGAGCGCCCTCGATGCCTTCCTGCAAGTGAGTTTCTGCATCTCCTACCATTCCCACCCTCTGGTTGTTTTACTTTTGCCTTTGGTGTGTGTGTGTGTGTGTGTGTGTGTGTGTGTGTATTTGATTTGATTTTGACCAAACGCCCTTGTGGATTGTCGTGTTTGAACTGCATGCTTATTGTTTTCATTTCAGGACCTTTTGTGGGAGAAGAAAATGCTCAATGAAGAAGGTCATTGCATGGAGGTACTTCGGTTGAAGGTACATGCATATAGTAAAAACGAATCTTTCAACATGCATTTTAAACACGAACCATTATTATCAAAAGGTCGATCCTTTCACTGCACCACATGCCTGTGTATCGAGTGGTGGAACTTGGAAGGAGTTGTCGGTCTCCTCATTCATACAATTTATAAACATTTCATTCCATATTAAGATGATATAGAACCCCAGGATAAACACATTTGGTGCCAGTACATGCTGAAAGCCTCGTTCATCTATTAAGGATGGATGAGCTCTTTGAGTTGTGTATTCTCCTTGTCAATCCCATTAAATTGTCCTGTATGGAGTACATGTAACACCAATTTAACGACACCCAATTAATCCCACATGCTTGTGGGGTCAGCCAGGGAAAGTTTATTTGGCCCAAGTCTTTCACGGACTGGCTGGCCAGGCCTGACGTTTGACTGAATGTGGCAGGAATTTGTGATTTGTTCTGGGCTGCCGGCGATAATTCGCCTACTCTTCACGGTAGACACCATGGGATCTATAACGTCCATCAATTGATGCCAGTATTCCGGACATCCAGCTTAACGTATATCCGAGGGACGGATCACTCACTTTGCAATGCAACCATCTTTCCCACGAAGCACTGGTGTGTGACCATTGAAAGTCAGGTTGGGAATCGAACATGGTCTGGACAGCTCAATTATGAGTGAGCTACTCCCAAATCATTCTGGCAGAGCCTGAGTGGGGGACATAGGTGGGAGAAATTGGGGTAAAGTAGTTTTGTAATAGAGTACATGACATACGTGACCGTGCACTCTGCAGTGGCCATCACTATTTTTTTTATAATATGGTCACCTCTATGAGCTCTCACAAATCCAAGCTACCCGCAATGCAGCGCCAGTTTGCAGCGTTCCACGCGCGATTGAAATGAAAACGGAGTCCCATTATGCACACGATAACGATTTACAGGGAGTGATTCGATTCGGGAGGATGAAGAAAGTTATTAGCACGTGGTATTTCATAAATCGCCATGTGAGCCATTTGCCTTTTTTCATTACGGGGGGTGATGGGGTTGGGTGTTCAGGTTGGGGTCGAGGCATCGATTTGACATTCTCACATTGAAGGTGGAACCGTAAACGTTACATTCCAGAAGAAACAATTATAAAATCGTGCGCTCGTGCACGTATATATCCCCACCCTCCGCCCCCCAAATCCCCCACCCTTCCCTTTTCCCACCCATACCCCTCTTGCAAAGCCCATGAAAAATCCGAACGTAAGAGGCAGCAATATGTTATATTCATGTGTTGTGTCATTTTTATATATAGTACTGTACAACACGGGCATTTCTCACCATGTAATTAAAATGTATTCACAATTACAGCTTTTAAACAAAGGTAAAAGTGGCATTATTAACCCCCAACAGGGTGGCGAGCTTATATTTTGGGTGCTATCAGTCTAGCTGTCCATCCATCCGTGCATTCGCCCATCCATCTGTCCGTGCGTCCGGCCGGAGCCTCCACTCGAAAATGACTCGACGCATCTTTCATATTCGCCACGTGTATGCAATATCTTGGCACGAGGAACATCAAATGATTTTGGGATCATAGCCAAAAGTCATGGGGCAGACAATTTTATTTCCGAATGCTGGCAATTAAAAAAAAAAAAAATACTGAACTGGAGAAAATAGTATAGGATTATACAGTGCAGTATATGCTTTTGGGAACCATTATTTATGTATATGTATACACTTTACCATCTCCACTACCTACGTACCACCGTGAATTACTTATTTTTTTAGATGCACTTTACCATTATCATGACATTCATGCCACCATTAATTTTTTTTTAATATACACACTATCATGTCCATGACCTACATAGCACATTTAATTATTTATTTATTCATATATACACGACCATCTCCACGACCAACATACCACCTTGAATTATTAATTTATATTCCCACTACCATCTCCACTACCTACATACCACCGTGAAGTACTATTTTATTTTTTACATACACTTTACCATCATCATGACCTACATACCACCATTATTTATTTATATACACACTTCCATCTCCACTACCTTCATACCATCTTGGATTATTTATTTATGTATATGCTTTTTAGCATTGTACTACGTTGTGCAATTTTCACATGAATTTCACATTACACCTTGAATTGTTTATTTATTTATTTATATTCACTTTACAATCTCTACACCAACACACAACTTTGAATGACGTTTATTTTTGCATACTTTACCATTCTTCCAACAACCGACATGCCAATTTGGATTGTTTATTTATTTATATACCCTTCACCATTCTACCAACAACCAAAATGCCAAATCAAATTATTTATACACACTTTGCCATCACCACGACTGACATGTTTAATTAATTATTTATTTATATACACTTTACCATCACCGTGACCGACATAACTTTGCATTACTTATTTATTTATATACACTCTACCATCTCCATGACCGACATACCACCTTGAATTATTTATTTTTTATATGCCTTTTAGCATTCATCGTACGACAGTGAAATGGTCACACAGATTTCAATGGTCTATCTGGTCAGGCTGTAACCTTTTTACCATTTGAGCTTTTGTCATCAAATTTTGAAGAAAGCTTTATTATGAGAATATGGAGAAGACAAATTAAGAATTCTGTCAAAAGGTCAAAGGTCCCGTTTCGCATATGGAAGAAGTCTAAACACAAAGTGTGGCCCTACATAACCGACACGATGGGCTTTGCATTTTCAGATGCATTCTGGTGTATTTATTTGTGAGTTTATACAGTTTTTTTTTTCTTCTTCTTCGAGATTATGATGTACCATACTTTGTTACAGTGTCGATGAAACTGAAGCAGTTTATTGGCAAGGATTATAGTGGGTGGTTTGTGTTTGCCATTGCCTTCCTCGTATGAGTTTGGGTAGGGATTTGTAATTTGTTCATGATGCTGGCAATAACTCACCAACTCTTCACGAAGGACACCGTGGGATCTTTGGCATCTACCAATTAATGCTGGCAGAGTTTAACGTCCATCCGAGGGACAGCACTCACATTGAGGAACCGTCCTCACTGTGAAACACCGGAATGACAGTTTATAGCTGGACTGATATTCACCCAGGCTCGACAGCTTCGAGGAGAATGGGCATACCTCAAGGCCATCATGGCAGCCAATATATATCTATGTATATATGTAATGTATGTATATATATATATATATATACTGTATATGTATATATATATATATATATATATTGTTACGTTTGAGGGGGGGTATGCATTCAAAGGGTAATTAGGATGTTTAATTTGGTATGCCATGCTGTTCGAGTTTACCAGGATCTCGATGTAATAAGTAGCAATTCAGTGGTGATAAGTTGTCTAGTAAATGTTCATTTCTTCAAGGGGGAAATGATAATTGTCACGTAATTAGATAGGGACACGGGATAGGGTAAGTGTGTCTGCGTAAACCCCTTTTGGTATTCTCTGGAGACTGGCCGTGACGTCACAGGACAGTGCAGCGGATGGCTCCGCCCCGTGATCACGATTGGCAGAAGGCGACGGCGGTGGGCCAATAAACGGCTCGATTGGAAGTGACGAGGACAGGAGGATAAAAAAGGTTCTGTTCGGGGTCGAAAAGGAAGAGGAAGAAGATTGGGACAAAACGATCGTGTTTTTTTGGTGTGGAGGCTGTTGCGCAGAGAGCGTCCTTGTTGTGCTGATTCGATCGTGTTCTTCATCGTGTCTTGGAGCCTTGCTGAGCCTCGTGCCTCACCTTGGTTGGCTCTGGGGTTCTGCTGACTCGGAATACAGGGTCAAACGGCGGGTGGACCTGCCTCCCTCTCCTGCTCGCAACTTGGCGCCAGAACTGGTTCCCTGGCGGCTGTGAGCGGACTTGGGCCAAGACCAGGAGGTCGACAGCACCACGGTTTCTCCTGCCCCCCTGACGAGAGCAAGGCCAGCTCGTCCGACGCCGATCCAGGGACAGTTGCGTCCACACCACGGTCCAGCCTGACCACCAGAAGTAGCTACGTTTTTTGTGTGTGTGTGTGTGTGTGTGTGTGTGTGTGTGTGTGTGTGTGTGTGTGTGTGTGTGTGTGTGTGTGTGTGTGTGTGTGTGTGTGTGTGTGTGTGTGTGTGTGTGTGTGCTTGGCGCCTTAGAGGGTTTGAGATCTGTATATTCATTGGAATTGTCTGTGTTTTTCCCCACGCCCGATCCCACACCATCCCGTCGAATCGCCCCGGATCCCTTTTCTTGCCGAGTCTTGTTATTTCTGGTTAATAGTAAAAACAAATAAACATCATCAATTCAGTGAAAAGCGACTCGTGCCACCTTCCTCGTCCCGTTTGCGGTAGAGCGATTGGAACCGCCATCTTTGGGTTAAATAAATAAACCGCCTCCATCGTTTCGGCTCATTCTACGTTGGCGGGACTGTTCAAGTCCCGTGGACGTCACAATATATATATATATATATATATATATATATATATATATATATATATATATATATATATATATATATATATATATATATATACACATCTGGATTCGGATTTTCACCAAAATCAAATCAATTCGTCCTTATCACACACCCAACCTGTCCACCAGTTTTCGTCCGAATGCGTCCATAACTTTTTGAGATATCCTGATTGCAGACAAATAAACAAACACAGACAGGGGTGAAAACATAACCTTCATCCACCTTTGGTGGCAGAGGCAATAACGATTCTAATCTGTTCTCCATTTTACCACCTAGACCAGATTCATAACAATATGTGCATGTACGTGTAAGATCTACACATCCCATTTTTAAGGTGCGGTTGGGGACTGTGTCCTCGATGAGAACTTGCATCCATGTTAATTATTATAATGCTCTCAGCCACTGTTCAAAGATATCCTCAAAGCATGCCAATAATTTATCTGTTAATTTCATGTACTCGTGGGCCCGTTGGTCCATTGGACCAAGTTTTCATTGGTCTTCACAACCTTGTAGCATACCCACCTGCTGTACTGCTTTAGCATTCGCTTGCCTTTCACCAAGTCCAGATGTGTTTGGGCCAGGGCAGGGATTATTCATTTCTTGTTCTTATTGCCAAATGATGCTCTCCTATTATTATTGTTTTAATCATTAGTATTAATTAATGTCTGCTTTGCTCCCATGTTGTCATTCTTTTTTTTTTTTTTTTTTTTTTTTTTTTTTAACAAGCATGTCCCACCCATCGCTTCACTCATGGGTATACTAAGTAGAGTGAAGGGAAAAAGAGGGGGGAGAAAGAGGGGTGGAAGAGCGAGGAAGTAGAGAGACTGAGAAGGGGTGGGGAACGAGGAAGGAGGGGGGAGTGAGGAGGGGTGGGAGAGTGAGGATGGGTGGGGGCAGGGAAGGCAACATGAGGGGAGGGGAAGGCAGCGTGAGGGGAGGACAAGGAAAGGCAGCGTGAGGGGAGGACAAGGAAAGGCAGCGTGAGAGGAGGACAAGGAAAGGCAGCGTGAGGGGAGGACAAGGAAAGGCAGCGTGAGGGGAGGACAAGGAAAGGCAGCGTGAGGGGAGGACAAGGAAAGGCAGCGTGAGGGGAGGACAAGGAAAGGCAGCGTGAGGGGAGGACAAGGAAAGGCAGCGTGAGGGGAGGACAAGGAAAGGCAGCGTGAGGGGAGGACAAGGAAAGGCAGCGTGAGGGGAGGACAAGGAAAGGCAGCGTGAGGGGAGGGCAAGGGAAGGCACTGTGAGAGGATGATCCGTCCAGACATAACCACTGTCCGGACACATCCGGAGATAACCGCAGTCCAGCCACATATGGAGATAATCACCCTCTGGCCATAACCACCGTTCGGATATGTCCAGAAATAACCACCGTCCAGATACGTGCGGATATAACCACTGTCCAGATACATCCGGAGAGAGAGAGAAAGATATATATATATATATATATATATATATATATATATATATATATATATATATATATATATATATATATATATATATATGATTAGCTCAGATCCCCAATAAAATGCCTGTTTAGCTAGGTTGTGTGGTATAAGGGACGTTGTGTGTCGGGTGGTGTAAGAGACTGTTTTTGTGTTCATACAGTGGTGGTGAAACAAGAGATCCCTCTTGTTCCTACCCCATCCCGGGATAGCTCCCCCCCAGCCGGCTGAGGGGGTGTGATTGGAAAAAGAGTGTGGCCAAGGGGAGGAAGTGACCTGAAGGGGAGGGGCCTTTGGTCGGTTTCGCCGAGAGAGGCGGGCTGGTGTGTCGAAGGAGCGAACGAAAAGAAACTGGTGAAACTGTGAGCGCAGTAGTGGCGCCGGTCGGCTGTACACGGGACAGCTGTGTCTGTTTTTCGTGAGGAACGAGCCGAAAGAAAGGCAGGGAAGGCAACAGAGAAACCACCAGTGCTCGGAGTCGTTTCGAAGCGAGAAATGAAGGCTTCGTGAAAAGAGCTGTGTGTGGAGAACAGTCGTTCTCGAAAGAGTGGTGTTTTCGAAGCGAGCGAACGTAAGAGAGGCTGCCTGCACCTCGAGCCGGCGATCGACTCTTGTGGGGAAGTGATCAACAGATTCAGCCTGCGTCTGGCCATAGACCCTCCTCCGTACTCACCTCACGGCTGGACACGTTGTCGATATGCCTGGGGAGCTCGGCACCTCAATTTGAGCCTTGTCTGGTGCACCGGCCAGGCCTGGATTTGTGTGCTGGACCTAGAGAGAGAGATCGGCTGAGGCCCATCGTTGATCTGGCGGATTTGTGCCGTCGACATTGCGCGGGGCCAGAGCGTGCAGAGACCGCGTGCGTGAGGTCTGCGACAAACTGACAAGCGCCATTTTGCCACGCGGCGTGGTTCGAGCGGGAGTTCGAATCCATGGACATTCGCCTGTTACGAGCGACATTCGTGCTTTTTGACACTTTCCTCTCGTCCATGAGACATCACCACGTACTCTGTCTTGTCTTGCATGCATGCTGTTTGTCTTTGTCTGCACGTGTTGTATAAGGCATATTTCGGTAGTGACCCCCTCGAAACCTGTAGGCCGTGGTTCCCCAGTTAAGGCCCGGTCACACCTTGACGTTTTAGCCAGCGATGGCAACGTATTAAAATGTATGTAAAACGCTGGCTGACGTTGAACTTTTGATGTTTTTTTTTTTAAGATTCGGACGTATTCATCACGAGTTGGTCGTATGCATAACATATTAGTAATGGACACAGAACGTTTCGTTGTGTTATAGATAACTTATACCAACGAATGCTGAACCTGTTGTCGGCCTACACAACCGATGGCCAACGATAGTCTAACTTAGGCATAGCGCGTTGCACGCATCGCCGACGATGTCGTGACGTAGCCTATTAAAAGGCTGACGCACAACGATTTGAATCATAACTGCCGTAGAAATGGAAGTGACAACATCGCGGTCACACCTTGGCGATCCTGCCAGCGTATGCCGACCTAAGAAAAATGTGTCTAAAACGTTGGGGCACGTCAAATACGGTATGAGTAAGTTTGGTATACGTGAGTACAACGCTAAAGTACGCTATCATATGTCGTAGTAAGTAGAGTACGTCAAGAAATTTTAAACATGTTCAAAATTTTACGACGTACTTGGCGTATGACACACGTTCCGCATGCGATGGGGATAAGTTTTACACACGATATGTGGACGCTTACACACGTCCACAAAGGCTACTTATAAGCTACTCATAAGTCGAAACACGTCGCGGTAATGTCTTTTTTACGCGAAACTTATTTCTAACTTATGTTTGACGTGCTTTGAACCAATTCTTTACGTAGTCCCAACACACATCGATGTATGTAGACGTATTCCAATGACGTCTTCCGGTCGACAAAAAAAATAAATGAACGTGTTTCTAGGTTACAACTGCCATATAAAGACGTGTTCCCAGCGGTTTTGGGAATTGGTATATAAAAATGCTGCTCATAAAAGGGAACTCAACAGTGTTTTCGAGTTCCTTTTTGAGTCGATGTCCATGTCAGCAGTAACAGTATCAGTATCAGTATTAGTATTAGTATTAGTAGTAGTTTGTTCATGTTTGCAATAGTAGGTGAGTGTGAGGGGGAGGGTGTGGGTTATGATGGATCGTCCTTGCGTCCGCGTGTCCACTGGTAGGTTCATAGGCTGCCACTCAACGATTTAAATGGCTGCATCTCCACTATTGAAAGTAGACGCTTGCCTCAACAATTGGATTTTTTTTACACTCAACGACTTTTAAACGGTACCACTCAGCCATTTTCATTGTTTACAATGAACTATTTAAATTGCTGTCACTCGCCTTTGTTTTTTGACGCTGGCGCTTGGAAATTTTAATCGTTTCTATTGAACGTGCTAAATCGCTCAAACCCCACTATTGAAAGTAGACGCTTGCGCTCAAAAATTGGATTTTTTTACACTCAACGACTTTTAAACGGTACCACTCAGCTAGTTTCATTGTTTACAATGAACGATTTAAATTGCTGTCACTCGCCTTTGTTTTTTGACGCTGGGGTTTTGAAATTTGAAGCATTTCTTCTGAACGTGTTAAAACGCTCAAACTCGACTATTTTAAATAGACGCTGCCGATGGACAATTGGAATCATAGCCAAGCTAGACATCGAAGTGTGAACATCCTCGTCATGCCGAAGAAAAGTTTGAAGAATGCTGCAAATAAGTGTCCTGGCCGTGGCCGTGGACGCTGACGCAAGGACGATCCATTATACCGACGTCTTTCAGCCTATGAGTAACTTAAAAGTAACGTCTGTCGATGTGTGGCAACGATCGCGTAACATGCCAACAACACGTTAATCATAGGTTATAAATAAGTTTCGGGTACTCTAAACATTACCTCGGCGTGTCTCAACTTATGATTAACTTACAAGTAGCATGTGTTGACGTCTGTCAACGATCGCAGACCGTGCCTACAACTTGTGGCCAGCGTAGCGGAACGTGTGAGTCATACGCCGGCATACGTCGTGAAATTTCAAGCATGAAAAAATTTGAGGACAACCGAAAAGTACAACGTTTAAAGCCAGCGTACAACGACGTATGGCAGTGTTTTTCAGCGTGCTCTCAATGTTATCAAAACTTACCCATAACGTATTCAACGTGTGCCAGCGTTTTAGAAAAAAAATTCAAAAATCGGCATACGTTGGCTAAAACGTCAAGGTGTGACCGGGCCTTTAGGAACGGGTTGAGAATTGGAAATAAAAACATTGTCGTGAATTTTGCTTGTGCTGTGATCCCCTATGTTCCCCAATAAATCTGGTTAATTCATATGAAGTTGCCGCTATGGATTAATTCATGTCGCGTCGAGGAACGATCCGTTCAATTGGCATATAAAACCGAAATGGTTACAGACTGGCAGAAAACGCTCGGCATCTGACAAAACCAGTCTGTAACCAGGGGTTCTATTTCCCCAACTGGCAAGGTACAAGGATTACGTTGGTATCGCGATTGAAGGCGCGTGACCTGAGGCCTGTGCTGAGCCGGCCGGCGTTATAAACCCCGGAGACGGTGGTGGTGAGGGTGGCACCTCGGACCGGATGAGAATCCCGCCACCCCAGATCCGCAACAATATATAGATATGTGGTATGAGGGTGCTGCACTGCATTTGGAGGTGCTGGAGTGAGGGTGGGACAAAGACAGAGGGAGGTGTGAGGGTAGAGGTGTTAGCAGATTGAATATGTTATGCTTTATGACCAACACACACACACACACACACACACACACACACACACACACACACACACACACACACACACACACACACACACACACACACACACACACACACATCGCATGACGGATGGGAAAAATTTGGCTCTGTAATTTAGAAAATGCATTCATTCGGTGAACGGCTTGAAAATCAGATGTTATCAAATATATTCTGCTTTGAAACTCACAAAGATAAACCATATTCTAATATATATATATATATATATATATATATATATATATATATATATATATATATATATATATATATATATATATATATTGCTCTTTCTAACCACTGACTGACTCACTGACTTATATTAAGGATCAGTACCTTCTGGGTGACGTAGAAAACTGAAATTTTGCATGCTGATGGACATCGAAGCCAGTACACCGGAAAAAAATCACAGAATCGTCGGACAACATCCATAAATGAAAAAAATTGCAGGTGAGTGACCCAAGACAATGGGGAAGCACGGTAATTTTGTGTGCTGACGGACATCAAAGCTGATACACCAGGCAAAAATCACAGAACCATCAGAAAGCATCCATAAATGAAAACATAAATAAATGAAAACAAAGAAAGAAAATAAATAAATGAAAAATCAAATGCAGGAGAGCAACCCTAGACAATGGGGAAACACGGTTCGTATGCTTATGCAATGTGTAAGCACACCCCACTCGTAACTTATATAAAGCTCACCCAATTCATATACTGTAAAATAACCAATTCCTTTAGAAACAGTCACGAGGACAAAGGAAAATGTGATCGCTCGTACGTTGCTGAGGTTAAAAGTTAAAACCTCCACCACCCATCATCGTCATAAGATATGGGATGAAACTTTGCCACGACGTTGCCCGTAACCAAGCATGCAGGCATGCACACACACACCCGCAGAGAGTCCCTTTACAGATCCAAATCTACCCATATGTTCCACATCCACGTGTGCTGTCTACATACCTCTACCTTGTATTGTAGCAACTGCTGACTGTACATCCCGATCGAGACACGAACTGTACCGCTATCAACTGTAGTAGTGTAGGGTGCTTGGCAAGTTGCTTAAGGACTCAAGCAAGCACTCCAATGAAATGGTTGATAAGGAATGGCTGGCCTGGCAAGCGAAAACAAGCTGATTGGTGATGGCATGTACCCGCAAAAAACAAAACCGCCGATTTCTTAACTCACATTTTTAGATTTCACTCCAGATTTTGGTGGGGTTTGATTTTCAGTTCAATTGACTGTTTATATAAGGGAGGGATTTTGTATTAATTGATGAATCGGTTTATACATTACTCGAGCAGAAATACCCACCATCACCCAACAGCCCACACCACGGACAAAATGGGTTTCGAACGCTTTGGCCCACCGTTGCTGGCTGACCAGGTGTCTTGTATGTTACGGGGTCGTCCCATTTCATACTTTCCCCGGATGCCATTGGTGTCTGTGCCGTCTCCCACGGTCATGTCTGTGAGGTGTCGATGTCCCTCCCCAGTGGAAAGGGGGGGGTGAGGGGAGGGCGAAGGGGGTATAACAGTGATCTGTAAAATGTTCCGAGCATAAAACCGAACATTTTGAAGGCCTGATCCACGTGTGGGTATGTCGGACAAACCTCGTCCGATTTATGGCAAACTTTGCGTCTTTTGACCATTGGTGTAGCATGAAACCATCTCGGTTTGTATTACTATACAAGCACCAAGGACACATCGACTCAGCAAATTAGTTGAAAATCTAAAATTATTCGCCGTTTGTGTTAAATCGTATGGCGATGTAACCCATACACAGTATGGATATGGTGGTCTGCTTCCACATGCGACGTAACCGCTAATCTGAAGAAGAAGATTTCGACTTTTAATTGCAAATTTACCTACTTTATAATTCGGAAATCGGAAAAAGACATATCCTATCTATTTTGTAGGGTATCAAGAGGTAGATTACTGTTGAGGTGTTCTGAGCGTATGGGTTCCCCATTGGGGCAGCCACTTTCACCGTTAAGCCAACACCAGGTTTTATTAATTTAATGTGAAAGTCGAACTTGATTCTCATGATCTTGTGCGCATTCCAGATCCTGCCTCCATCCAGCTTATGTTCATAGCTATACAATAATGTCATACACAAAGCTGTACACACATGTTCAAAGCCATCCAGCTTATGTAATACCTTTGGAATTTTGTCCCTTTTACTTCACCTCACCTGTCGCTATCCTCTCTCCTCATAGGGCCTTGTCCCATTGGCATGTGAACGGAAGATCGTGCTCGTACAGGGTGTGCGTGAGCTCTTTGACCAGGAGGAAACCCCCATGGACTGGCCTGAATCAAGACATCGGCATTGTCGTTTCATCATTATTGGTAAGGGTGTTCAGATGTGACTGAATGCCTTGGTGTGTCGAGAAGGGAAACTAGGACAGCACACGGTTGAAGGAGAAATGGAAGAGGCCACGCTATGGTAGAGTTAGTGGATATATCCAACACTTTATAAAGAAATTGTCACCGCATCACCCGCTGCAGTAATCTGTGGTTTAAATCATTGCTAGAGTCTTTTGGTTGAGTTTTTGTACAAGGTAAGGGGGAACCTAATCTTTTCTCATAATTTTCTCATTGTAACTCTCCTCTACTCCACCACCGTGACAATTGACCGTGCATGAAGGGTAGGAGAGGAGTGGGGATAAAATGAGACAATTATTTACATGATAAAAGTAAGAGTTGCAGATGATATTGTGGTACAACATAAAAGATAGTCATGGGGGGAAGAGGGTGGGTAATTGGAAGGTCAAAAATTCTGCCATTATATGTACAAGTAAATACCCGTTCCCTCCAGGAGTGAATTACAGGGTCAGGGAAATATCGTGCACAATACCATGCATATACAGCCCGTCCTCCCCCCCCACCATCTATAATTTTTTTTGTTTGTACCCCTTCACCATCATTAAAATTCTAGTTGCGCACCCCTACCCCTTATAAAAATTGTGGTTGTGCACCCTTTACAAAAATTCTGGTTGCACCTCTTCCCCTGTAATAATAAAAAAAATCTGGTGGCACACCCCACACCCCCTTCTGCACCCCCTAATAATAATCATTCACGATACAAAGGATTTGAAAGTGTCATCCCTTCCCCACCCTCAGCGGGTAAGGGGTGATATTTAGTTTTCCCCATGACCGGCTCGCAGGTACCCCAGCACATATGCAAAATTTGGTGGAGATTTCGCCCAAGCCGTTTTCAACTCAACTAGCGTGGTTCAGCTCGCAACACTCACCTCTCCACACATCGTTGCAGCGATTTGACGTCACAGATTTACTGTGTTGGCATGATTTACACCAATCATAACACAAACATTTTTTTTTCTACAAATTTATTTGTCGTATTGCTGATATATTTATTTGAAATTTAATTTGTGATATAAGAAGGTTTAATTGGTGTAAGTTGTCAAAGATATCAGCTGTCTGATCTGTCTGAAGGGTGTCTTCTTCTTCCTTCGGCTGCTCCCGTTAGGGGTCGCCACAGCGGATCATCCGTATGATCCGCATAGTGATTTGGCACATGTTTTACGCCGGATGCCCTTCCTGACGCAACCCTGGTCGCCTCTTACGACACAGGGATATGGTACACCTATTTTAACCGGGGTATACACCGGCCCAGTATACTGGTACTCATTTCGCCGACCTCGGAAGGATGACAGGCTGAGTCAACCCCCTGGTGTATTAATTCAGTGGCCGAACAGGGCTTGAACTCAGGACCTTTTGGATCCCAAGCCGCTGCCCTAACCACTGCGCCAACACCAGGCTTATCTGTCTGAAGGGTGTAAGGGGTCTAAATGTTAAGGTCTAAAGGGTCTTCATTGTCTTCTGGTTCTTTGGCGTCCTTTGGGACTTTTGGGTCTTCAGGGTCATTTTGGTATTTGGGGTCTTCAGGGTCGTTTGGTCTTTAGGATCTTCGGGGTCTTTGTGGGTCTTCGGTGACTTTTGGGTCTTCAGGGTCTTTTGAGTCTTTGAGGTCTTCGGGGTTCTTGGGGGTCGTCAGGGTCTTTGGGGGTTTTTTGTGTCTTAAGAGTCCTGGTGGTCTTAGAGGGTCTTCAAAGATCTAAGGGGTCTCAGTAGTCGAAAGGTACATTCCAATATTACGTAAATAATACACGTATAGTCACACGGCTGGACAGACGGAAGGAAGGACGGACGCATGCCGATCCGAGCTCTTTTTATATATAGATATGGTTTATACATACATACATACATACATACATACATGCATACATAGTATTGACATATTTCTGTATGATATCATAAAGAGATGGCCCCAAATATTGTCGTCCCAAATATCACTCAAAATGTCAGTGCATTTGTCAATGAGATTATAAAAATTTGCACCAAGTACATGTAGTTTATATTAACAGCTTCAAACCTAAATATACTTAAACTAAATGCATTCCTTTAAATTTCAAGAGTCCATTCAGTGAAGGTTGCTCATTAAGATTATAGGAACTCTTAATTAGTACTTAAAACTCAAATAGTCTTAAAATACTGGTATTGGGGGGAAAAAAGAGGACTTGCCATGCAATTAAATACTGATAGAGTAAAGAAAGGTAAAAAAGAAGGGATCTCCACATGACTTTATCATAGACCACCTCTAAAAAGGGGCAGTGTGCAATGGTTACTTGGATTTTCACAAAGTCACATCAACACCACACATGCACTGATCTGTTTTTGCCTCGATGGCTTCATCAGCAAGACAAAAACATAAATGGTTTGTATGAAGTGTGTGAAAGGAAGCTTTCGGTAAGTGAAAGGACACCGTAAAAGCAAGGGTGCTTAAAAAAGTATTGTCCATTTAATTAACTAACCATTGTGCATCATCTGTATAATATAGTATCAGCCAAGATTAAACGTTCATGTGAAGCATGTTTTCCCAAGTGACTTACTTGCCAAGATAATGTCATTACTCCATATTGCAATTTTTACAGGCCATTATCAATAACAGCACCAAATTAATTAATTGTATATTACATGCATACAGTACATCACATATTATGTACATGTATATTACATACAAACAATAAATACATAGTACATACACATGTATATTTCTTACATACAGCACTAAAATGTCAATGTATATTACTTGCATATAGTACAAAGTATATCAACAACACCACCAAAAAGGTTAATGTAAATGACATAGAAACAGTACATAGTACATTCATACATCTGCACAGCGTGGGCCAAAAAATGTACCCGATTTCATCATTTAACTAGAGGGTCGCGATCGGAGATCACCGATGGTTCCCAGAAGAACCACTCGTAATATTAGCCAATTGGAAGCATTTGAAATTCTGCCTCGTAACGGAAACAAATGTTTTTTTTCTTCTAAAGAGCGGGACACCATGGACACTAAGACCAAAACACTTCATGCTTCCCTGCGGGAACCATAATAATAGAAAAATTAAATAATTGAAAAATATTAAAATCAATGAAAATTGAAAAATAAATAATTGAAAAAACAAAAATCAAATAAGTAATTAATCGAAAATTAAATAATTTAAAAATCAAATAATTGGAAAAATATTAAATAATAAAACGGGGTGAATTGAAAATGGGGAAAATTTAATAATTTAAAAATCGAAAAATTTAATAATGGAACTCTTCAAAAAGTCAGACCCCAAGACTAAGCACTTAATGTCCCCCTCCAGGAACCATAATAATTAAATTAACTCTGATGCAAGTGTGAAACAAAAACCAGATAATAGAGGGATCTTTCAAGTTTATTTCCATCAATACGGATTTGCAAAATGTCTTCCAACATTCTGAGCACACATGTGGGTACATGCAGCACAGTTGCTGATTACAACTTGCAGCATCTCACCCAATACTGGCGATAGCTGTCATTGCAAAATCCTTCAAAATTACCCCCATACCCTTTCACATATTCAAATGAAACTTGGTACACGGCTTTATTATGATTGCAGAACAAGTTCGAGTTTCAGAGCGTTTCGTCAATTTTTCACAGAGTAATACCCTTTGTGGACTTAACAATATGACATTTATGATTGGACATGTACTGCAAAGCAGTTCTCACTCTTGTTGTTCTTCGCTTCTCCTGAAAAACTTTTACTTCAAGATAATAGGTCAGGTATGGGAGCATGCGCCAGAGCAGCGCGTTGCTGCGTCCACTTTCCGCCGGTACTCCAGGGGCCTCCGTCTGGCCACCCCCCCACCCCCAGGCAGATGCCTGGCCCATCCCCATCTCCTTAAGATGCCGATCAACCTGCTGCAACCACGAGGCATGTGGTCGGCCCATTGGCCTCCTCCACTCAGGAGACTCCCTCGCTGAGAGAATCTGTTGAGCAGGATCAGCGTCAGGAAAACGAGCCACATGTCCATACAGCCGCAGCTGACGCTCACGGACTATGCAGGTAACAAATCTCATTTGAGTCTCTCTCAGCAACCGCTCGTTGGACACAAAGTCCGACCAGCGATAGCTAAGGATTCTCCGAAGAGACCTGGTACCAAAGGAATTAAGTGTCCGTCTCAGATCCTTGGTCAGAGTCCAAGTCTCGCATCCATAGAGCAAGAATGGAAGCACCAAGTACCTGAAGACTTGGACTTTCGTCCTCCCGCACATGTACCGGCAGCGCCACATCCAATTATCCAGTGAATCCATGACTCCCCAGGCCTGACCCAGACGTCTATTGACCTCTGACTCACAGCCAGCAGAAACATGAATATCACTGCCAAGGTAAGTGAATCTCGCCACGACCTCAACATGCTCACCACAAGTAGGCACAGACAGGACAGCAGCATCCAATATGTCATTTAAAGCCTGGATCTTAGTTTTGACCAAGGAAACCCGTAATCCCAGTGGCTCCGACTCCTCCTTCAGCACCCCGAGGGCCCCCAAAACGATATCTAAAGTCTCCGCAAAGATGACTGCATCATCTGCGAAATCAAGGTCAGAGATCTTGACATTCCCAAACGATGCACCGCAGCTTGATCTCTCTAACATCCTCCCTAGAATCCAGTCCAAACAAGTGCTGAAAAGTGTAGGGGGCAGTACACACCTCTGATGAACTCCAGTAACAATTGTTAATAAGTCAGAGATGGTAGCACCACATCTCACAGCCCTCTCAGTACCAGAGTAGAGTTCAGACATCAGATTGATCAGTTTTGGTGGCTCCCCACGAAGACCTAGAATCCTCCAGAGGGCATCCCGATTCACTGAATCGAATGCTTTACAGAGATCAACATAGGCTGCAAGCAGCCCCCACCGAAACTCTCGTTTGCATTCAATGAAGACCCGAAGAGCAAGGATATGGTCAATCGTTGACCTCTTTGGTGTCAAGCCTGACTGCTCTGGACACTGGTGCTCAAGCAGATGGTGGCGAACCCTTTCAAGAATTATCCGAGCAAAGGCCTTGACGGCACTGAGAGCAGCGTCACCCCTCGGTAGTTGTTGCAGTCTTGGCGATCACCCTTCCCTTTCCAGAGAGGGACAACAAGGCCCCTCTTCCAGTCAGTTGGGATGATGCCTGTGTTCCAGGCAGAGTACAGAACTGCATGCAACGACATGAGTGCAGCATTTCCACCAGCCTTGAGAAGTTAAGCATGGATGCCACAGATCCCTGGAGCTTTACCCCATTTCAACTGGTTCACCGCAGCCTATGTTTCCACAAGCGAAGGTGGAACACCGTTAATTGGAGGGTCAGCAACAGGGATTCTAACACCCCTGACGTCCAACTCGACAGCTGGTGGATCAGCCTGGTACAACCGCTCAAAGTAACCGGCCCATCGGGCCTTCACTTCAGACTCCTCTGTCAAGAGCCTACCACCCTCTGCTCTAACTTCATTACACCGAGGGATGGGCTTGGATGAACACAATGTGCGAATTCCCCTGCAAGGATGAGAATCACTTGAACACAGGTGAAGCTCTACCCCCTCACAGATTCCTCACACATAGGCCTCCTTGTCCACCCTTAGTGCATGTACAGTTTTACGCCTCAGCTCCCTGAACAGCTCATTCAGCCTGGCCCTGTGACTCTGGTCAATGGTATCCAGTGTCCCTTGAGAGACAAAATTCTTCTTTGCCCTACGGTGAGTTCCAAGACATCCACCGGCAACATCAAGGACGGTGGGCTTTAAGGCACTCCATAACTCTTCAGGACCTCCCAAAACACCCAGACCTCCCAAATCTCCACTCAGCTTGTTCGCAAACTCTTCAGCTACCCTCTCATCCTTGAGCTTGCCAACATCCAGCCTTGGCTGGGATGGTACCATTCTCCTGGATTTTATGTGCAACTTCAGAGTTGCTACAACAAGCTGGTGGTCAGTATTGAGGAACTGAGCACTCCGGTAGACCCTGCAGTTCTGGATCATCCTCCAGCGACCATCAATGAGAACATGGTCAATCTCCTTTGCCACACCGCCAGCGTTGGAATACCAAGTCCAGCGATGAGCTTGTGTGCGCTGAAACCATGAACCGGCCACCCTAAGTCCATGACTTCTTGCAAAGTCAAGGAACTTAGTGCTATTCTGGTTCATAGTTCCTGACCCATGGGGACCAACACACACCTCATAACCATCCCTTTCTGTTCCAGTCGATACATTGAAATCCCCCAAGACTAGAAGTGTATCTCGTCTGGGGCACTGATCAACCACAGACTCTAGCGTGGCATAGAATGTGTCCTTCACGGTGAGGTCACTCGCCTCAGTCGGAGCATAAACAGAGACCAGGGAAATGACACCTGAGGAGTGACAAATCCTGTCTCATAATACGCTCGTTGACCGGTGTTACCTCAATTATTATTGTTACCTCAATCAGCTTATTGGACACAGCTACAGCAACTCCTAGGGAATGGTAACCGTCAGAGCGACCAGACCAATAGTAGGTGTAACCACCCACTATGATCTCGCCGCAATCCTGTCTCTGAACCTCAGAGGGTGCTGCAATACCGATGTCCAAACGCTTGAGCTCAGATGAAAACAGAGACAAGTCATCATCCTCTCTTAGGGATAGGACATTCCAGGCACCCACCCGAAGGGACCGCCTCAGGTTAACCCAAGGAGACCGCCGTCTGGTGGACGACACCTCAGCACCACTCCGACACACTCTCCAGCAATCTGACCCGGGAATGTTACCGCGTGGTTTCCCTCCTATCATCAAAGTTTGGGGGTCCCCGCAGGCTTTGCCCCAATCCTGTCATCCGCTGAGCTGCCCTGCGAAGGGAAGCTGCACAGGAGGTACTCCCACGGAGTGGGTTTTCAGATTTCTTTGCGTTTTTGTGTTTTGTGGAATGAAGGGTTTTACGGTGGCTGGAGTGCAAATCCTGCCACCAACCTCCTCATAAGAAGTAACCCAACTGCAGGAGGACATCCGCAAACACAGTTGGGCACTAGATATAGATGGCCGTTGGCTCACAAGGAGCTCCTCCGCCCTTTGACAGGTTTTGTTTTTAATCCTGCTGGGTGTCCATATCCAAACACCCCACTCACTAAAAAACCTGGTGGGGGAGAGGGTTTAGTCGCCGACAACCCGACCATGGAACAGGTTTGTACAGGTTTCCATGATATCTTTAGCAAGTCACAAATCGAATCTGGCCTGACCTGACTGACAAGATAATGAGTCGTCCCAAAGCAAGAAATAATGTTCTCCCTTTCCCCTTCATGGATTCACCCCCCCCTCGAAAAAAAAACAATCTGAAGGGGACAAATCTTGTGACCTTTGAGGCGATTGAAATGAAGACTATCTGCCATGATCTTTCCTGGGAAAGCCACAGTTCCAACCTGGCCTTCAAAGCCAGTCGCCGACTGGGAATCCTCCATTGTACAAAGTCCTTCCTCAGCTCACCTGAGCTCCTGACCACATACAAAACTTTCATCCGCAGCCTGATGGATTACTGCTCTCCCCTCCGGGCTGGTGCTCCTGCCTCCCACCTTTCTCGGCTTCATGCTGTGGAACCAAGGCATTTAGGATCATTGATATCTCCTGCAGTGAGGCTGAGTGTTTGGGCCTCTCACTCTCTCCCGATGAATTTGTCCCGACGGCACATGCGCACAGAGGAATTAGATTATTATTTTACTCTGTTTGCCTGCCTGGTAGTGAAACAAAATTGAAAATCATTCCAAACAGGGAACTTACTGTTTTTAAGGATGTTATAAATGACACAAACAACAGGCACGAAGAACTAATGTTACGTGTTAGATATGGTGATGTAATAGCACTGGGGAAAATGGTGGTAAAACCTGGAATTTATTACTTATTTATATGCCTTAAAACCACTTTAAACATTTATTAAAATTGAATTATACACTTGAAGACTGTAGAACACAAATCACCTTCAAAAACCTTCCAAGAACCATGCAATATATCAATACAGTATAGAGCATTAGAGAGCATGGCATGTGAATCGGGATGAAGAAGTGGGCAATATCATAGCTATGTTCTGATCAATCAAGCCTCCATCTCCTAAATTGCGACTCGATGGTGTCTTCTTCGAGTGCATAAAGGGTGATTAGCCTGGTATTGGCTTAGTGGTTAGGGTGGTGGGCTTGGGATCTAAGGGTCCTGAGTTCAAATCCTGCTTTTCCAATGAATTAATACCAGGTGGGGTTGACTCAGCCTGGCATCCTTCTGAAGTGGAAAAATGAGTACCAGCTTGCTGGGATGATTGAGCCACATGATTATCCTGTGTCAGAGTGGTAACCCATCCAGGATTGTGTCCAATAGCCCAGGAGACTGCTTTGGCAGCACCAATGCTCTGTACAGAGTATGGCCCGGATGGATGGGCAAGGGTGGTTGGTGTTTAAGACTGTTTCAGTCATGCTCATCTTCTGCATTTTTAAAATGACATTTAAAACCATTAATTTATTAAAGTTGAAGTAAAAGAGGGTCTTGCTTTTCCCCTTCATGGATTTACTCTATCGCGACAAAATTACTGAGGCAAGGTTTGCAGATTGCAGTCAATGTGCTTAACTAATCTTGGGTTGGCCAACTATTTTCCGCATTTATTCACGTCAGTAAAATGAGCCATCAACACAATAAAACCCCCTCAACCCCTCTAATATAATCATCTCCATCAACTCGTTTTTATCATCGCCAACATCAACATCGCCATCACATTATTGGATCAAGTTAATCTTCATCTATCTATATATTACAAAAACTCTCATCTTGTATGTTCCCGAAATACAGCCAATACGGTACACGACAGCGCAAAATTTTTAGAGCAACCTTACTCACCATACTCCTGCGGTGTGCAGTATCATGCTTCGTTCAAATCGGGCAACGAAAAAAAAATTATTAAAAAATCAATTCCCGATTCAGTCAAGTCCTCTTCGGGAGTATTTGATCAATGCAAACAACCTCAACGGTATAGTTCGCTGGAGCTATCTTTTTATTTTTTTCTTGAAATGATCTTTTTTCATCAACCACTGTCACAGCGGAAACCCAACGGGTTCACGGGTCATCTAGTTATTATTAAAGGTAAGTTTCATGAACTTAATAAATCAGAAAATAAACTTTATTTTATGTTCTTAACACAGGAATATAACACTTTATTTTATGTTCTCAAAAACTCTTTTATTATTGGAAATAATGAGCAGAACAACAATGCACAAACATTAATTAAGGGTACAGTTTGGAGAAATTTTAAGGTTGAAGTCCCTGACCCTATTTTCCCCATTACCTCTTAACTTTGCGGATTTGCGGTTCACAGGGATTTTCAAGAATGTAACCCCCATGAACGGCAAGGCTCTCCTGTGTATACTTCAACACTGTGCAGGGTATCATGTTCTATAAACTCTCTTGTCATAGCTTCCGCCGACGAAGTCGCCAGAGGCATTATGTATTCGGGGTATCCATGCGTCCATCCATGCGTTCGTGATAAGTTTTCGTTACCACGATAACTTAAGAATGGCTGAAGGGATCGAAATCAAACAGCACAAGTATGTATAATGATTCAAAGATGAACTGATTAGATTTGAGTCAAGAGGTCAAAGGTCATGTCAAGTAAAAATGTGATACTTAAAAACAGTTGAAGGGATTTAAATCAAACATGGTATAAGTATTATCATGATGTAATAATGTGGATGGAGGCACATCGGTCAACGTCACGACATTGAAGAGTGCCGTTCCAGTTTCCTTTTGAAATTGGGTACTTTTTTTTTGGCGCACCCTGTATGTTACATACATGCACTATATTATATATACTAGCCGAAACCCCGTCACAGACGGATTCCGTTCATTCAACCACCCTCACCAGCTCACCCACACTCGAGGGACATGGACTGGACAGGGCGTGCTTGCCCCCTCCTACTCATCCCCCGCCCCTGCCGCATTCCCCCTGCCTCCCACCCCCCGCATTCAATTTGCTTACCCCTGCCCAAAAATTTAATTACCCAGCCCCACCACCGCCTCTTCACTCCCCGTCCCCCATCTCTTGATTCCCCGCCCCACTTGCCCCTGGGCCTCCGCCCCCTGTCCACCCCCTCACACTCCACCCCGCCTAATTCACCCCAGCCCCCGCCCACTCATCCCTCGCCCCATTTCCCCCCCATTTCCCGCTTTCAATTTGCTTACCCCCGCCCAAAAATTTGCTTACCTTGCCCCCCTCTTCACTCCCTGCCCCGTCTCTTCATCCCCTGCCCCCGCCTCTTCACTCCTCGCCCCGTCTCTTCATCCCCCACACCCGCCTCTTCACTCTCTGCCCCCGTTTCTTCATCCCCCACCCCCGCCTCTTCACTCCTCGCCCCCGTCTCAACGAAAAGTGTTTATTCTGCTTCAGAGTTGAAAGTTGACTATTGCCACGATGTGCTATGCACTCTTACAGGTACGAAGTCTCTTTCAGTCCAGGTCACAGTACCGAGAAAAACGTGACGCGACCGCTCGGAGGAGCACAAAATTGGTCCTTCAGTATTAATATATAGATATATATATATATTTTTTTTAATAAAATATAGTGTATATTACTTATATACAGTACATAAAGGTCAATGTATATTTCTTACATACAGTACATGCAAGTACATAAATAACACAACCAAAAGGTCAATGTATGTTACATACATACAGTACATTGTCCATGCATAGCAAAATCTTGCATTGACAACAAATCATTTCCATCTTAAGCCATGTGGTATGTTTGTGCCGTGCCAGACGTCAGCATTTTCTCTTGCCCCAGCTCAGAACGTGAAAAAAAGACTCGCATCCCAATCGTCGCACATACTGGAATGCATGCTATATGATGAGTGTCATGATATCAATACCAAATTGAATTTGCGTTTGCATTTCAAACATCCCATCCTACTTCAACAGGGCCTTTCTGATGCAATTTGTGGAAGTTGTTGGCAACAGTGACTTATTTCAGGTTTCTCTTTGATGCATCATGCCTTCAACAATTGATGTCATATGGATGTACTGTTTATTATGATGTCTGTCAAGAATTAACAATCTTACCAAAGTAGGGCTTGCTTATCCAGCTTTAAAACAAATGTGCCTTTTTGTTTGTTTCTTTAAATGTTTTTTTCGATGCCATGATGGGGTAATTGGTGGGAGTGAGAGCCACTGCTTTTTCTTTCTTTCAAAAAAGCAACACAATTTAACCTTGTATAATAATGAGTTCCCTTGCAAGGAATGTCAACGCAGGAGAAGGCCATTTGGCCCATAAAACCCGTGCAATGATAGCCAACGTATAGTTGTCCATGCTTTATCCTTTTTAAATGCTGAGCCTCAAGAAAATAAGCAGCACATACCATTTTAAAAGTGGTATGACTCAGCCAGGGTTTGAACTACTGACTGCTTGAATTCAGAGTGGATGCTCCAACCATTACACCACCAGGAGCTATCAATTGTAATTTGTGTCCCAGGAAAGAACGATTTCACCACAATAACAGCTTGAAGTCAACAATTAAGCATGGAGGAGGTTCAATTTAAGTTTGGAGGTACATATCCTCAAGTGGTGTTAGTAAATTGATGGTATATTAACGACAGCAAGGTACAAACATTTTAATCCACCATGCTATCCAGAGTGGAACAAGACTTATTGATCTAAACATCATCTTACAGCAAGATAATGATCCAAAACAGTCAGATGAAATAATTCCAACATAATTGCAAAACAAAAAGGAAGCTGGAGTCCTTCAATGTATGGAATCCATCCATCCATTGGGACCATACTCTGTGCAGAGCGTTGGTGCTGCCAAAGCAGTCTCCTTGGCTATTGGGCACAATCCTGGATGGGTCGCCACTGCGACACAGGATACCAGCAAGCTGGCACTCATTTTGCCGACTTCGGAAGGATGACAGGCAGAGTCAACCCCACTTAGTGTTAATCATTAAGCCAACACCAGGCAAAATGCATGGAATGGACACCTCAAATTGCAGATCTCAATATTATTGAAACTGTATAGGACGATTTGAACAAATATAAAGTAAATAAGAATCCCAGAAGCTTAGATTTCATAATCAATGTCAGAATGAGATGTCCTGTAAATACTCCAATTAGTGCTGCCAAGATCTGTTTTGGAGAAAAAACCTCATCTTCCTTTCTGCTCCTGTATTTGTTCTTCTTCTTCTTCATTGCCTTACTACTCTTCAATCCGTGGGTTGTTTACTTTCCCACCTCGTGTTCCGCATAATGGTGACCAAAAAGGCGGCACCCTGGGTCATGACGTCACAGTACGGGCACATGGCCATCAGCACGGCCAATGAGGAAAGCGCAGAGGAACTGTGACCCTTGGGGTGGGGTTGGGAGCTACATAAGGCACAAGTCTATGAGGCAGGAGAGTTGAGTCAAAGGGCCATTTGTGGAGGGGGGAGCACTGTGTGAATTGGTGGACAGCCAGTGAGTGATCTGTGCAAGTCATGGTGAGTCGGTCAGTCTGGAGAGTTGCAAGTCAGGTTAGTCTGGGTTCTCCAGCAAAGTGGGAGCTCGGCCATTCTGAGTGTTGCTACCAGCGAATAAGAGTCCAGCAGGGTTCTGCATGCATCTGATTGGGAATTCCACTGGAACAAGCCACTTCCGTACTCCAGAAAGCTCACCTCACACCGTGTTATCTTGCTGGCACGGCAGGTGCTGCATCATACCATGGCGCCTCAAGCTGAGAAAAGACCAAACCTCTCTACCTCCCCATTCCTATTCCTCCCCACATATCTCTTGTCTGTGTGAGTCTATGTGCATTTAAGATTCGTGGTACCATCGGGTTTGTCGTCTTTCCTCTTTGGTTTGTTACCTCCACCACCGAAGGTGAGGAGGTTATGTTTTCCCCCTCTCTGTCTGTCTGTTTGTCTGTCTATTAGACAGGCAGAAAAATAAACAGACAGACAGTGTGCAGGATATTTAAAAAGTTGTGGACAGGTTGGGTGTGTGACAAGGAAGAATTGATTCAATTTTTGTGAAGATCTGAATCTGGAAACGGATACGAGAATTATTTATTTTTTAACGTGATTCTTCACCACTGAGAGATGGGGCCAAAAACGATATATAGCACGGTATTTGAAAATATATTGGGCACGATATGTTCTCGTGGATCAGGCATTATGTGGCGGAGGTACGCGCTCCACCGAGTGCCCTTCTAGTTGCTTATTGTGTTCCCGCATCCCCTTTATTACGCCATCCCCCACACAGTGGAAGACAGGGTTTTGCAATTGTGTGTGCATGCGTCAAGGCCGTAACTTTTTACCATTTTAGCTTTTGTCATCAAATTTTCAACAAAGCTTTATTATGAGAATATGGAGAATACAAATTGATAATTTGGGCAAAGGTCAACATCACAAAATCATCAATTTTCATCTGATTGACCTGAAATTTAAAGAATTTGCATATTGCGTCACTGAATTGGTTTACCAATCAAAAACGAGAAACCGATTGTTTTTTTTAGATAAAAAGTTCAAAGGTCAAGGTCACCTAAAGTCGTCAAATTGTTTTTTGTATTTTCCTTTAGCTGTTTTTATCATGTTTAGCATACGGAAGAAGAAGAAGAAGAAGAAGAAGAAAAAGAAAAAGAAGAAGAAGAAGAAGAAGAAGAAGAAGAAGAAGAAGAAGAAGAAGAAGAAGAAGTCTGAAAACAAAGTGGATGTGGACGTGCTTTGCATTTTCAGATGCTTTCTAGTTTAAACCAATTGATTTTGCCCATGCTGCTGTCGTTTTTTTAAGATGTGACCTGACTTCCAACATCACTAAATTATCGATTGGCATTAAACGCCCACCACAACCGTGGCGGGCTAACTAAATTAATGTCTCATTACCCTGCACTCACGGCTCGCGCGATGTATGATCTCTTCTCTTCACTCAGGCACACTGTGGAGTTGATCTACAGCAGGTCTGGTTCACCCTTTCGGGAGACTGATCCCTTTACAATTGGTGTCAGTTGAGTGGGATTCTAACCCTGTGCCAGTGTATTTTCTTACATGCGGTCTCAGGAGTTTGGGATAAACCCTCATTAAAATTTTAATTTGTGGTATCAGGGTAGAGAAATTTTGATTTTAATCTGAGATTTGAGCAGGCCAAATTTGTTTAACAAATCAGGCTTTAGAGGTAATTGTTTTCTTTTAGTTATACAATACTCAATGGAGTACGCTCACACCCCAAAAGATCGGAGAATTTTTAAGTGGTAAAGCGACATCAGTTAAGATAGAGGGAGAGGGGGCACAGTGACGATGCCACCTGACTGCCCACCCTCAATTAGCAGTACTGGAGCAATGCCCCCAGCGGTCGACCTCCTGACCCAATTGGGGACCTTGGAACCAGCCAGGATAGAATGGCAGCCAATCTTTGGCCAAACATGGAAGCCAACAGTGCCGACTATCAGGAGCCGATGGCGGGCCTTGGGCAAGGGCATCGATCCAAGCCAAAATGTGGTGGGGACAGGTATTGGACCCTCCTCCCATGGTGTGCCCAGGCAATAGATCACCACGACAACTGCTCCCCACAAATCGATTTGGCGACATGAACAATGGATTGCAACGTTTTTTCAGTTCCAGATACGGTATATAAATCCAGTGTATTAATACATGTACACATACAGGTACATATACTGCACTGAATTTATCTAAATAGAGTGTGATGGTTCTGAACATTGGAAACAAACGTATTTGCCAACTCGTGGGGATCCAGTGCTGCCAACCGATCACTGTGGACGTGGCAAACGATGAGATGGTTCAGTGTTTGTTGACTCATCGTACTTCTCAGCCAGGTTTTCAGACGCCTGAGTGCGCTAAAGGAGCGCTCAGCCGAGCAGGAGCTTGCTGGGGAGATCATGAGCAATCGAAGCAACCGTTCAACCTGCGGGAACAATTGGCGCACCTCCGGTACCATCATTTGGAAGATGGCTTGGTAATCCTGAATACAGGAACCAGTGTACTGCTTCTTGAAGAAGAGCAATTCTTCTTTCAGACTCTGACAATTCTGGATAAATGGTAACGGGTGTCAAGGTCATACTCTCCAGAGAGTAACATCTTTGCGAGGCTGCCGTACCATTGCAAGTCTGTAGAGGTGAAGTACGTAGTCATGTTCGACGTAGTTGAATCGAGCACCGTGAAGTATTCTGCTCTAAACGCGTCTTCAGCTGTCGAAAACTCGTGGGGTGGCACCTCAGTATCCAGTCTATGAGGAGCTCTCCTCTTCCTTGGAGAAGCGAAAGGGTCAATGTCGTGTTCTTCCATCTGTTTCTCCATGTGGACAAATGTGTCATGGAAGGCCTCATTGCTGGAAGGTGCTGTATCTGCTCTTTCACACTCTCGCCCAACTGTAGCATACCCACTACAGTCTGCGCTGGCGCTTGCAGGGCTCTGTTAAGCCCTTCCATGCACTGTAAGAGCGGTAGCGATGCATGCAGACTGACTCGAAATGTGGGGGGAACAGAATATACTCTGTCCTCCCTGGTAAAAAAGTGGGAGGGACATGTCCCCCCCCCCCCCGGGATCGATACCCATGGCCTTGGGACCAACCAAGACAAACTGGTGGCCATGCTGAAGGCCAGCAGGGTTGCCTGGCAGCAAATGATGCCTATGCAGGATAAAATGGCGCCTGACTTCAAAACCAGTTCCGAGGCTGGCATGTGTGAAATGCTCGAGGTCAGTGCAGCACCAGCGGGGAGGCTGGAATAGGCATCGTCGGGGAAAAGTAGAGTCGAGGCCCCTGTGGTACAAAGGAAGTTAGACTCTGTGGTCGTAGCAAGTAATAGCATAGACCCCATGATCGAAGATAGAGCAGAGACCCCCGTGGTGGGTAACTGTGAGATAGAGATCAACCCCGTGTAGACCAATGTAGACCCAGTGGATGACAGTGCAGAGCTCAGGGGGTTGTGGCAGGATAGAGCCCATGGGGGAATAGGAGACCTCAGGAGGGAATAATTGAGCCCATGGAGTGCAGGAGAAAGCCCATTGATGGCAGCATAGATCACACATGGAACATGTTCAGGAGGTTGGTGTGAGTGTAGAGAGCATGGGGTATAACGTAGAAGAGCCCACGGTTAGTGTAGAATCCACGGGGGAGGGTGGAGTAGACATCCCAAGGAGGGAGGGTGGAGTAGACATCCCAAGGACGTCAGTGAATATGACCCTGGGGTGCAGCATGATGGAAGAGACCACAGGGAGCATAGAGTGATTAGCCACAACACCAGAGCCAAAGAAGGAGGTGAACGTGCACATGGAAGCATTAAGAATTGATGTGATGGAGTGCCTGCAGGCCCGGAGTGTGGAACAAGGTGGCAAACAACGGGTGTGGTGAGCTGGCACAGAGGTGTGACCACCTGGAGAAGCAGGTGGACTTCACTGGGTATGCAGATGGACACATGCATGGGGAAGAGGAGTTTAGCCAGGCAAGGGATTCCTGTGTAGAGGCTCTTCCAAGTGAGGTGTGTGGACATGAGTGAGTGGAGTGTGTGGGAGGAGTGCAGTGTGAGCACTCCATTTAGGGCTGAGTGGAATTAAGGAGGAGATACGCTACCAGCCAGTATAAAGAGGAGTGACAGGGTAGATGTTAGATGTATAGGATACCACAGAGACCAAGGGTGCTGACCCGTGGTCACTGCAGTGTCGTTTCAATGTAGATTGAGGAGAAAAGTTGGTGGCCAGTGCAGGTGGCTGCACCGGACCAAGGAGCCCTGGAGAAAAGGCAGGGTTCAGCATGGGCAACTTGACAGGTTAGATGTTGGATGGATAGGACACAGCAGAGAGCAAGGGTGCTGACCCTTGGTCTCTGCGGTGTAGTTTTAGTGTGGTTTGAGGAGAAAAGTTAGTGGCCAGTGCAGGCAGATGTTTCACAGGCAGGATGGATCATCAATGTGTGTGGGATGGATGTTAAACTCGGCGTCCCATCTGCCAGTGTTAGTTGGTGGATGTTAAAGATCCCATGATGTCGTTCGCAAAGAGTAGGGAAGCTATCACCAGCACCCTAGCCAAATTCCTGCCCTAACCTACAGAGGGCATTGCTTCAGCAGCACAGCAACGCCCTCAGCTAATGATGCTACCCCCACATCCTTATGCTGCATACGAAAGAAGACCATACACACCTAAAATTTATCCACTCAGAGATTTCACATTCTCACACTCCCATATTTCCAAACATTCACCATTCATTCTGAATTCTGGAGAGCAACAAAAGGTGGAGTTAGAATGGTATAACCTATCACTCATGATAAGTTGTTAATTCATAGCCAATTAAACCCATGTAAAGTTTCTCTTAACTTTTCAAAAATTTTGCAGCATTTTCCAAAAATTCCCATTACCCCACATAATTTAAATGACAAATTTAATCAGTCTCAAGTCCCCTCTCCAGGGCCAGGAACCCTGGAGAAAAGGCAGGGGTCAGCATGAGTAACTGTCAGCTCCAAGATGCCTTGAGGAATGGTGGGGGCCAGAATGGGTGATGGCATCGGTCCCAGGATCCACCAAGGACCCAATAAGTTAGCAACGCCAGGGCCAAGCAGGGCCAAGGGCAATGGGCCATAGTAGGTGACACTGAGTAGCAGTAGAAATGGACTGACGGGTGGTGGATAGGAGAGGGGACTTTAGACCGTTTAAATTTGTCATTTAAATTGTGTGGGGTCATTGGAATTTTTGGAAAATGCTGAAAATTTTTAGAAAAGTTAAGATAAATTTTCTGAAACACAATCCAAGGGCCATGAAAGCGCAAGAAAGAACTGCAAGTTATTTGGTTAGAGTTGGTTAATGCCTATGAGGTAGTGCCATTCATCAAGAAGCCAATGGAGTTCTTCCACATTCCAGAGAAGATACAGTTGGCAAACATAGAGTAGAGTATTATGAAGTATTTGACATGTGACCTTGAGGTAGGGAGACTACAGCTGCATATATGACTGCATGGTAAGCTCTTGAGGTAGGGTTACCTATGGGGTGTACAATATCACCTCTACTGTTTTGTTTTGTGAGGACTATACAGATGGTCTTGAAGGAACTGCAATGTGTAGTTGAGATTGTGGCCAGTCTGGAGCTATCTCCCTCCAATCCATGCATTTCTGGATGACATTACCATCCTTACAGATGTGGCTCTTGATGCTAGGGCACTGCTGTCGAGACTGGATAAGGTTACCCAGTGGGGCACGATGAAATTTAAGCCCAAAAAGAGCAGGAACTTGTCACGAGTTAGAAGCAAGCATAAAAAGCTGTACTTAATGGTGACCAGAGAGAGTTTTCTAACCGTGAAGGAAGATCCACTCATGAGCCCTGGGAGATGGCACTCCATACTGCTCACAGACAGACATCAGGGACTTGAAGTCCACAGGCATGGACTGGTCTTTGAGTCATTTGTTTATGCTGGCTACTTGGCAAATTCACAGCCTGGTACTTCCCGTTTGGTCTTCTTCCGAGAATGCTGTGGCCATTCCAGATGTATGAAATTGCTTTGAGGATAGTTGAGGTCATGGAGAGAGCAATGAGCTCCCACATGCGAAAATGGTATGGAGTCCTGTGCTGCTGTATACAGCACATCATGCTGTATAGCTCCTCAGCCAACTTTAGGCTACCAACAACATCGCTGATTGAAGAGTTCAAGGTTGTGAAAGTGCGTGCCCACCTTGTGTTGATGGACTCAAGAGACACTGTCATCAGAGAGGTACAAGATATATGCACAAGACGAAAGTAGAGTCACTGTGAGTTGGCTTCTTGCTTTGCTCAGTATATGATCTACTTCCCACTCCAATCATTCTGGTGAAGTTGAATGCCAGCGATTGCAACATGTATGAGATGTTTGGCAGGAGCAGAATACTTCAACACATCCTCACAAATCGTCGTCAGGCCCTGCAGTGGTATACTTTGTGTCAAAACCAAGTGTTGTAGGTCCTCACAGAAGCAGTTTAAAATCAGTGCCTTGCGAAGAAAGTCAAAAAGGAAAGGAATGATGCTTCTGAGGCAGGGAAGAATGTGAAGCCACACAAGGCACAAACCTCTTATGTCATGTCATGATGAGGGGAACAAAGTAGCAGTTGTTGGCAAGTAGTGTAGTCGCAGGTTTTTCTTGTCCAAATTGCAGTCACTCACCAGAGCCCTGACTTGGTGCTCTGCTCAGATAGGTGATGAATTGTGATGTTGCTGGAGCTCACAATTGCTTGGGAGAGCAATATGAAATGGGCCAACGAGAGGCACTGACACCCTACATGGAGCTGAAGTAACAGTACACAGAACAAGGGTGCATTTGTTCCATCTATCAGGTTAATATCTGGTGCCATCGCTTTGTAAGCCGGTCCACATCAAAGTTCCTGACCCATATCAGGATAATACCAAGAGAACTACGCTCTATTGTGAGAGACCTGCAAGAGACAGTGGCGCGCTTCTGCCTGGACATATGGAGCCAGAAAGGGCAATGAAGGCAATCTTGGTGTGTATGCAACATAACGTTCCCCAAGTGCCTGGTGATGCTGAGGCTGCTGACGCATGGACACTCCCAGTGGAAAAGGCCTGGGTTCCAGATGATGTCGAGCAGACACATCACTGAATGGGAATGGGTTTTTTGAAAGTCCAATGAAATCTCTCACAACTATACTCGGTGGCGTAATGGTTTGAGCATCCACGAGTTTATGACTTCGGTGGTTCAAACCCTGTCCGAGTCATACTGAAGACTTAAAAAGGCACATATAATCAGCACATACATACCGTATGTGCTGCTTCCTTTCTTTACACTCAGCATTTAAAAGGATAGAGCACGGACAAACAATGCTGTGAAGGCAATGACAAACCTCCCAGTATAACCCTTACCAAGAAACTGCTTCAGCATCACTTGTGCTCTGAAAAGAGTATGATGCATCAAACTCAAAAAGGATCTCGCACCCATAATTGGAGAAACGATCAATCAGCTCACACCTAATCAGTCATCCCAGCAGCAACGAGGATTTGTATAATTGAATCACCATTTGGCCCTTGTAGTCAGATAAGACTGCAGAAAGCAACCAAAAACAGCGGACCCAAGGTGAGCCCTTCGATTGGTTCCGACGGTGTGAAGTTTACGCCAGTGTACAGCGCGATCGTGGTCCGTTTAAATTGTGAGTGTGTTTCCTTTGCTGGGAGAACTCTCGTTTACGCACAAAGCCAATCTGCAGTGCAGCAATGAGCGAAGACCTGCACAGTATCTTTTGGTGTAAGAATTACGCATTTTTAGTATTCACCGACAAACGTCCGATACGTATAGAAATAACGCACGATTATCGTACACGCCGCACGCGTACAATTTGTAATCGTATTATGTTCATATAACACCAGCAACCCGCATGTCCCTTTCCTTCTTTCACCGTCTCCCCCAATTCCTCCTCCCTCGGGGTCCGTTAAACCCCGCACGCACTCTCATGAATAGTGGAGCGAGTCCGGGGGGTTTGCCGTCGCTCCCGCGCGTCCTGACAGTTAAGAGCTAATAATGGGACTCAATGCTATTAATTTGCGTCGCGCGCGTTCCCGCCGTTTACCAATGTATTTACGCACCATGCGCCCGGCCGGCACCAACCTACGGACGCGTGGCAGACTCGTTACCAAAATCGCAAGGCCGTTCACTGACGGACAAAGGATTTCATATGACATTACGTACGGTGAATATCACCGCGTGGCCTCCATCGGGAGGTGCGTTGATTTTTCATGAATCCCGCCAGTCGCATTCGCCATTGCGTATCACTGTAAAGACCGAGACATCGAGGCGTCGTGACGTTCCGATGTTAAAATGTGAAAATGAATGACGAGTGTGGCATTACTTTTTGTTGGTTGTTGCGAGATGGAACCTTCTTCTTCTTGGGCAGGAGTTGGTGGGTTGGGTGGGTTTTTGAGTTGGGGGGGGGGGAGTAGCGGGGGATGAAGGAGGAATGGTAAAAATGCCCAAGGCACAGTTTTCCCAACACGTTGAAGAACGGACAATAAATTACCAGGAATAGGAACTGGGATGAAGTACGTGCTGTGGTGCTGGTATATAAATGAGGGGTCGTTCACAAGGCTCTCAGAACGAGATACTCCCAGTACTCCGAGAAACGCGAACGTTTCTGTGTTGCTCGATCGATTGTCATTTCCTATTAACAAGAAGAGTGCACCATAGTACCTAATTGATTGTGCGTACGGGTTGCGACGTGTATAAAACCCTTGGCGTCTTCTGTGAGTATCTCCTTGTTACCCTTGACTCGGTGGTGTCAGGAACGGTTAGTGTCCACTCTGGGGTTCTGGATCTGGTTCGAGTCATAACAGACACATTATTTTAAAATGGTGCGTGCTGCTTCTTTGCTTGACGCTCAGCATTTAAAAGGAGACACCACGGACAAACGACGGTGGGAAAGCAATGGCAACCACCCAGTATAGCCCTTGCCAGGAAAATGCTTCAGTAACACCGACGCTCTGTAAATAGTGCGGTACGTCTCTCTGTAAGGAGAAAGTTATGAAAACTTTCTGAATCACCCATCCATCATACATCGTACAAGGTAGGATACATGCACTGCGCATGCAATCCATGTACGTGTTTCGGTGCACAGCAGAAATGTGTCTGGTTTTGGTGTTCTTTCGCTCCTCCAGATGATCCTTGTTGTCCTCCCTTTAAAGCGTTTTGAATGGCATCGGTTGTGTGTTGTAATTGCCTTTGAGTGGCGCATTATGCTGCATTGTGGTTGAGCGCATCTTGGGAATGAAACGGTCAAATCACGGCGGGAAAGCATATCCCCAACGCATTCGCACTCCCCCTGATGTCGCCCATCCCTCCCTTCCCAACCTCACTCCTCCTCTTCACCTCCCCCCCCCCCCCCGGCATGGCTTTAAGCATCCTGGCAAAATTCTCGGGTTCTCTCTTTTCGTGGTCGCAGATAAACCGTAATTGATTCCGCTTCGTATCGACAAATTGTGCACGTCCCTGTTGTACATTGGACGTGCAGTATGTGTGCGCCATTCCCAAATCGCTTGCCTTCTTGTATCGTGTGTCCATTGTACGCGACGTCGCTCATCCGTCCTTTCCTCCCCGCAGGGCGCAGCTTGGACAAAGACATTTTGCGAGAAGCCTTCGCGGAAGCGGCACTCGCAGCACACGACGACGAATCGATATAGCAACGCAGCGGGCGAGACAACCTCGTTTTGGGGAACACCAAGTCCCTGTTTGGGAACCCAATAAAATCCTCTCTCCTTTCCCTTTTATGAAGTGTCCTTTGTGGAGCGGTGAGCTTCTCTTTTACACATTTCACGAACACCATGCGGTGCACCTTTAACACGTATCCCGAGCACTCAGACATGTTGTCAAACTCACTGCAAATACCGCCGTCGGTATTCGCACATTGCTGGCTCACGTACCTCCAACCCACCTCCCAACCCCCCTTCCCACCCCCTGAAAAAAAAAAAAACACCCATCCACATAACCCAACAGCACAAAGATGAGCTCGGAGACGCTTTAAATACCTAATGAATTGGCCACGGGAGGGAGGGGTGAATGGGTGGGGGTGGAGGGGGGATGCCCCTTGGGTGCGGCTTCGAGGTTTCTACAACTACATGGTGTATACAGTGAGGAGGGGAAGGAGTGCAGGCCTAGGGTGGAAGGGAATGGGGATTACAAGGGAAGTGATTGTTGTGTCTTGACAAAGAGCCCGATTGCTGCTTATAAAGGGGCTTTTGCCGAGGCGAGAATCGGACACAACGCGCTGAGCTCACGTCGGGTCCCCACACTTCACCCCTGGAGGTTTTTCTTTCAACCATCGCGTCCTTAACCCCTCCCCTAGTCTCCCCCATCCCTGAACCAAGTCCCGCCCAGACCAGGAGGCTCCCATCCACCGTGGGGTTATTATCCATCAGGCTGACTGGCAGCTCTCAGTCTATAAAACAAGACACTTGCGTCGGTGCCAGGGTCATCACTCACCGAGCTGGTCTCGCGTGTTCGGGTCTTCTGGCTCCAGGGAAACGGTGCTTCCCTCCCTTCAGACTTCCCTCCCTTGCCCTCTCGCGCATCACGTCTCCCCATCCATTCCGGTTGAGTGCCCTCAACACGGCAGTAGCGACGAGACGGCGGCGTTGCTGGAAGCTGTGCAAGAGGAAGAAGAAACTTCCTGAAGAGGGAGCACCGCGCTGGAGATGCTGCCAGTGCTTTAAGCGGAGCTCGTGTTGCGTACGCTGTTTGGCAGAGGGCGATCCGCCGTTCCACTCACGACCTTCTTCCCCCCACCCCACTACCCCTTCCTCCCTAATCGCCCACCCCAAGCCTCCCCTCGATCCACTTGCCTTAACCTGAGCTCGGTGGCAGGCGCAGGGGGTACACCATGACGCCAGTGTCGGACTCTCTCTATCCGGATGACCTGTCGCCTTGCACGCTGCGATCTCCCGAAGAGGTGGACATCGATGTGGTGGGTGAAAGCGACGCTTCAGTCGACGATACCTCGGACGTCCGTGGTCCATCATCTCGCGGGCTTCTCGTGGAGGCCGTGTCGGATGTCACGGCACGGATAACGGAAGAGAGCGGCGGAGAGAGTGCAGATGTCACGAAACCGGGTGGTAAGAGCGCATTGGTGAAGCCCCCATACTCGTACATCGCCCTCATCACCATGTCTATCCTGCAGAGCCCGCAGAAACGCCTGACGTTGAGCGGAATCTGCGAGTTCATCAGCGCACGTTTTCCGTACTACCGAGAAAAGTTCCCCGCGTGGCAGAACTCGATCCGGCACAACCTGTCGCTGAATGATTGCTTCGTGAAAATCCCGCGGGAGCCCGGAAACCCAGGTAAAGGGAACTACTGGACCCTCGATCCGGCCTCCGAGGACATGTTCGACAATGGGTCGTTCCTGCGGAGGCGCAAGAGGTTCAAGCGGCCCGTGGCGCCCGAGCAGCTGCGTGAGCAGGCGGCCGCGTTTCTCATGCACGGATTCACCCCATACGCATTCGCCGCGTCCTACGTCCGTCCGTACGGTTTGCCTCCCCCGCCCGTCTCTTGCCACGGCTCCGCCTTGCAGCAACCTTACGCATACGCGGCGAGCTGCCTGGGGTCATCCGCGGCTGTGCCGCTCCTGTCTTCAGCCGAGCTGATGGCACGCAAAGTGCTGGGAGCTCCCTGTGCTCTCACCTCTACTCTTCTATCCCAGCAGCACATGGCGTCTTCCCGGCCTGTGCCAGCGTCTCCCAGCATCCCCGGAGCCAAAGCGGGGAAAACCTCCTCTGGCGTCGGGAGGTCTTCTTTTTCCATCGAGAGCCTTATTGGGGAGAGTAGGAGTCGTGCCTCACCTTGCGCGACCATCCCCGGGTCTGGAGTGGCCCAGGCGGCGCTCTCAGGCACTCGGATCGCTCTCCCGATGTCCCCTGCAAACGTGTCCCGCACCACGCTCGGTCTCCCGCCCTCTCTGTGGGCCACCTCTCCGTTCGTGCAAACTGCCGCAGTTTCGTGTCCCAACTCCGTGGCTCGCTGGCTTTAGTTTACTAAAACCGGACATCGACGAGTCGTATACAGATGGACTCCCTGCATCCCCCTCTCCAAGCGCCTTCCCCCCTCGTACTTTATTCACCGGCACCTTACCCCCCCCCCCCCAAATGTCCTTGAACTTTAGACATATCATGAGTACTTTTACAGAGTCTTGGACTGTAAATATTTATATTAATCGTCTCTTTTGTTTATTTTTTGTCTGTCTTTGTCCGTTTGGCTCTCACGCACGGGCCGTATACGTACAGTGTTTTATACAAAGGGGGAGATAGTACAGGAAAACGAAAGAGTATACATTGTGTACAGCGAAGCGCGTGTACAAAGACGAATCATGATGATATTATTGAAATAAATTTATATGTCTTTCGTTCTGTTTCCGCTTTGTTGCCGAATAAATATTTTGAAAAAGACACGTCGGTGTACATTTGCAGCACAAAGTGAATGTTTTCATAATTGTTGAATGAACCTCGGTGTGCTCGTTCCTTCATTTGCCTGTCCATGATCATGTACGCCAAGTAAACTGTTCCATTCTCAAAAATTGAAAAGTTCCTCATTCTTGTTTGGATGACGTAACGAACGCACCTAAACGTTCAGTTTCAGAGCTTTCCGACTTGGTGCATTTTCTTTTCGCAAAGTCGGGAATTTGCGCATTTCTCTGTCTCATCCGCAAATTCCATTCATTGCCTCCTCATTCGTATATACTCTCCACAGCAATCGTCATCAGTGCCATTTTCTTTCGAAATCCAGCACTGAGTGTGACGTCGTTTCGTGCTGCGTTTTGAAATATTCATCGTATTGGAATTAGAATTTGTTGCGCATTAGTCTCCGTAATATATATATATATATATATATATATATATATATATATATATATATATATATATATATATATATATATATATCCTCTTCTTCTTTTTCTTCTTCTTTCGGCTGCTCCCGTTCGGGGTCGCCACAGCGGATCATCCGTATGATCCGCATAGTGATTTGGCACATGTTTTACGCCGGATGCCCTTCCTGACGCAACCCTGGTCGCCTCTTACAACACAGGGATATGGTACACCTATTTTAACCGGGGTATACACCGGCCCAGTACACTGGTACTCATTTCGTCGACCTCGGAAGGATGACAGGCTGAGTCAACCCCCTGGTGTATTAATTCAGTGGCCCAATGGGGCTTGAACTCAGGACCTTTTGGATCCCAAGCCGCTGCCCGAACCACTGCGCCAACACCAGGATATATATATATATATATATATATATATATATATATATATTAATTATATAATATATATATATATTATATAATATATATATATATATATATATATATATATATATATATACATACATACATATAAACATCTCTATACATATATTTAAATGTGTGTGTGTATATGTATGTGTGTTTGTGTGTGTATATATATATATATATATATATATATATATATATATATATATATATATATATATATAGACATTTATATACATATATTTAAATGTGTGTGTGTATATATATATATATATATATATATATATATATATATATATATTTAAATGTGTGTATATGTATATATATCTCCAGGTATACCTATTCATATATATATATATATATATATATATATATATATATATATATATATATATATATATATATATATATATATATATATATATATATATATATTGAAATGTGTGTATATGTATATATATATATATATATTATATATATTTATGTACATACATATATATACACACATATATATATATATATATATATATATATATATATATATATATATATATATATATATATACACACATACATGTAATTCGATTAAATACGTCATTTCCTGGCTCATCGTGTTTCGAATCGGGAGCCTCCGAGGCTGTAACTGATGTCTCGCTTCAGAGATCGCGATCTTGTGAGTTGCAGTTCCGACACCTGCATTTGCGTGATATTTGGATGTTGCTTCTTCATGTTTTTCTTCTTCTTCATTCGACATGATTTGCTGGAGTGTTGGCTTATCTTTCAGCTCTCTCCATGGACACAAAACGAGACGTTAAAGGGTCGGTTTCTGAGTGCCCATTAGACGGGTCAGCGGCAGTACGTCATCTTGTTGAAAGGTGATGGCGGTTTCACCTTCTCACCCAACCACGCTAATCACACCTATCACACTCACCGACTCTTATGGTGCCTAGTTACGTAACTTAATGGAGGAATTGAACTCGCTGTTCAGGGGTATCATGCCGACGGACAGGCATTGACGGGCATGCGGATGGCTCCAGTTCGTGCACACCATCAGCCGTACGATTGAATGGTTGTAAATATGTCTGCACTGGATCCAGACAGAAGCAAGTGACTTAATTTCCTGAGTTCTTCTTTGTTACAGTATTTCGAAGAATGTGATTCTAAGAATGTACGTCAATTGCTTTTGCAATCATGTAAAGGTTCGAGTTTTAGCGTCAATATCGATTCGTGTCGTGTGAATGTATTTTGTATAAACGGTTCTACCTTTGTAGCACCTGCCGTGAGCAATATTCAAAGCACATCGATGACCTGTTTTTCTGTGAAATTCCTCCTGTGAATGGATATGTTATGGCTCTCTCGCAAATGTACATTTGATTATGGATTTTGTACACACTACTGGGGGCTTTGTTCGGGGAACCATCATACTGAATCAGAGAAAAAGTTTACATATATATATATATATATATATATATATATATATATATATATATATATATATATATATATATATATATATATATATATATATATATATATATATATATATACACACACACACACACACACACGTGATGGAATTTGGTTGAAGGCTGTCATGATACCTTGGACCTGTGTCCATTCGCCTATGAGCTGTCTAGCCTGGGTTTTAATCTCGACCCAAATGTAAACTGTCATCCTGGTAACTCGCAGGCAGGGTGAGGCATCAATGTGCACCGTCCACCGTGGGGGATGTTAAGCCGGACCCATCTTCCAGTGCCGGTTGGTCGTTGGGAAACGTTGAACAGTTTAAGATCCCTCGGTGTTTTTCGTGGAGTCGGCAAGTTATCGTTGGCATCCTGAGCAAATCACAAATTCCTGCCGAAATCATCTGTAGTCGAATGTCAGGCCTGCTCGTAAAATACCTGGGTTAAAAACGTTCTCCGGGTGAACGAGGATGGGGGAAGGTAGCAATAATTGGGGTCATTAAAAGTAGTAGTCATAGTCGTCGAGGTCGAAGTTGTGGTTTCGCTCATGAGTGCCCAGTGAACTGTCTGAACAATTTTCTTGATATTGGGTGATGGATAACATGCGCTCCCTTGAAGATCTTACCCAACAATCCAAGAGTCATTCCGTTAGCCGGGTTTTAATGTGCTCCTTCGCAATGCAGGTTCGACGTGTAGATAGTCAGTAAATAGTACACGATGTAAATACATGCAAACACTGTGTGTGTGTGTGTGTGTGTGTGTGTGTGTGTGTGTGTGTGTGTGTGTGTGTGTGTGTGTGTGTGTGTGTGTGTGTGTGTGTGTGTGTGTGTGTGTGAATATATATCGAATACGTTCTCTTCGTCAGTATTTGTAAGCCTGGTGTATACATTCTTCCGTGTTTAAACAACCAAATGACAATATCCACACCAAACAAAACACGAGCCTTCATAATACGAGCACTTAAGCTGAGAACTGCAAACCCATGTGGCATCCCCAAAGCGACGGAATTCCCGTGAACGTGTCTCGCGTACACCAGACAGACCTGGGATGAGCTCCACGTGCGAACGGTCCTCGCGCAGGTGCAGCCGATGAGTGATCACGCGCACGACGCACGGAAAGCGCGGGAAGGACGCAGGTTCCTCGCGGGGGGCGGAGGTTGAGAGGACGATGCAGTGCGTGCGTTGTAACACTTGGTGCTTGTTTGGAAATAAATTATGCAAGGATAATTTAACGACAGCTTCTAAAAGCTTCATTGTTATCATAATATTGTTTTATATATTCGATACGCCGATTGTTTGATGCTGGTTTAAAACACACACACACACACACACACACACACACACACACACACACACACACACACACACACACACACACACACACACACACACACACACACACACACACACACACACACACACCTCATTGTGATTGGTACGAGGCGAATGAAAGGTTATTATGTATACATTCATGGCATACAGCTCGGTAATGGTGACGATTGTTTTTCCCAACTCGGTATTTCCGATTCACTAGGAACCCTGCTTGGATTGACCATCGGAAATGCTTTTGAAATCATCGACTTGTTTACGCGGGCATTGTGTGCCCGATAAGCCGAAGGTAGGATTTATTCCGGCTCCAGGCAATGCGCACGCCGTGCACACGCTTGTTTACACGGCCTGTTTGTACGTGCATGCATGTTGTTCATAAACCTTGCAAATCACTGCCGCGCACGGTTCCGCTCAGGTCCCCTTTAGCGCTCAATTTACATGAACGGGGCGCGTCCTTCGGAACTCCGCCAGCGATTTTGGGGGGTCCGATGGCGTTACTCGTGTTACTCATGAACAGAACGACCCGCATTCGGTTCAGGTGCGTTACACTTGACGGGTAATTGCACAATGGATGTTGTCGTAATTCCTCGCCGCCCGCTCGTGAAAGGCCTGGACGTGCAACGCGTGTTTTGATGGCGCGAACGGTGAACAAACGTTGCGGGGAGATAGAGATAGAGATGGAGATATAGAGAGATCCTATATTTAACCGATCCCCCTGGGAAAGCGAGCCAGGCACCCTTTAGCGGCGTTCCCAGGCCCCTGGGCTTGCTGAGGAGAGCATTCCACCGGCCTCGGATCGTGGGGGACATATTCCACGAGGCGTCGGGACAGCTGGAGCTATTGCGTCTCTTAAGGGTTAGGGAAAGGAACAGGAGACGAGAGGGGGGTTCCGATCAGGGGGTTAGCTAAAAGGGAATTAGGACGTTTGTTCGGGCTGTGCTGGCCTGGGAGGGGTAGCGGGTAAAGGTGGGGGCTCGGGAGTGGGGGGGGGAGGGGTGGTATTATGTGTTTTTTTTCTTTCTACTGATCATGTCTGAATCTCGGTTTACAAAGGTATTGTGCAGGAGACACGCACATTGCGAGATCCCCAGTGGTGAGAGGTTTCGATGTGAATCCGGCGGGAGATGCAAGAAGCGCTTCCTCGGCGTGGGAGGGGTGGTGGGTTCAAATCCAGCACACCAGCAGGACATGATGTACAAGCGAACAGTCACTCCTATTACACGAAACAACACAGGCCGATACACTCTTCGGACAAATCTATTAACTTGTCCGTTAAATACCACACGGTGTCCTTTGCGAAGAGTGGGTGAGCTGTTACCGCACCCTGAACAAATTCCAAATTTCTCCCTTAACAAATTAGTCGAGTGTCAGTCAGTCCTGGCCAGCCGGTTCGTGAAAGATTTGGGCCAAAAACTTCCCTCGGCCAACCCCGTGAGAACGTCTGACTTCAGTTGTGGGGAAGGTGTTGGAGACATTAATTAAGGACCGGATGAGGAACCATTGAAATAAATACAAACTCATTAAAGGTAGTCAGCATGGGTTTACCAAAGGTAGTTCCTGTTTAACAAAGCTTTTAGAGTTCTATGAAGCAGTGTCTGATTGGGTGGATGAGGGAAAGACAGTGGACATAGTATATGTCGACTTTAAGAAGGGATTTGATAAGGTACCATATCAGAGGTTGTTAGCCAAAGCGAGGGCTTGTGGAGTGGTTGGTCAGGTAGTTAATTGGATTGCAAACTGGCTTTGTGGGAGGAAGCAAAGAGTGGCTGTGAGTGAGAGGATGTTTTGCTGGGAGGATGTAAGTCGCAGGGTACCTCAGTGATCAGTACTCAGACCATTACTATTCATTATTTACATCAACGATTTGGATCATGGGGTAAAGAGTAAGCTTTACAAATTTGCACATGACACAAAGCTTGGAGGTAAGGTGGTTTGGATAGTAGAGGGGGTGGTGATCAGATTCAGGAAAATATTGATACTTGTATGGATTGGGCAAAAGATTGGCAGATGGAATTTAACCTGAGCAAGTGTAAGGTGTTGGGGATGGGAAAGAACAATGAAAATAGAGATTACAGGATGCAAGGGGTAATTTTGGAGCTTGTCACGCAGGAGAAGGATCTGGAGGTGGTAATAGATACCCATGTTTATGTGGTAAGCAGGCAGCACACTGCCAGGCAGCGATCAGGTTTTAGGTTTTATTTGGAGGGGGATCAATTATAAATCAAGAGGTGGTGTTAACATTGTACAGGAATTTAGTGAGGGCCACATCTAGAATATTGTGTGCAGTTTTGGTCACCACAACCCAGGAACGACATCGATGCAAGAGAGAGGATTCAGCGCAGGGCTATGAGATTGATTCCGGGCCTAGCTGGACTCAGCTATGAGGAGCGGCTGAAGGAGACGGGGCTTTATACACTAGAAAGAAGGCGGTTACGAGGAGATATGATAGAGATGTTTAAGATAATGAAAGGTAGAGATAAAATAAGTGCAGATGAATTATTCAACAGAGTAGACAGTGATAGGACCAGTGGCCATAGCCTGAGAGTAAAGAGGAGGAGAGTGAAGACGGTAGCAAGGCAGGGGACTTTCACTCAGAGAGTAGTTAATGCATGGAATGGCTTCCCTTGAAAGGTCGTGGCAGCAGAAAAAGTAGAAAAGTTTAAATTAGAATTAGATAGGTACCTGGAAGTTATGGAGATAGAGGGGTATCTGGATGTTGACAGGACTTTTAGGGAGTTTGAGCATTGATGGGTGATTGTGTGCATGTGTACGGAGTGCTGTTGGAAGGGGTCTCATCAAGGAGTGTTGTGTGGTGGATGTTTGTTTTTAATCAAGCCCATGCCCCCTCCCCTGAGTAGAAAAACTACAAAAACTTAAAATAAATATAAAAAACCCACCAATAGTGTTGTGTTGATGTCGCGCAGGCATGATGAGCTGAATGATCTCCACCTGTGTCTGATTTCCTCGCATAACGAGGGAATAACTGTGGCAGTGAAAACTAAAAAAGAAGAAGAAAATTTGTATCAGGCTTTAAAATTGGACGAGAAAGCGATGCACTCTCGTTTATGAGTGAGTCACGTGTGGTTTTGTGATGATGTTTGTGATGTGCGGGCCGCATTTCAGATCCATAGTGCGGTCGGGCCTCCTCCTAGGAATAGACTCCTCGTACGATGACAGCAGAAAGACGGACTGGCTCGGATTCGACTCGGGTTCCTCCAGCTGTCCCTTAAAAATGCCCCGTAAGCTGCTGACGCCTTTCCTCACTAAAAGGCTTGTTTATGTTATATTGTGCTCCAAACGACCTATTGGTCTGCTCACAAGGGGGTGTACGTGTGCTTCGATCTGCTATCGGCGCCAAATTTTCGTTCCTGATCACCCATTGCTGGAGAAGCGGCCGAGCGAGTTTTGATGCATTTGTCATCGTATACTGTATTTACCTTTGGACAGGAAAGGCAAGACGCTGCAAGATAACTGGCAGCAGCATTTTATTCCAAACCGAAGCAGCATTGCGGGTCTCGTGAGATCAACGCGATCCAGGTCGAGCCGCAGGAACTGCTTTACATTACATCTCCTCTCCTTCAGAATGAAAATAAATAAATGAAAATCAATTTAAAGATTGGATTTCACTGACAATCAACAAATGAACATTTTATATGAACACATATCGAAGTAATAATAATAATAATAATAATAATAATAATAATAATAATAAACCCACACATAGCAACCCACCTACACACAAAATCAAAGATTCAGTTTGTCCGGCCGTTTTACAACACGGCCTGAGCAAGTGGTAAAAGGAATAGGCTCGTGGAGCTTTTCATCCAGCTCAATAGTGGAAGGGGGCAAAAGAGATGTATTAGAAGGGGAAGGGGGCAAAGGAGAAACATTGCAGTGAATACCATTGCTGGTACGAGAAGGGGGGAAGTATCATTATATTCATCATCGTCCGAGTTTCCCATCTCTGGCTTGTACACAGAGCCAGTGTGGTTGGCCAGCTTGTTTGATGATCGGAGATGTTGGCGATTCCTGCGGAACAAACAGTGTCCTGCTTGGAGCACGTATCACTGAGGGGACTCGTGCTTTTGTATGATTTTACCAGGAACCCATTTTCTAGTGCCAGGAAGTGGTTCCATATGGACTTGCCGACCCTGAAAAGGTGGCCGCTCTCATGCTACTCGATCATGATAGAACTTTTGCTTGGTCTTTTCCATGTCAAAATGCCGTTTAACCTCATGAAAGCTGTTTGGTTTTGGTGCAAGTAAGCTACGCTTTCCAGGCAGCTTGTTATGTGGTCTTCTACCCATCAACAACTGTGCAGGGGACAAGTGTAATCCTTCTCCAGGAGTGGTGCAGTTGTCTAACAAAGCCAGATGTTTGTCCTCCGCTTTCTTCCACAATTTTTTTTTTACAGTTTGCACTGCTCTTTCAGCTTCACCGTTAGCACGAGCAAATCGAGGAAGAAATTAGCACCGTTAGCAAATCGTTAGCACGAGAACAATTTGAACTCTTTGGACACTAACAAGGATGCATTGTCGCTCCTTAGATCCTCAGGTATACCATGTGTACTAAATATGGATTTTAGAGCATCAGTCATTGTGCAGCTTCTCATATCCTTGAGCTCACATTCCTCTATAAATTTCGAATAATAACCGACAACCAAAAATGTGTTGTTTTGACTCAAACTCGAATAGGTCCACGGTGACCTGGTTGAATGGTAAATTTGGAATCTGTGTCGGTATGAGCGGTTCCAGAGGAAGCTTATTTTGGTAATCTGCACATGTAGTGCAGTTTTTCACTGCCCCTTCGATCTGTCGGTTCATTGTTGGCCAATAGAGCACTTCCTGAGCACGCTGTTTGCACTTTACAATACCAAGGTGAGAGCTGTGTATGATGGAGAGCATGTGCTGACGGAGATGAGGTGGCACTACTATACACATACCTTTATGGATAATTCCATCAGACACTGAACTCACTCTTTGAATCCCAGTGTGGTCTCAATGGAATGGATACTTTGTTTCGGTAGCTGGGCCATCCAGTGTGGATCACGTCCAACAGAAGTTGTAACTCTTATCGAGACTGTTCCTGCAGCTGGACATACTTCTCCTTGGTGATGGAGATGAAATCTAACATGGAAACCTGCTCGAGATTGACTTCTTGTCCCGACAACTGGTGAGTCTGATAAGCAAAAGATTATGTATCTGGTAGCTGTATGTCTTTGCCACTTTTACACACTACCTCGAGATCGTACCACTGCAGACGTAACAGCATCCTCTGTAGACACATGGGAGCAGACAGAAGAGGTTTTATGAAAATCTCTTTAAGTGGCTTGTGATCCGTAAATACAGTCACTGTCTTGCCAAATATGTAGCAGTGGAATTTCATACAGGCGTGGAAGATTGCAAGCATTTATTTTTCAATCTGAGCATACCTTTGTTCCACCTCTGAGAGGGATTGCAAAGTGTATGCTTCCGGCTTCCCCTCCTGCATTAAAACACCACCGAGACCGCTTTGACTTGCATCCGCATGGATCTCCACTGGTGCCTTCACATCATAATATCTCAGTACAGGCTGCCGACAGCAGATATCCAATAGTTTATGGAAAGCTTGGTGCTGTGCAGGTTGCCAGTCAAGAATACTATCAGCTCTCAGTAAAGCTCGAAGTGGTGCATTGACTTCACTCAGTTCAAGTATAAATTAAGCCAGGTAAGCAACAAATCCAAGGAAACGCCGCACGTCTTCTTTATTCCGTGGAATAGGCATAGTACGGAGGCCTTCAATTCTTGAGGAGTCAGGCATGAGTCCGTCTGCAGTCAGTAGATGCCTAACATACCGAACCTTCTTTTGGTGAATTTTGCATTTTTGCATGTTCAATTTGAGGTTGTAGGTAGGATGTCGCACTCTCCATGACTTGCTTTAAAATGCTGTCGTGATGTTCTCGATCTCGGCCTGCAATCAAGATATCGTCCATGATTGCTGTGGCTCCAACATTGCCATCCAATGTTTGATCCGTGATATGCTGAAATATTTCTGGAGCACATTTCAATCCAAATGGTAGCCTCAGCCAACAAACAACCCATCGGTGTATTGAAGGACGTCAGTTTTGATGACTCCTCATCCAGGAGAATCGAGAGAAACCCACTCTTTGCATCCAATACAGAGAATAATTTGGCTTTTGCTATGTTGGAGACCACCTCTTCAACCCTCTTCATGGGATAATGCTCACATTTAATGGCTTTGTTGAGATTTCTAGAATCCAAACATATCCTTAGCTTGCCATTGCGAACTGCAGCTACCATTGAGCTGACCCACTTGGTTGGCTCCTCTACCGGAGTTATGAAGCCGTTATCTACCGTCTTGTTCAATTCCTCGATGATCCTATGCATTAGCGCAGCGGGTTGCCGACGTGCAGAATGTACAACCCCATTGGATGTTCGGTGTATTTTTATTCGTTAGACCCCTGGTAGAGTACCTGAAGTACCGATAACATCAGGAAAATCTCGTAGCACTGAGGGAACTGATTCATTATCCGCTGACTGAACCAGGGAACTCAGTCAAGCAATGAGGCCAAGGTTCTCAGCGGTCTCCCCTGATATCACGTTTTCCTGATCCAGATCGACCAGCTCACATAAAGCGATTACAGACCTCCCCTCAAATTCCAGGGAAAGATCTGTGGAAGCAATTGGCCGAATCATGTGGTTGGAGTAAGTTCTCAGGGTTCTTTAGACCTGTGAAGTTTAGTGTTAACTGGTAGTCTTTGAAAATCCTTGAGTGTAAGTATATTTCACCTTACCCCTGTATCGATATGGAAGGTAATGTTCGCAATGCCACTGACTCTGACAGTCTGGGACCATTTGTCATCTGCCAGAGTGCCGGTTTTGTCAACCTTGTATATTCGAAGAACCTCCGAATTGCCTTCAGGTAGTTGTTCCTTATTTTCGCCAGCATCGACGAGGAGTGTTTCGCCCAGTCGCCGTCGCCTACAGGAGACCAACATCCAATTGTTCGGGCATTTGAAATAGGAACAGGCGGAGCCGACTGCAGGACATTTCCCTTGGTTCCACAAATGCCGCTCACCCTTCCACATCTACCGCCTACTTTCATTCCTAGCAGCTGCGATGATGAGGCACAAGGCTTGGGATGTGATTTTTCTCTGAGTTGTGATAGCTGACACTCCAAGTTTGTAGTTATCTTCATTCCGCACGATGCGGATTTGCTTGCGAGACAAATCAAAGTGTTGTCCAATTTCCAGAGCCTTTGCAAGTGACAGTCCTTCACCTTGATCCAGTAACCTTTCCTGGACTCTGGATTCAAAAATGCTATCAATGATCGCATCTCTTAGAATATCCTCGGAATCAGCATACTCGCAGTCCATGAGAATAACCCTCAGGTCCTTTAAAGTTATCAAAGGTCTCCTCACTCTTTTGTTTCCGCTGCTTGAGCTGGTGCCGGGCGATCCGCTTGTTCTTTCTCGGTCGCACATACGTTTCAAAACGATTGAGTACCTTGTAGGACGAGGATCGTCTTTTTCAGTCTCCTCCCATGTGAACATTTTATAAACCTCACAGCCACGAGCACCAATCCACGTGTCCAGCCATCTGGATTTTTGCTTTGGGTTATTTTTTTTTAAGCTCCAATAGCTGGCCCACGAACACGAACTGAACGTGGTCTCGAAACCGAGTGAATTCTCCAAATAAATCTGCTGCATCTCAATCGACAGTCGCGTATTCAAAGCTCAGAAATGCCATACCGTACTTATGGATGGTCGTTTGTTAGAAAGCACCAGGTCCGGTTGACTTCTGACACCATGTCAGGTAACTGGTTTATTATTCCATACTGAAGCAGCATCTCGTCTCGCGAGATCACCCATGTCATCCAGATCGAGCCGCAGGAACTGCTTTATGTTACAGACGCTGAATGCCAGGGAGTTTAGGGGAGTATCTACGGAGGGTATCCGTGCACCCCCCCTCCCCCCACCAGGACTCTATCAAACCAACTTTTTTAGCTTCCTTTTATGGTCCTATTACACATTTGAGATGTTAACAAAAAAAATTTCCCAGCACTCTGGCAATATTCAAGATGGCGTCCAAAATGGGTAAAATCATAGAATACGGTATATAACATCTCAACAATGTGGCAAATTGAAAAAATAATCATTGGGATTTGGTTCCTGATCATAAGTTACTCGTTTCTGATAATTGGCTGTCTACTGCTTTTTACATTTTGGGTGGCATTGGGCTTCTGCTGCAAACAAATCAAATCCTCGGATTTGCCTTCAGAGCCACTCATGATTGTTCTCTTCTGCTATTTGCAGCACTTTCTGCCATCCATCACCTTCAAATGAAGAGGTGCCTTCCTTTGTGTCGATGCCTGCCTTTTTCACATGGATTCGGCCTTCAGTATTGCAGAAAATGCAATCAGGTTCAAAAATGATCTTTTCTGATGCTTTATTGTGCTTTTCCCTTCCTTCTTGGCTGGTAGATGGTCCATGAGCTTCAGGATCGTTAGATGGTTTACTAGCTGTTAACCTATGTAGGTTCAGGGTAAATATTTGGTAACATCCTCGGTGATAGCCCTCATTCTCCTGGATCTCATCAGGAATGCCCTGACAGATATCTGTCATTCGATATGAAGAACCTGGTGGTTCAGCTAAGTGACGATCCCGTATATTTTTGAGAAGTGCCAATCTATCATTTGGATTCGTCAAGTCTGAAAAAATATGTGAACGATCCATGCTTTATTCCAGACATATGAATGACACAATGTTCCCGTTTGCATTTTCTTTCCATTTCAACAACTTTCTTTTGACAATTACATGAAACTATTTCTTGCTTGTCTGACATCTTGACTTGTGATCTTGATCTTGACTCGCTACGGTCTTGCTAAGCTCACTAATCTAACCTGGAAAGAGAAAAAAATACACATAAAAAGATTAGTACACATAATACTTGAGTGTATGTAAATATTCAAAGTGCATCGGGGTGTGTGTGTTTTTTTTTTTTGGTTTTTAAATTGTCTGCCATCATCAATTCCAAGTACGATAACAATAATAAATATCCTTGATAAGAATTACAAGACGAATATTCCATGGTTCTGTCCCTCTATTATTATTATTATTATTATTATTATTACATTAATGATTATTTGAAGCTGACATTTGATATTTACGATGATTTTACCATTTTAAAACCATTTTGAACTCCATCTTGGATTTTATGGATTTTAACAAAACATAAATCACCACATAGGCCAACTAGTTTCTAATAATCAGGAACATATATTACAATGAATCCAAATATTAATTTACTGTATATTATTCTTAGTTTCAGGCTGTTATATACAATTTTTGATGATTTTACACATTTAGGATGCCATCTTGAATATTGCCAGAGTGCTGGGAAATATTTTTTTGTTAACTTCTCAAATGTGTCATAGGACCATAAAAAAGTTGATTTGGTAGAGTCCTTGGTGGGGGGGGGGGGGGTGCACGGATACCCTCCGTAGATACTTGACTAGTTAGTGTGTGGAGTAAATCTTGGGACTCGTCTCATGTGCAGGCCTGAATAAAGTAGCCCATGTATGGTCTGACGATCAGTTACATTCTCACAGATGCAATGAAAATGTTTATTCAAAACTTTCTCAAGAATGGAAATCAAAAGGCATAACTAAATATACAGTCAAGTACAGGTAGAGGCTCGATCAAGGGAGCAGGTAAAAGCAGAGGAAGATATTCTTTGATACCTTCGAATCTATTTTGGACAATGGAGCCACAGCAACGTGTGTGTGTGTGTGTGTGTGTGTGTGTGTGTGTGTGTGTGTGTGTGTGTGTGTGTGTGTGTGTGTGTGTGTGTGTGTGTGTGTGTGTGTGTGTGTGTGTGTGTGTGTGTGTGTGTGTGTGTGTGTGTCACACCTCATCACTCACTTGGTCAGGTTCTGCATGTATGATGTGGAGTTTGAGCTTTGTTGGAGCATAAGAAGTGTCCACACCAGATCCCAGCATGCTGCATAAATTCTCCCCAAGATGAAGTTTGTAATTTGTCTTCCTGGTCCTGGAAGTTTTCACGATCATTTGATCAATATGGATGTTTTTAGACATTTTATTTTTGATTATTTCTATGTTATTTAATTTTTGCATATCAGCGAAGTTTGCACACGAGACCATTTTAGGATTGCATGTACGTTCCTGTCTGAAATAATCTATTCCTGTCTGAGTCTCATGATTCCGCGACTTGAGGTCCAAATCGCATATACTGCGTTCATTTGTTCATTTTCTACATCCGTCCTTGTCCTTCATGTCTCAGTGGTACAAGCTCTTCCAGAAGCCCACTGTGAAATGAATAACCTGACTAAAACGTTTGCATTCATGTACATTTACTTTGAGTGTTAAGTTGCCATTAGTTTGCAACATGGCAAGACTGATCTTGAAAAGCCGAACAACACTTTTGGCGATTCAGTCCTGTTAAGTCAAATTCAACAAGATTGGTAAATTGTTGTCCGATAAATGGTTGAGGACATGTTCAGCATTGGGGTTTTACAACTAAAATGATCGCCAGTCGGCCATCTTTAATGGAATGACGAAACAAAAAGATGTGCTCATGTATACCATCATGTTTTGTCTTTGTGCAAAGTTTGAACAAAATCAGTCCAAACTTGTCAGAGATATGGCTGCAGATGGACGGAGGAACAAGACCCAATCCATCATAAGACTCCATTTCGGACGAAGTCCAACGGGGGCTAATAAAACGAACATCGTCAAGATGAATACCGTTCACACCATTCATGTACATATTTCATGGCTTGATAGCGTTCGGCTAAGTCCCTTCTTCATTTGCTGCTTGATCTCATTTTCCTTCTGTAAACTCAAACAGCCTCAACAATCACCACACCTGGACTCTGTGCAGGCAGTTATGTGTTTTTGTTTTATAAATATTATTTTGCCCACCCCTCCCCTGCCCCCCATATTTTAAGTTTATTGTCTAACGGCATGATAGATCTACCCTTACTGATCTAATGGCATGATCGATCATGATATATCTACCATTACTCATCTAATGGCATGATAGAGCATGATAGATCCACCTTTACTCATCTAATGGCATTATACAGGTCAGGTCAGGTATGGGAGCATGTGCCAGAACAGCACGTCGCTGCGTCCACTCTCCGTCGGTACTCCAGGGGCCTCCGTCTGGCCATCCCCCAGGCAGATGCCAGGCCCATCCCCATCTCCTTGAGATGGTGGTCAACCTGCTGCAACCATGAGGAACGTGGTCGGCCCACTGGCCTCCTCCACTCATGAGACTCCCTCGCTGAGAGAATCTGGTGAGCAGGATCAGCATCAGGAAAACGAGCCACATGTCCATACAGCCGCAACTGACGCTCACGGACTATGCAGGTAACAAATCTCATCCGAGTCTCTCTCAGCAACCGCTCGTTGGACACAAAATCCGACCAGCGATAGCCAAGGATTCTCCGAAGACACCTGGTACCAAAGGAATTAAGTCTCCGTCTCAGATCCTTGGTCAGAGTCCAAGTCTCGCACCCATAGAGCAAGACTGGAAGTACCAAGGACCTGAAGACTCGGACTTTCGTCCTCCCGCACAGGTACCGGCAGCGCCACACCCCATGATCCAGTGAATCCATGACTCCCCAGGCCCGACCCAGACGTCTATTGACCTCTGACTCGCAGCCAGCAGAGACATGAATATCACTGCCAAGGTAAGTGAATCTCTCCACGACCTCAACATCCTCACCACAAACAGACACAGACAGGACAGCAGCATCCAAGATGTCACCGAAAGCCTGGATCTTAGTTTTGACCCAAGAAACCCGTAATCCCAGCGGCTCCGACTCTTCATTCAGCACCTCGAGGGCCCCCAAAAGGATGTCTAAAGTCTCCGCAAAGATGACTGCATCGTCTGCAAAATCAAGGTCCGAGATCTTGACATTCCCAAACGATGCACCGCAACTTGATCTCTCCGACATCCTCCCTAAAATCCAGTCCATACAAGTGCTGAAAAGTGTGGGGGCAAGTACACATCCCTGACGAACTCCAGTATCAACTGGAAATAAGTCAGAGGTGGTACCACCACACTTCACAGCACTCTCAGAACCAGAGTAGAGTTCAGACATCAGATCGATCAGTTTTGGTGGCACCCCATGAAGACCAAGAATCCTCCAAAGGACATCCCGATTCACTGAATCAAACGCTTTACAGAGATCAACATAGGCTGCAAGCAGCCCCTGCCGAAACTCTCGCCTGCGTTCGGTGAGGACACGAAGGGCAAGGATACGGTCAATCGTTGACCTCTTTGGTGTAAAGCCTGACTACTCTGGACGCTGGTGCTGAAGCAGATGGTGGCGAACCCTATCAAGAATTATCCGAGCAAAGACCTTGCCCGGCACTGAGAGCAGCGTCACCCCTCGGTAGTTGTTGCAGTCTTGGCGATCACCCTTCCCTTTCCAGAGAGGGACAACAAGGCCCCTCTTCCAGTCAGTTGGGATGATGCCTGTGTTCCAGGCAGAGAACAAAACTGCATGCAACGACACGAGTGCAGCATTTCCACCAGCCTTGAGAAGTTCAGCATGGATGCCACAAATCCCTGGAGCTTTGCCCCGTTTCAACTGGTTCACCGCAGCCCGTGTTTCCACAAGCGAAGGTGGACCACAGTTGATTCGTGGGTCAGCAACAGGGATTGTAACACCCTTGACGTCCAACTCGACAGCTGGGGGATCAGCCTGGTACAACCACTCAAAGTAACCGGCCCAGCGGGCCTTCACTTCAGACTCCTCTGTCAAGAGCCTACCACTCTCTGCTCGAACTGCAGTGCTCCGAGGGATGGGCTTGGATGAACGTAATGCGCGAATTCCCCTGTAAGCGGGACGAGAATCACCTGTCCACAGGTGATGCTCTACCCCCTCACAGATTCCTCGCACATAGGCCTCCTTGTCCATCCTCAGTGCACGTACAGTTTTACGCCTCAGCTCCCTAAACAGCTCAGCTCTGCCATTCAGCCTGGCCCTGCGACTCTGGTCAATGGTATCCAGTGTCTCTTGAGAGACAAAATTCTTCTTTGGCATTATACGGCATGATATATCTACCTTTACTCATCTAATGGCATGATAGATCATGACATATCTCCCTTCACTGATCTAATTGCATCATGATCGATCATGATATATCTCCCCTTTTGTGTTTTTTTTTTTGTATACCTTGTCAAGGCTCATATGAGAGCTAACACACAACGTACAGCAAGGGGGGCATGGGACAAGAGGGGTGTGGGAAGGACAAAACAGTGAGGAACAGAGACATTAAGAGATCTGTGGAAGGTTGAGGGATGGAGCAGGGAGCATGGGGTATACAAGATGGACATTACAGGGACTTTCAGGAAGGAAAGCAAGGAATATGAAGGAGGTGGGTTTGGGGTCGATTAACGGGGATAGAAAAGATCGAGGATTTGGATGGGGGATGATACCTTTACTGATCTAATTGCATGATCATGATACATCTACCTTTACTGATCTAATGGCATCATAGATCATGATATATCGACCTTTTTCTGATCTATTGGCATGATCGATCATGCTAGATCTTCCTTTCCTGATCTAATGGCATAGATCATGATATACCTGCCTTTACTGATCTAATGGCATGATCGATCATGCTAGATATACCTTTACTGATCTAATTGCATTATCATGATACATCTACCTTTCCTGATCTAATGGCATAGATCATGATATACCTGCCTTTACTGATCTAATGGCATGATCGATCATGCTAGATATACCTTTACTGATCTAATTGCATTATCATGATACATCTACCTTTCCTGATCTAATGGCATAGATCATGATATACCTGCCTTTACTGATCTAATGGCATGATAGATCATGATATATGCATCTTTACTGATCGAATTGCATGATAGATCAGCTATGTGTTTGTTTTTTTAAACATTCTTTCAGTCTCTGTTGTTGAGATGTCGTTTCCCCACATTTTAAGTTTATGTTTGCAATCAGTCTTCCTGGAAGGCAAATCTTTGCCACAGGAGTGGTGTTCCTGATCTATTGGCATGATATATCAGTTTCTCCATTAACTCATCAACAATCAGGGTACCATCATATATTTTGTAGATCTATGTTACTTGCATTGGTTGGGTGTTTCACACAGTTGTGGCCCCAAAAGTTGTATTGATGTGCCGTTTTACCTTGTGTCGTTGTCAATGTTTTACATTCACTATAATCATGCCAATCTCCTCTACACCACTGAACATAATGGTCATTAAGGGTGAATGCACTTCCTTGAAAAATAATTATTTCAACCTCTGGTTTTTTTTCTTGTTCTGGTCTAGTGATGAATTTGCTGATCAATCTACACTGATCCTTGTACCCAATGACATTGTCTTGAACCTAGCAGATACACAAGCTCCTCCAAAAGTGTGAAACGCTGACAATTAAGAAGAAACTTACATTTGACAACAAGATATGACACCGAAGCCTCATTGGATTGGTAAGAGATGGTGATGTTGGTGCAACCTCTCCCCCCCCCCTCCCCATCACCTCCCCCAATTAAACCCAGAATGCTGCAACCCCAAAAAATAATTCATCAAATGATGAAGATGTTTTTTTGCATTGACGTACGAAGCTTTCACAGTTCGATCAGAACGAGAGTCGTGCGGCTTATTTCGGTCACACATAAGAGGAGCCTGGTGACCGTTTAAATATTTACTTGTGTTGACATTGTGAGCATTTACAAACAGTTATATGATTGGAAATTGATTGTTGTCACATTTACCTTTTTGATCAAGCTGAGCTCTATTTGTTGATGGTTCTATGTTTTTGGTTTGTATTTCATTTTTCATTTTGTTCTTCAATGCTCAGTGGAATATTTTCTTTGATGGGGGCCGATGGTTAAATTTGGTTCACATTTGCAGTTGTTTGTCTGCACACCTTAGTTTGCTCAGGGGGTTCCACCATGCTGTGCCGAACAAGGGATATTCTGGCTTTGGAAACCTCGATGACTCTTCTCTCACTTCCGACATAATCCACGCAGTCGTTTGAATCGCTTATGTTGCATCATTACATTTAGGGGCATTCAATGAATGGTCACATAACGCATTTTATCCCGTAATATTACACCCCTGCCCCCAAACACCCCCCCCCCTCCTGTAAAACGAGACCAGACACCCCTGAAAAATGATGCAACACTTGCATCACACCCCACCCCCTACCCCTTGTTTTGACTTCCCATATATGTACGTCTTAGAGCATGCAAAGAAGTTAAAGATAAATGTGTACATGAAGCTCATACACATGTGTTGGATTCGGACACTGGGCTTGTACCCAACATACAACTTGCTATATTTCTCAAAACAATGAGTGTTATCAAACTTTTATAGAGTAAACACCCCCATGTAAGTGTATGTAACACACCCCTTACACTATCCCCTCTCCAGCGATGCATACCTTTTAATGGCACCTTGCCTTTGTTATACAGTTAAATACATTAGTGGATGCATTGTAAGCATCATTGCATATTCATGACCTGACTTTTATGGGCAGAGACATCCGGGTAACAATACCCCGGCATGGCTCCTGCTTTTCACGCTCATGTCGTCACCCTTGTATATGAGAGGGTCTTTCATAAAATCTCGGTCTAACACACACAACACATGACTACCAGAAAGAACTTCATTTTTGAACAGATTCACCCGTTTAAACACAATGCATTTCCCATTTACAGTGGTCGTGCTTGTACAACGTGGAATATAAGTCGCTATTATGACAAAGGTCTTCGGTGTTTCGTTTATACTTAGGCCACAGACCTTGTGAACGACCCCACCCATCTGCGATCACACAACACGAGTACAAATTACACACAAACTGTAGTATTACAAGTATAACTTCGTGTTTAATAGTGAGTTAGTCTATACAAGGTCTAGTGCTGCCCCGTGGACCATTTAGTTTATCGAAAGGAAATACAAGCTCGAGTGCTGGTTATAAAAAACCGAGTGTAAAGTACACAAGTAATCTGATCGAACTGTTCCACTACCGCAAATGCCAATGGCCAAGGAGCGTCAACATCTTTTTTAAAAGGTTACAACCGTCATGTGCGTTTATACTCGGTTTCTCCTTCGAGTGTCCTTTCTTGCTTTCACGTCAACCTCTCGGGTTAAACGCTAATAAATCTGGCCAACAATGTGGGTGGGGGGTTGCACACGGTGTCTTGGTTAGAATAACATGGACTATCATTACATTCTCGGGTGCGGTGCTCGGAATGGCTGTCTCAGCTGCGCTGCAGCGCAAATGGCTTTTCGGTCGAGCAACAAACATTTGTGGAGCTAAGAATATGAAAACCACAACAAACGGGGTCTTGCAAGGCATGTCATGGTGGGTGGGAGGTCGCGTTGAGTGAAGTGGGAATCAGTGCATCCAGGCTAACACGATGGTCACGAACCAGCACCAAAAAGGGGGCAGTGTTATTTCGGTCATGTGGGGATGCACAGGTGCATTTGAACCCAAGCATTAGTAAATATCCTCATACATGTGGGGGAAACGTAATGATGAATGGGCCAAGAAATTCTGCTGTGGGGGAGAGGATGAAGAGTTAGAAAAAGGAATCATTACATCTGGCTTGGCGAGTGAGTGTGAACCCTGTTGTATTGAGGGATCATCCTCCTCTTCTCTTGATTATAACAATGCGCTTGTCAAGCTGTCTGTCCCTCCGTTACATATCACAAGATTCCGTCATCTCACGAGATTGTGAATGAAGCATTGTTTTGTCGTTTAATTTTAGCATGGGAAATTGTATATATGCATCATGAAGAAGATAGTTAGTTTATGATCACTTATTAATGTAATTAGGATACTCACGATCACTTGGGAGTGGCAATTCCAAGGAAGGTCCATGGGACATGTCTCGTGTGAGATGAGAGCTCATAGCGAGACTATTAAATTCACAGGACATTTTAATTCTTCTTTGCATAATATTGTTGAAGTCACTTTTTATATAACACGGAATTTCCATGGTACCTTTTATAATGCGTTGTAACAATAGGGGCAGTACCTTTTATAATTTCATGATGCGGTGCCTTTTATAATGCGTTGTAACGATTTTACAATGCGTTGTAACGATGGCAGTGGGAAGGGTGTGGGTTATGGCTAGTATGTACAAAGCTGTGGATTTCTTGCCTTCGCTGGTGAATTGCACAATCACTCGATTGACCGGAGAAAGCAGAATGCCATGGATCTGAGCTATCTGATGCTGGCTGCCTGGTGTTGGCTTGATGGTTAGGGTGTTTGGCTTGGGATCCTATGATCCTGAGTTCAAACCCCACTCGGCTGTTGAATTTATATCAGGTGGGGTGAACTCTGCCTGTCATCCTTCCGAGGTCAGCAAAATGAGTGTCAGCATGCTGGTATATTGTGTCGGAGTGGCGACCCGTCCAGGATTGTGTCCAATAGCCAAGGAGACTGCTTCGGCAGCACCAATGCTCTGCACAGAGTATGGTCCCAATGGATGGATGGATGGATGCTGGCTGACTCCACCTTCCAAATGGCCAACAATTAGTCCTGTTTGAAAATCGGAAAGTTTGTTTACTCCCTGGGTTTGAGGCATAGTTGATTGTCATACAAACACCCAGGAACTCGTTTCTGCAAAGACATAGTCGAATATTAGTTCAAATCACTGAGGAAAACTTGCTTTCTACAGATGAAATGAAGAAATTTAAGGTGTCTATTTACTTCTGTCATGTCTCTGTATATAGTTTCTGGCCCTGTCAATTTTAGAAATGAGGCCTATATTGACGTTTAAACCTTAAATATAATTGATGGTTGAATTAATTGACCTGCTATGCAAATCCTGTTCAAATTTCAAGTCCATCGGATGAAAATTGAGGATTTTAAAAAATTTGGTCCATGTTGATCTTTTGGCCTATATTGACCTCAAAATTAAGAGGTGGTTGAATTCAGCGTGCTGATATGCAAATGCTCTTCAAATTTCAAGTTGATCAGTTTAAAATTGAGGATTTTAGATATGTGGCCTGTTTTGACCTTTTGGCTTATGTTGACCTCAAAAATAATAAGTGGATGAACTCAGTGACCTGATATTAAAATGCTCTTCAAATTTCAAGTTGATCAGTTTAAAATTGAGGATTTTAGATATGTGGCCTGTTTTGACCTTTTGGCTTATGTTGACCTCAAAAATAATAAGTGGATGAACTCAGTGACCTGATATTAAAATGCTCTTCAAATTTCAAGTCAATGGAATGAAAATTGACAATTTTAGAAATTTTATCTATGTTGACCTTTTGGCTGATGTTGACCTCAAAAATAATTGTTGGTTGAATTCATTGACCTGATCTGCAAATCCTCGTTAAATTTGAAATCGAGCAGATGAAAATTGAAGATTTTAGAAATCTGAAAAAATTGTTGACCTTTGGCCTATGATGAACTTTTGACCTCAAAAAAATAGGATTCTGTCAGACTACCAACTACACCATTTGGTGAAGTTTCGTGAAGATCGGTTTAAAATTGTGACCTGTTGGCGATTAAAGGTGAGCGGACAGACAAACAAATGTAAGCGATCAACATACTTGTCAAAAAATAAAAAAAAATATTGCCAAGTAACCAACTTTCTTCTCTGTATATTAAATGCCAACAACCCCCTTCTGGTAAAACTACCAAAATCACGAATCGCTGCTCACCTTCCCTCTTTCATTCCTCTTTTTCCCCGCCTTTGGAATAAACTCCCTCACTCTATTGAATCCCATTCTTCCCTCCAGGCCTTCAAAACAGCTGTTCACCACCACTTATCATCCCCCATCCAAATCTTCGATCTTTTCTACCCCCGTTAATCCACCCCAACCCCACCTCCTTCAAATTCCCTGCTTTCCTTCCTGAAAGTCCCTGTAATGTCCATCTTGTATACCCCGTGTTCCCCACCCCATCCCTCTCCCTTCCACAGATCTCCTAATGTCTCTGTTCCCCACTGTTTTGTCCTTCCAACTCCTGCCCCTCTTGTCTCATGCCCCCCTTGCTGTGCATTGTGTGTTAGCTCTCATACGAGCCTCGACAATGTATACTATATATATATATATATATATAGCAGAGTCCCCACCTGTGGGTGGGTTAAGTTTGTGTATTACTTGCTGAAATAGAGTTTTGGCTGTGTTTTGCAAGAAGACTACAGATGTTTGTGTGGTGTGCACTTAAAAGGTTTTAGATGGCTTAAAGGTCTAAATGGGTACGTTCCAATAGCTGTGTCGATGGTGTTGAAAGGGTCGAATCTCTCCTCCATGTGAAGAGCCTAAAAAGGTCTAAGTGGTCGAAAGCTTGAAATGATCATGGGTCCAAGCTGTCTAATTTGTCTGAAGGGTGGAAGGGGTCTAAATGGCGTGAAGATCTAAGTGGTTGAAAGGGACAGGGTGTAAAGGTATAAAAGGTCTGAAGGATGAAAGATTTAAAGGTGTCTAAAGTGTTGAAAGGGTCTTATGGGGTCTTTTGCATCGTTGGAGCCCTCTGGGTCTTTTGGTTCCAATGTGTCTTCGGAGTCTTGTTGGGTTTTTTTGTATACCTTGTCGAGGCTCGTATGAGAGCTAACACACAATGCACAGCAAGGGGGGGGGGGCATGAGACAAGAGGGGCGGCAGTGGGAAGGACAAAACAGTGGGGAACAGACATTCCGAGATCTGTGGAAGGGAGAGGGATGGGGCGGGGAACACGAGGTATACGGGGTATACAAGATGGACATTACAGGGACTTTCAGGAAGGAAGGCAGGAAATTTGAAGGAGGTGGGGTTGGGGTGGATTAACGGGTGTAGAAAAGATCGAGGAATTGGATGGGGGACGAAAATGAATTGGATGGGGGTCTTTTGGGTCCTCTGGGATTTAGAGTAATTAAACACTACTTACTTAATGTACGTATCATCACACGGCTTCATGGTCAGACGAACGTGTTTTTCGTTTTTAGTTCACCTTGACTTTAGGCCGGTGAGCTTATGCGATCGAGCAGTGTCTGCAGGTCAGTCAGTTAGTCATGTCAGTCAGTCAGCGAGTGTGTAAATACTTCAGTCATTACCCTTTGAACAAAACACATGATTCATGAAACTTGGCCACATGCTTTATATCTGATGCCGAATGAAGGTGTATTGATCACATCAAAATCTGCATTCATTAACGGGTTGAAATCAAGCCTAAAACGCTAAAATAAAAATAAAGAGTCCTGCCCTAGCCTCCAGGGGACCTCACATCAGCAGCACAGCCATGCCCTCAGCCAAAAACATGACCGGTACAGAAGCATGACAAAAGTAAATAGACACCATGATTTTCTGCCCAGGCTTCACGCAAAAGGTTTAGCAATTCTGCCCGTGGTGTTGGTTTCCTGGACTTTTTCCACATGGCTCGATCCAATATGGCGCAGAGGTGTTCATTGTGGCTCATGTCAGTAGACTGACTTGGCCATGGAAGTTGCTTTATCCCATTTCTGTCCTGCTATTCTTTGGTCTTTTCTGCAGTGTGGCATGGAGCTCCATCTTCCATAAACAGTGTTGTTTTTGACCATCTGACCAGTGGAGAAGACAGGGAGAAGTCCAACCTCAACGATAGAAATGCATATCATAGAGTTGATGTTGCTAACACATTACACAAGCTCTGACCGACCAGCACTCCAGATTGCTCCCCACACAATCACTGAAAAACCACCGTGTTTCATAGGTGGCTGCAATCGCTTCAAAGAGAACTCTTGATTGGGAAGTCGCCAGACCCACACGCCTCCACTGTCAGAAAATTGGGACTCATCTGAAAAAATGACAGTTTGTGAAAACTCCAAGGTTCTGTTGGCCATCTCATCAGCCCACTTCTTTCTCCGTTCAGTGTTGACTGGTTGAAGAAGAGGTTTTCTCTGAGCTGCTCTCCCATAGTAGCGCAGTTGATGAAGGTACCGCATGGCAGTTCTTGAGCGAACTTGGACCTCCTCTGCAACATCTGCTGCTTTGCAACGGGGAGTTTTCTCAATGGACCGCTTGACAACTGAGACACCTTTCTGAGGGCCCAGATTAACAAGAACGGGAAGCTGTGGATTCCTTGCCTTTGCTGGTGAATTGAACAATCACCTGATTGACCATATAGAGTGGAATGCCATGGATCTGAGCTATCTGACGCTGGCTGACTCCATCTTCCGATTGGCCAACAATTCGGCCTCTTTGAAAGTCACAAAGGTCGTGTGCTCCCTGGGTTCGAGGCATAGTTAATCGTTGTACAAGACACAGGCACTCGTTTCTGCAAATAAATAGTTGAATACACTGAATACTACAAATCACTGAGGCCGAGGTCACATTTGCCACGGCGGCCGTGGTGTCTCCAAAATCTACGGCCACTAGCAATTATATGGCGGCCGCAGTATTTCCACGGTCACACAATGTAGCAGTCACATATGTTTTTATTTTTCGGGTAGCCGCACGGCGTATTTATAAATTGTGGAGACCGAAAACGTGGGGTTGCCGTACGGTCTTTGATTTGATGTCGCACGGTGACCTTAGGGCGTTCCTGCGGCAGCCATAGAATTTTCAAGGCAGACGCAAGGTGCCCGCAAGGTGACCGCAGGGGGACCGCAGGGGGGGGGACCCAAAGGCGAACGTGCGGCCAGACAGACGATAACAAAGGGTTAATTTATTTTATTTTTTTCCAGTTTTTTTTTTCGGCTTGTCGAATTGCTACGGCGAACAGAGAAATGAAAAAAGTTATAACTCCGTGTTATAATTCCACGGTGACCTTACGACCTGTAAAATATAGCCAAACGGCGTAGGGCCACCCTGAGGCCACCGCAGAAACTCTGCGGCCGCCACACGTTTCTGTCAATTCAGAGGGCGTACGGTTGCCGTATCCTCGCCATAGAGCAAATGTGACTTAGGCCTGAGTTAAACTTGCTTTATACAGATGAAATGAAGAAATTTAAGATGTCTATTTCCTTCTGTCATGTCTCTGGAAACATGTATCACTGTATTCAGCATTGAGAGGGATTCCATTCAACCAATCATGTGACCAGATTCTGTGCGTAACAAAATTTCAATATTTACCTCTGCCACCAAAGGTGGAAGGAGGTTGTTTTCACCACTGTCCGTCTGTTTGTTCATTTGTCTGTTTGTGTGCAGGATATCTCGGAAAGATGTGGACAGATTCGGATGAAACTTGGTGGGGACGTTGGGAGTGTGACAAGGAAGAAATGGTTCAATTTTGGTGAAGATACAAATCCGATAATTTTTTAAATGATTCTTCACCATTGAGAGATAGATCAAAACCGATATGGAGAATAACATTTCAAAAAGTTGTGGACGGATTCGGATGAAACTTGGACAGGTTGGGAATGTGACAAGGACGAATTGATTTGATTATGGTGAAGACTTGGATCCAGATCCTGCTGATAGAATTATTTAATTTTTAAAGTGATTCTTCCCCATTGATAGGGAAAAACAACATATAATATATATATATATATATATATATATATATATATATATATATATATATATATATATATATATATATATATATATAGATTGTTACGAATTTGGAATTCGATCGCACTCAACATACAGGTTCCTTTAGCTCAGATATGTGGATAAGTGCATGTTCTATCGATAGGTTACCTTCCATTGTTTAATGGGCAGAAATCGATTAAGTGTGCTGTGATTTAATTTAATAGTTAGGGAGCGATCACAACACAAAGGAAGATGGCCCTCCCCCTCTTCTGTGAAGAGGAGGAAGAGCCATCCTGTCCCGTGATTCCGTAAACAACTCCCTCCCACCCGCGGTTGTGCGGGTACGGGGATGAGTCACACCGGGAGTGGGGGAGGGGCGGAGGAGGATAAGGAAGAGATCCTCTAGTTGGTTCGGGTGTTTGGGCTGGCTAGTAGTTAAGCTTCGGCTTCTGCTTGGCTCGGGTTAGGGTCGAGGCTTTTTGGAGGCTTTTTGAAGGCTTTTCAGCAGGCCTTCGGGTTCTGCTTGGCATGGGTTCAGTAAGCTTCGGCTTCTGCTTGGCGAGGGTTGAAGCTTTTTGAAGGCTTTTTGCTTAGGCTTGGCTTTTCAGCAGGCCTTCAGGTTCTGCTTGGCTCGGTTTGCTTTTTGAGCTCTGGCTTGGTTCGTTGAAGAGAGTCGGCTGCTTTGTTCATCGGGAGAGAGTTGAGCTGGTTGCTTGGCTCGAGCTGCTGGTGGTTGTTCTTGTTCTTGGTTCGTGTTGTGAGAGGCTTTGTTCATCGGAGGAGAGTTGAGCTGGTTGCTCGGCTCGGAGCTCTTTGTTCTCCGCTTGGCTCCCGGCTTGGTGCGACTCCTTGGCCTCATCTTGGATGTGGTTCTTCGAGGAAGCGACGCATCGACAGGAAGGATCGGCGCCTCGTCTCACCAGCACGTGTTCAGAAGCACGAGAGGATTCGCTGGAGCTCGGGAAGGATCACGGCTCACGGCGATTGGATCCAACTCGCTCTTGTTGGAGCCCGGGTCTGAACAGCTTGAAGACCACACGAGGTGGAGAGGTTCGAGATAGGTTCTGGGTTTCAGCTCATCTGTCCTCTGAGTTGAAGACCTCATTAAAGGCATCAGCCACCATTTCTTGGGTGTGTGTGTGCGTAGGTGTGTTTGTGGGCCCGTCTAACAAGTAGGAAACTGTTAAGTGTTTTCTGTGCTGTAAATGATTGCATTGCATTTCGTATAGTCGGTATAGTTCTGCTCTTACGTGCTTCCTGAGTTCCCCATTATTATTAATAAATACCCCAATTGTTAAATGTTTTCAGCTCGTCGTGTCATTTCCTTCATTGGCTGAACATGTCATGCGTGTGAGGGATTAGTGGACCATTGCCAGGGTCCCAAAATAATTGGGCCGGCAGAATTTGGCAATATCACCGCTCGGCATTCGCATACGGAACGAGCCGCTTAAGCGGCTCGCTTCTGAACGAGTTCCGCCGAGGGTGAAGTACCCTGGTAGCTGGATCACGTGGGTACTTAGTTAAGTTGAAGTTGGCAATTCACCCTACCCCGCGTGATCTCTCCATTGGCGTATTTCAGTCCTAAAACTACCAGGACCCGTTGACCCGGGCCGGCGATCTGTAAATTCCGGGCGATCGAGCCGAGATGCCCCACTGCTTCATCGAGGGTCGTGCTCGTGGCGACGCGCCGGCAGGAAACCTCAACAAAAAAAAAATATATATATATATATATATATATATATATATATAGATATTTCAAAAATGTATTGGGCCCGATATGTTCTCATGGATCAGGCCTTGCGCGGTGGAGGTATGCGCTCTTCTAAGTGCCCTCGTTTATGATGTCATTGACTGTTGCTCCTGACCCAGGTGAGCTTCAGGACCCTTGGTCCTATTTTTATATATATCCAAGCAGAGTACCCACCCAATGTTCTAAACATACAACATGTTCTTTTGACTTATGCCTTTATTTGGGTGGTGTATAGGCAACTGATAGTTGCCTCAATCACTCCCGAAAATAAAAAAATAATCCTGGTTACATGCTCGAAGCAAAAACATTCCGACTGCTTTTAATTCAAAACACGTCACCGCACTGGAAAACATGAGGCCAGGAATACTGTAATGTGAGGTGTGGACTTGTTATATGTTCTGCCACCCGGAGGCGGTGCTACGTGATACATATAGGAGGTCCGTCTAAAAAGTTACGGGACTGACTTCACAGAAATTTTATTCCAAAAATTATATTGAAATCACAGCTTGTCCCCTTCAAAATAGTTTCCCTCCAGTCTCACACACTTGTCCATCCTCTTCTTCCACGCTTTGATGCACCCCTGGAAGGCTTCTTCTGGAATCCTCCGGAGCTCCGTCATCACGGCCCTTTTGATGGCCTCCACATCAGGAAATCGGGTCCCCTTGATCACCCTCTTTAGCTTGGGGAATAGGAAAAAAATCACAAGGGGCCAAGTCTGGCGAATACGGGGGTTGCTCCAGAGTTGGCACGTTCCTCTCCGCCAGAAACTGTCAGATGCTCAGGGCACTGTGAGCAGGGGCGTTGTCATGATGGAGCACCCAGGCGTTGTTCTCCCACAGATCTCCCCTCTTGTCCCAGACTGATCTCATGAGGTACCGGAGGATCTCCTTCAACACTTATTGATTCACTGTTTGAACCTGTGATAGAAACTTGAAGTGGAAGATGCCCTTGATGTCAAAAAATGCGATGAGCATCACCTTGACCTTCGACTTCGACATCCTTGTTTTCTTTGGTCTTGGTGATGCCGGACTTTTCCACTGACGACTCTGCCGTTTGGTCTTGGGATCGTATTCGAATATCCACGATTAATCGCCAGTAATGACTCTCCCGAGCAGGTCTGGGTCATCCTCGAGGCGCCAGATAATGTCTTGACAGACAGTGACTCTGCTGTTTCTGGTCATCGGACAACAATTTGGGGGCCATCTTTGCGCACACCTTGCGCATTTCGATATTTTCAGTGATGATGCTCCAGACACAGTGTCCTTGTTGATGGAAAGTTCCTCAGCAATCATCCGCACCGTGAGTCGACTATGTGCGCGCACCATCTGCTTCACACGCTCGATGTTGTCCGCCATTCTGCTCGTTGATGGTCTTCCAAACCGTGGATCGTCTTCAACCTCCTCCCATCCCTATTTGAACCTCTTGTGCCATTCAAATGCACGTGTACGTGACATCGTTTCTTCTCCGTAGACTTGCTGCAGCATTGCGAAGGATTCGGAAGGTGTTTTGCCAAGCTTGGCATGAAACTTCAGATTGGCTCTCTGCTCACAACTCATGGCGTGACGACTCAGACCAGACAACGTGTAAAGCACGACCTGTAAAAAATCACACAATGAGTGCAGTCAACCATCACCAATCATATATATTGCTGGAATGTTGCAAAAGACTGTGATGTAACCCGTTCATTCAAGTTGTGTAAGTGGAGCACACAGCAGGCTCAGTCCTGTTACTTTTAAGACTGACCTCGTATACATCGAGAATTTGTGTGCCCCACTCCTCACTCCCTCTCCCCCCCCCCCACCCCCCTCCTCCTGAAGACTACCGGGAAAGATAAAATCACCCTGATACACTAATGGGGATCAAGCTGGTCCTGTGTCGCAAATCTGGATGTAATCGACCTAGAACTGTAGGAGTAGCATGACAAACAAACAAATAACAAACAAACACTGGTGCGTGAATTTTAGTGAGGATACATGGGCGGTGCTTGTGACACTGGGGAAGAGGGGGAAGGCGTGGCTTGAAAAATGTGTGGAGCTTGTGGCATCCACAGGAACTGAGCTATTCTGTGAGATTTAAAGGTTCTGGCTGAACAGTTGCATGGTCTCTGCCTCTATTAGGCATGAGCTTAGCAGAGCTGAAGCCACCTACATCTCCATAGGATTGTATTCCAGCCAATACCTGGAAGATAATTTAATTCTCAATTTTATCGCTAAGACCACACTGGAGAAGGAGCATCCACGGACACGTGTTGCAGGCTTGTTTTCTGGTACCCACAACAGTAATGGGGTCTGATCTCATAAATGTATATGTATTGGCTTTGCATGCCACTGGTAGGCCGGCCAATATTGATCTGAGCCTGAACCAAAATCTAATCGAGTTGTTCTTCTCACCGACCCAACTCATCCACCAAGTTTTGTCATCATCCATCCACAACTTGTTGAGATAACGTGTTATACAGAATGTTGCTTTTGGCCCTATCACTCAATGGTGATTAATTACTCAAGAAATTCTCGGATCCGGATCCGGATCCAAATCTTCACTAAAATGAAATCAATTTGCCATTGTCACCTAACAAACTCATCCACCAACTTTTGCCATCCGTCCACAAATTTTTGAGATATCGTGCTACATGTCACTTTAGCCCGATCACTCAATGGTGAAGAATCACTTAAAAATTGTACTGTCCGGATCCACATCTTCACCAAAATCGAAACATTTCGACCTTGTCACACACCAAACCTTTCCACCCAATGTCGTTCGAATACATCCACAACTTTTTGAGATATCCTGCTCACAGACAGGACAGACAAGGGTGGAAACAACCTCCCTCCACCCGTGGTGGCGGCAGTATTTTCACATTAATCATGACAACAGCGACGTGATAAAGTTTAGATATTAAGGGAATATGTTGTTGAGGACGATTGTTTGTGTTGAGCATTCCAACATTTGGAAACCAGGGGATTGGTGTGTATGGAGCGCCATCATCTGCTGGCTGAAGCCGCTGCACCTGACTTGCAGGTACCCGCACCGCAGCCCTCTGGTGGGACAATGTTGAAACAGCCGTTGGAATGGTCTGCTCGGGGATGTCAACGTTTATCCATGGCGTGTCCGGCCCAGTTTGTCTATTCATCGATTTTGTGTCTCCTCGTAGCCCGGGGATATCTGGTAAAAACAACGACAGGCCGAAAACCGGTGTCAATAGAGAGTGGGTTCGGACTCTCAACGGGCTGGTGAAACACTTAATGGAAGCCAAAATGTTGCCGATTTTGGGTTGAATTCCTTGTGACCATTTGTTCACATTGAGTTGGAGAAACGTATTATTGCCTCGAACATATTGCTGTCGCTATCCTTCAAAAGGAAATTTTCTGCATCCTCTTTGTTGCATATACAAGGTTATTTAGTGTGTACATTCTGGTGCGAACAAACTTGCACTCTCATCATAATGAGCAACACTGATGGCATTGCCTTACGTTTGTTTTTTTTAAGTGTGTGTCCACTGGTTCATTATCCTTGTCATCCTACAATTCACACTTCGTTTCTCCATTCAAATTTATGCAATTGTTATTTCTCTCTTCACTACTACTATCTCTCTCTCCATCTCTATCGATATCGCTTCTATCTCGTTTGATCTCCTATTCTCCTCTGTATCTCTATTGATCTCCCGTCTATCTCGATCTATCTTCTATCACTATCGATCTCCCCTCTACCTCTATCAATCTCCCTTCTTCCTCTATCAATCTCCCTTCTTCCTCTATCAATCTCCCTTCTTCATCTATCTCTATCGATCTTCCTTCAATCACTATTGATCTTCCTTTCATCTATATCAATTTCCCTTCTATTTCGATCAATCTCACCTCTATCTCGATCTGTCTCCCCTTCCCCTCCAACCCCCCATATCTCTCTCCACATCTCCCTCTATTACTCCTTTATGTTAAAAAAAACATCCCTAACGACCCCACCCCCCTTCCCCCATTTCAAATCGCTCTCATTCGTTTCCTCCCTCCCGTTTCAACATCCGATTTAATCACCTGATGGACCTCCAACGTGAATTACATTCAAATGTTGCAGTATATATGAAATAGCAAGTCTGGTGTTAGCTTAGTGGTTATGGTGGCGGCTTGGGATCCCAGGGTCCTGAGTTCAAGCCCCGTTGGCCGCTGAATTAACACACCAGGAGGTTGACTCAGCCTGTCATCCTTCCGAGGTCGGCAAAATGAGAACCAGTGCACTGGTAAGGGGGACACTGCATCAGCGGCATAGCCGCGTCCCAACCAATGATGCAACCAGCAGCCACAGGCTGCACTTGATAGAGAGAGATATGAAATAGCAGAAGATGATGAATCTAAAACTGAGGATGGGATAGGTGGAGGGCCACCAGGTGAATGAACCCACGGTCACTCACCCTCTCTTAGGTCACCGAAGGGGTTGAGTGACCGTGGTCAATCGCACCGTTCCTAATCTAAAGCCCGTTGCGGTCATTAAATCCTGTTACTGTGGGAACGTTGTGTCTCTCCCAAACGCTCTCCTTCAGCAGGCTGGTTTTACTGAGGCTATTACTGTCTCCTCCCTTCTTTGTGATGTGTCATACCAGTGTGGCATCAAAAGTATCCAAGGAAGATTTCAGGAAAACAAAGCAGGATTGTGTGAGGCATGCAGCGGGACAGGTGAGCACCTTACCTGAACCATTGCTCACATGCTTGTACGTCTGAATGCCGGTGTTTGTGTCACTTTGTTCTTCAAGAGAAGAGGTGGGTATTGTCCAGGTTTATAACACAATCATTGTTACACAGTCACAAATATTTGTATCACACTTGTTCTGAAAGAGCATCAACATGGCTCCGTATCCGTAAAATCATCTGCGGTACTGAAAGCCCATGAATGACCTTGATCAAAGCGTACATCGCTGGTCTTTTTCAGATGTATAATCCGGTCTGTTCTCTCCATTTTACACATCTCGGTCTCCATCCATCCTGTGCCTTTAACGTGATTGAAAACCGTCAATGATCAGACTTTTTCTAAATTTGCACTGCAGCCTTCGAACTGTTTCAAGCTTAAACGAGAAGAGGTCAACATTATATTGTGTGTCATTCTTAATAAATAGTTTCTTTGTTTTTGTTTTTAGATCCTGGAATTCGTTTTATTGGTGAACCTGGTGAACATGTAAATTTATTTATTGGTGAATGTAAATTTAAGAACATTTATTGGTGAACATGTAAATACTTTTAAGCATTTCAATGGGATTTTATAAGTGCATTCAAGCGTCTTCCATCCCTGTCTTTATGTTGGCCATTTTTGAATAATGTCAACACGACATTATTTTACCTCCATGTTGGTTTCTTAATGCACAAAAGCTCACATGGGCTGTTCACTCAGCTTCACTCTGATTTCTCAGTTTGCGGAGAGGAAAAAAGCTCCTTGTAGGCACGGTTCCATGTCGCCTTCTCAGGACATGGGTCCCTCCTCTTGATTTGTGACTGCGAAGAGGAACAAAGGACTTTGGGCACGTGAGTGGGACAGTGGGTGTGCGGTCTTAAAGCAGAGGAACCTGTAAGGATATAAAAAGTCAAGGTGATGTGACACTAGTTTTTCATTCATTTCATATGCAGATTTTAGATGCTGGTTGCATCATTGCAGGGAGGGCATCCGTACCACCGATGCAGCGCCCCTTTGGGTGAGAGCAGGAATTCGGAATTTGTTCAGGGTTTTG
>NC_140962.1:48259442-48324442 GCF_056783735.1 Eptatretus burgeri
CATCAACAAAAGAGGTTGAAGGTAAGAAGGCAATTTCCTGTTCAGATTTGAAAACTCCAGACATTTAACATAAACATCACACAAACACAAACGGTTTGATAACATCGTATACCTGTAATATGTGAAGGTGATGGATGGGCTCAAAATGCAAACCAGAGGGAGAGATTGGGGGGGGGGAGAGGGGGTGGCGATCGTACGAACATTTTTGGGAAAAAAACTAAAAAAACCTGAGAATGATTGTAAATAATGTCCGTAAATCATTCACGTTATTTAATCATGCAGGGGTGCAGGAGAGATGGTAGTTTCCACATGGTTAACTGCCTGGTTCAGAGCACCACGAGATCAAAGCTAAAAGGAAAACGATATCGTTTCATTGGACAAGAACAATGAGAGAGACAGAGAGAGAAAAGAAAGTTAGGGAGGAAAGTGATTTATGAAAGGTAAATTGAGAAAAATAAGGGAGAGAGGAGCATGTAGGGGAAATGTGTAAAGAGGGTAGAGAAAAATTAAGAAACTAAACAAATGGAGGGAAGAAGACAGTACACATTGAAGGAAACAATATAACCAAGCATATCTTTGCACAAACACAAATTGCTTGTTTTTCACCAGCTGCTTCACCAAATTCTTTCAAATTGGAAGTTCGTGAAGGTTTATATGTCTTGGACTTTTTGCCATCAATCCTGAAAATGTGATTCTTCGTGTGCATCTTTCCGACCATTTTAATTTCCTTTGCGGTGTTTATATCATTTTCTGTAAAAACTATTTAGTCCCCTCCATTAGTCTGATGCATTACAAGAAATTAAAATAAAAACAATCAGAAACCTTTTTTTTTTTGCTTTGAAATGGCATGAAAATTTACAACTACTGGTAATAAATAGTACAGCAGCTCGGCTGGAGGAATGTTAGAGGAGGAAAATGTGAAATAAAAGCCGAGAGTCAAGATTTAGTTATGCTCATACCACAGTAAACTTGCCTCCAAACTGTCACCAAAACAAGCACAATACATAATCAACTCGAAAGTAACTTTATCTCCTTTTAACACTTATTGAAATTTTAAACAAAATAGCAAGTCCTGCTTTGCTCACTCATTTGTGACTAACACATGGTCGGTCAAAGCAGGTGACCCTTCAAGAAAATAAATCAAATCGTTCTGCACCAACTGTGGTTCCAAAGCATTTGGTTGTCCAACTCTGTGGATGATCAAAAACCGTCTACGAAACAAACCAATGACTCAAAGGAAATACAGACCAGAGATAGAGAGGATGGTCTCTCCAAAAGGTCATAAAAGCAAGATAAAACATTAACTCCAAGCACAACATCTCTAAACATAATCAATAAGTTAGTGCTCACAGTGGTTAAAGCCAATTGGGTGCAACAAATTGGAAAAATTAACGACAGATGGACAAACCAGTCTTGCATTAGTTCTGAAAATGTTCACACAAATGAAGAAATGTGTGTATCTGGCAAATATATATATATAAATACACATACTCCACCCTCTCCTACAAGTTTAATGCTCCATCGCACCGTGGTGCAATAAAATGAGGATCGCAGTGAAGTTAAGTCGAATGAGCTGTATTCCATCGCTGTCTGGAAAAGGGATGTGTTGTACTTAAATTCCGTGCAACCTTCAGAGTGGACTGTGCCAAGCATTTGTACCAAAATATTCCTCCAGCCAAGTACGTTCATCATTGTGTGCGCAGCTGGTAGTCTGAAACACCGATGACATACGATGCATATTACAAAGCAAAACGGCACAAATCTAAAATGCACAAACCATATCAACATGATGCATGCCGTAATGATAGTGAGGAGTTCAACCTGGAATGCAAACTTTAAAAACAAAGGGATGCACATTGCATGCTGCAGTCTTATTAACACAGTTCTTTCTTTTAACTGGGCAGAAAGCTCACCTCCATTCTGTGTGATGTAGCGAACCCACGGAAGAGCCTGATAACCGCTCTTCTCAATAATCTTGAGGTATCGCACCTGTGATGGAAAAGAAAAGGCATCATAGTGAATCGCGAGTGATTACAGCAATGCATAAACGTAGAAGCAATACCTGTGGGTGCTCACCTGGTCACGGCTGGATAAGATAACCAGGGAACCATTGGAAGGCATGAGATGACCCACAAAATATACAATGGAGAAGAAAGTAAATACCTATGGATTTTTTTTAATGCCATGAACAAACTTTGGTACATCACAGGTGATGAAGGTTGTGGTCAAGTTTCATCAGAAATGCGTGTGTAGTTTCTGATAAGAAAGCAAATATCTGTTTGGGGGGTGGGGGGCAACCCTCCTGTAAGCTTCCTCCATAGACCCCCTCAGACCCAGATTTTTTTATTTATGCCATGAACAAACTTTGGTATGCCACGGGTGATGAAGGTTGTGGTCAAGTTTTATTGGAATTGCATGTGTAGTTTCTGAGAAGAAGGCAAATACTTATTTTGGGCAGCAACTCCCATAAGACCCCCTTTGGGCCCAAGTTTTTTTTCTAATACCATGAACAAACATTGGTACATGTACAGTAATGAACGTTGTGGTAAAGTTTCATCGAAATCGTATGTGTAGTTTCAAAGAAGAAACTGAAATTATTTGTGGACGGACTACACATCATCCCATAAATTCCCTGAAACTACATTCAGGTGAGCAAGTAATCATTAGTATTGCATATCAATTATCACAAGTTAAAAAAAAAAACACATGCGTGCATGCACACACATCTGAAGCAACATTTAAAATAAACCATTATTGTAATAATGGCATATTTTGATAAATAAAAGGTGTTATAATGACCATGTGTTAAAGAAACAAAAATGGATTTATTTTGCAATGGCAATGAAATTTCAATATTTGGTATGATCACATTTTTCATGCAGAACAGCAGAAGCAGATATCCATTTTGGAACACTTTCCTGCAATTTCTGGAGAAATTTCATTGGGAGGTTCTTCCATGCATTCTGCAATGTTTCCTATAATTAGTCTTTTATTACCTCCACCACCGAAGGTGAAGGAGGTTATGTTTTCACCCCTCACTGTCTTCTTGTTACTTGCAAAATCAAAGATTTTTCAAGTATCCAAGTATGTTTGGTTAGTCGATTTTATTATTCTGTCTGTTTGTTTGTCAATCACCTTCAGGTAACAATTTTAAACCGATCTTCACAAAACTTCACCACATGGTTGAGTTTGTCACAAGGAAGAAGCCTTTTGCTTTTAAGGTTAAAAGGTCAACATAGGCCAAAGGTCAACAACTTGAGTGAGGTTTCTAAAATCCTCAATTTTCATCCGATTGACTTGAAATTTTAAGAGGAGTTGTATATTTGGAGCAGGGGGTGGATTTGCAAGTATCGTGCTCTGCACGACGTCGTCTTGTTGCTTGCGAAATCAATGATTTTTCAAGCATATTGGTTAGTCGATTTTGATATTGTCTGTCTGTCTGTCTGTCGCCAACAGTTTACGATTCTAAATTGATCGTCATTAAACTTTACCAAGTTGTAGAGGTGGTCTCAACTGAGAAGCCTATTGATTTTGAGGTCAAATTAATGAAATAGTCATTTTAAATCCGATTGACTTGCAATTTGAACAAGATTTACATATGGCATCATTGAATTTGGAAACCAACTATTTTTTGAGGTCAAAAGGTCAAAGGTCAACTCAAGGTCAAACTTCTAAGATCATCAAATTCAATCTGAAAAAGAATCAATTTTCATCTGATTGACCTGAACTTTGATCAAGATTGTGAATTATAATCTTAATGAAATGGACAATTTGATGTATCCATGGCAACCTTTGGAGAGGGGGTGGATTTTGCAAGTACCGTGCTCTGCACGATGACTTTTTCTTGTTTATTTGTCTGTGTCCAGGATATCTCAAAAAGTTGTGGACAGGTCCGTTGTGTGACAAGGATGAACTGATTTGATTTTAGTGAATATTCGGATCAGGATCCAACTACTGGAATTTTAAAAAGTGATTCTTCACCATTGAAAGACAGGGCAAAAAATGAAATATTGCACGATATCTCAAAAAGTTGTGGACGGATTCCGATGAAACTTGGTGGACAGGTTGAGTGCGTGACCACGACAAATTGATTTGATTTTGGTGAAGATCCGAATCCGGAATCAACTACTCGAATTTTTTTAACCGATTCCTCACCCATTGAGAGATAGGGCTCAAAAACAACGTGCAGTACGATATCTCAAATATATAGCACCTGAGCGACCACAAAATATGCCTTCCAGTTCGGGGATTTTTCCACGTGTTGTGGCTTTCGCTTCCATCTCATTAAAGCTTAGTTTTCCGAACTGCATTAATCGTATTTTTCTGTTATATTTTGCCTCTGTGTTGCTGCTATATCCCCTCCAACATTCCGTGTTAAGTCGTACCTTATTTGTGCTGCATTTGTCAAATTTGTTTTCGTGTTGTTAAAGGCCGACTTTCGCCACTCCTCGGAGAGCAACTGTGAAAATTGTGTCCTTTTTGTCTCCGTATTCCTCATTTTGCTTCTTTCTTCCCAAATATTTTACTTCTACCTCCTCATCATTATCCTATTTCCACTCCTCACATCCAAAAATAAAATGAAATTTTAAAAAATGTATATTTTTCCACTTCAAAGCAATCTCACTCTACTTCAATTTCCTTCTGCCTCTACTTCCGGTTCTCCATTCTTTTTTCCACCTTTTTGTAATATTTCCAAACTGAATCTTCATTGAATATAAACCCCTCTTCCTTTTATTTTTTTTTTTAAAGCATTTTAAAACGCTTCACTTTCCTTATTTCTCCGTTCGGAGTGCTCCACGTGTTCATTTTCTTCACAAAGACTATTTTCCAAAACTGTTTGACAGCTAAGTGCTTGGACACCTCCAAAACCCCAGGAGCACCTCTGGCTGCAACTTCGCCTCCACCCCCACCTCATGTTCATCTGTGTGTTGTAACGTCCTCTAAAGAATGTGTGTGTGTGTGTGTGTGTGTGTGTGTGTGTGTGTGTGTGTGTGTGTGTGTGTGTGTGTGTGTGTGTGTGTGTGTGTGTGTGTGTGTGTGTGTGTGTGTGTGTGTGTGTGTGTGTGTGTGTGTGTGTGTGTGTGTGTGTGTGTGTGTGTGTGTGTCGATGGAAAACTTTTAACCACTTATCCCAACTTTCTTTTCCTCCTTTGTGGTGATTTCAATAGTCACCATGCAACTTGGCTGGGTGTTGGTACCTCTCTCACTAGCCATGGCATTTCTGCAAAAGACTTCTGTGACTCCATGAGACCGACTCAATCTGAATTTTCCCACCTTGATTTCTCCCAATGGAAAAAAATCCCTTCTGGGTTTGGTGATGATCAACTTACCCACCAATGTATATTGCTCTTCCTCTGCCCCAATTGGCTCATCTGATTATGTGCTTGTGAAGGCCAACATCTCTCAAGCCATTCTCAGAGAACAGCCTCAGCACCGGCGAGTTTGGCAGTTTTTGGCAGAGTTCACTCAGGGACTACAAGAAGCCATCACACTTCAGGATTAGTCCCCTATATCTACCGCCCCCGATACAATTCAGCCTGTGAATTCTTCCACCAAAACCTGCTCTCTCTTATGCACAGATTCATCCCATCTCGTCTTCAGTTATCTTATCCATCCTCCCGCGCCTGGTACTCCGATTCCTGTGGTGAGGCAGTGGTTGCTTTAAAACAACTTGCATTCTCCCCTTGGAAGGCAAATCCAACCGAAGGCAACCTCAAATCATTCCACAAAGCCTGCAACATTTGTGTATGTGCTCTCAGGAGAGCCAGAAAGAAAAAAACGTGTCCAATTCTATCCTCCCAACAATGGTGGAGGCCCACAATGCGTCATGAGATCAGGGCAATCTCTCTCGATATATCTCGAGCTTTCAATACATTTTGGCATCCCACCTTGCTCTCCAAACTGTCTGCCTATGGAATCTTAGGCCATCTCCATTCTTGGATTACTGACTTGCTCTACTCTTGAAGCCAACATGTGACTCTCAACATAACCCTTTCTTCTCCTCTCCCTGTCAAGGCTGGAGTACCCTAAGGTAGTGTCCTCAACCCATCCTCTTCCTAATATTCATCAATGATCTCAATGACTCTGGAAAAATCCTCTTTATCTCTTTGCTGATGACTCCACACTCTGCCGTGACATCTCTCATCTTTCTGACAGACATGCAGCAGTCTCTTCCCTCTCCTCAGACCTTGACAAAATCACAAACTGGACAGTCTTGGAATATGTCTTTCAATCCTGAGAAAAAAAAATCTCTCTCCCTGTCTAATGACCAGATCTCCCGCTTCAACTTCATTGTAAATGGATGGACCCATATTACCCTTTATCTCACCAATATTATTTGGTCATTGAAATGACCTAAAAAGAAAAGAAAAAAAAAAGACCCATCAGCTTCCAATCATCAGCAAGGTCAAGGAATCCATCATCACAGTTACAAGGATACAAAGAAATCAGACACAGGCATGCCAGAACAGAGGGAGGGCCAGTTGGCATAGGCCTACAATTTTGAGGGGGCCTAATGTTAAACAAGTAAAGGAACAAAAAATTACACACTTGCATTGATTTTTTTTTATTGGTTAATATCAAAATAATACTCCCAATATTATTTTATCTATTGGCCAGTGGGTGGAAGCAAAATTACTGACCTTAAAGATTTTCACAAACTTTAAAGCTCGAAGAAAATCTTAGACCTCTTAGTAAGTCTCAATCTGAACATTGAAGACTGCATGGGTCAAGCATATGACAATGGCTCCAATATGGCAGGAAAGTACAGTGGTGCGCAGGTTATCTTAAAGGAGAAGAATAAGAACTGCATTTTCTCCAGTTGTGCAAATCATACTCTGAATCTCGTTGGTACGGATTGTGCTGAAGCCTGCAGTGTAGCTATAACATTATTTGGAATCATGCAAAAAATGTTCAATGTCTTCAGTTCAAGTCCCCAGCGGTTGGAGATACTGAAAGAACACCTTCCTGTCTCACTGCATAAAATTTCAAAGACAAGGTGGCCAGCGAGAATTGACTGTGTAAGACCAATTACACAGCATTTGGATAGTGTTAGAAATGCAGTGGCAGAGCTGAGTGAAGTTACTAATTTGACAGCAGAGTGTAAGTCTGATCTTCGAGGTATCAAAAACGACTTGGATACCTTTGAATGTGTACTGATGTCAGCCATTTGTATTAAAGTTCTCACAATGATCCATGAGATCAACTTGGTGATAGAATCTCGTGATGCCACATTAGATGTGGAAAGGGACAACATTGATCAACTACGGGCAGAGATCCTGAAACTGAGAGAAATGGAATAATATACTTGAAGAAGCATGGCATATGTCAATCAATATTGGTGTGCCAGATAGTTTTACTACTCGCATGGGGTACCCAACTCAAAAGGATGCCGAAAATTACTTCAGGGTGAATGTGTTCTTCACCACAATTGACTTTGTTATTGAGGGCCTTTCATGTCGCATTTCTGCAGTTCGGGACATTTGTGGACTTTAAGCAGTTGGATGAGAATTAGTTATAACAAAAAGCTAATCATTTTCAGCTGCGATACCCAAGTCATATTTCAAGTGACATTCAGAGTGAAGTGCTTATTCTTGAAAGAATTTTTGATGTGAATTTCAAACTCGATGCTGTGTCACCGAAGAAAATTTATGGTCAAATATTGAACTTGAGATTGGGCAATGTTTTCCCAAATGTCCTTATCACGTTGCGCATTTTTCTCTCATTGCCAGAAACAGTGGCCTCTAATGAGAGGAGCTTCAGTGTCCTAAAACAAATTAAGGCATAATTTCGGTTCACAATGGTGCAAGAACGTTTGAATGGATTAGCAATTTTGAACATCAACAGTGACAAGGCAAAGTTGCTTGATTTTTCTGGTGTAATTGATGAATTTGCCCAAAGAAAAGCATGGAAAGCATTTCTGAATGTGAAGAAGTGATGACCATTTCTAATCTGAAATTCTGAATACAGAATTTCCATGAATGGACTATTGTATTTCCTGCTTCTGATTACAGTACTGTACTCCATTGTCTTGTATACATTTTGAATAAAATTGCTTGCAATTACCATTTTTATAAATCATTCTAGTTCTTTTATTCTGTTTTGTCACTTGTAAGTACATTATGTACACTACAAGTACATGTACATACACATACATAAATTATATGTATTTAGCACTGATTACAAAAATACTTAATGAGCACTTTGAAATGGGGGCCAACATTTCCCATCTGGCCTGGGCCTATTACCAGCTTTTCACAGGCCTGGACACAGGTGGAGGCCATTCAGCCCATCATGCCTGTGTGAACACCTTAATACTTTATCAACACAAGACCAAAGAAGAAAATGCAAAAAAAAAAAGATTTTTTTTATCAGCTTGGATCAAGTTTTTGTAGTATTTGTATTTTTTTTTTCTTATTCTCCCCTCAGGGGAGGTTGCATGGCCTTCGTTAAAAACACACAACACCCCGTGATGAGACCCCCACCAACAGCACTCTGTACACATGCACATAATCACCCATCAATGCTCAAACTACCGAAAAGTCCTGTCAACATCCCGATACCCCTCTATCGCCGTAACTTCCAGGTACCTATCCAATTCTAATTTAAACTTATCTACTTTTTCTGCTGCTACTACCTTTCCAGGAAGACCATTCCATGCATTAACTACACTCCAAGTAAAAGTCCCCTGCCTTGCTACCGTCTTAACTATCCTTTTGTTTATTTTCAGGCTATGGCCACTGGTACTCTCACTGTCTACTCTTTTGAATAATTCATCTGCACTTATTTTATCGATACCTTTCATTATCTTAAACATCTCCATCATATCTCCTCGTAACCACCTCCTTTCCAGTGTATAAAGCCCTGTCTCCTTCAGCCGCTCTTCATAGCCGAGTCTCGCTCGGCCCGGAATCAATCGAGTAACCCTGCGCTGAACCCTCTCGATTGCATCTATGTCCTTCCTGAGTTGTGCTGACCAAAACTGCACACAATGTGTGATGAATTTGCCCCATCAGCTTCCAATCATCAGCAAGGTCAAGGAATCCATCATCTTGATTTTGAGATGATGGATTATATGGATTTAGCACATACATAAATTATATGTATTTAGCACTGATTACAAAAATACTTAATGAGCAGTTTGAAATGGGGGCCTACATTTCCCATCTGGCCTGGGCCTATTACCAGCTTTTCACGAGCCTGGACACAGGTGGAAGCCATTCAGCCCATCATGCCTGTGTGAACACCTTACTAATTTATCAACACAAGACCCAAAGAAGAAAATGCAAAAAAAAAGGTTTTTTTCTAGATGTGGCCCTCACTAAATTCCTGAACAATGTTAAAACCACCTCTTTTAATTTATAAATTATCCCCCTCTGAATACAACCTAAAACCCCATTTGCTTTACACATAGCTGCTTGCTAACCTCCCATATATATATATATATATATATATATATATATATATATATATATATATATATATATATATATATATATATATATATATATATATATATATATTACCTAAATCCATATATATGGATTATTTTACCTAAATGTATTATCTATTACCAAAATCATTGATATGAAAACCTTCCTTTTCTCCAACAACCTCATCTCAGATCGCCAATTTGGTTTCAGACCAGTTCACTCTACCTTGGATATGCTGCTCTTACTCTCCCAACAATGAATGGAGGCCCTCAATGTCAGACATGAGATCAGGGCTGTCTCTCAAGACATATCTCAAGCTTTTGATGCAGTCTGGCATCCTGCCTTACTCTGCAAACTCTGCCAATGGAATCCGAGGCCAACTCCACACTTGGCTTATTGACTTCTACTGTCAGAGCCAAGGTGTGGTGCTCAACGGACTATTTAATCTCTTCTCCCCTGTCAAAGCTGGAGTGCCACAAGGCAGTGTTCTGGGCCCAGTCCAATTCCTAATCTTCATCAACAATCTCGCTGACTCTCATTCTTCCCTCCAAGTGTTCAATACAGCAATACAGCTGTGCAGCACCATTTTAGATCCAACACAATGATCTCTTCATCCAAAACCATGATCTTTTCTACCCCAGTTGACTTCCCCACCCTCAATCACACCTCTTTCCAAAGTGGCAGTTTATCCTTTCTGAGAGTTTGTTTCTGAATCCATCTTGTCCACTACATGCATCCTCCCTCCCTACCCCTCATTCCTCTCCACACCCATTAATTTGTCTCCAGGTCTCCATCTATTTTGTGCTTCAATGCCCCCCCCCCCACCCACCCCGTTCTACTGTTGCTTTTGTTATGTTGCATCTTCATCCATTCAGTGTACTTGCTCTTACACAAGCCTTGACCTTGTATACAAAATTTTTTTTCCAAAGCCAATGTGACAATAAAAATGTTTATTTTCAAGGTGGCCTTAGATTTTTGCACAATGCAACAATGCTAATCTGGACGACATGGGTCAAGTACAATCCTCTTGAAGTTCAGTCACCATCCTTGACCATGTTGTCGAACATCAGCTGAGGCCCTCACTTTTTTTTTTCTTTCACCCAAACGTTTTTACCTTTATTCACTTTTGAATTTGATTTCTCTGCAACCATTTGAGAGACTGAAACAAAACTTTCAACATACGAGCGCCCACCCATGGAGATTTTTTTTTTTTAAACAAAGTTGCGTGATTTTTGGATGAAAAAATGCAGCTGGCATTCCAAAAAGTCTGTTTCCTGTAGGCACGGGTTGCAGGGTGTTTCAAGTATTATGAATAAATGGCCTTGACCTCACTTTGCTTGGCCTAGGCTGAACCACCAGAGCTATATGATATTTTATATGTCCAATATGCTTGTGATAGACTTCTCCTCAGGTATAAAAACAGAAAACCAATGTATACGTATGCAATATGCACCCCCTAAATGTGCAAACATGGTTTTGAAAAAACAAGGAAAAGTGGACATTTTACAAAAAAAAAAAAGAGAGAAGAATGTGCATTCTGAAGATGCTGTTTGTGGCAAAACAATTATCCATCTATGAAGAACTTTGTTCTTAAATGAAAGGTGACAAACCTGAATGCCAGAGGTGGTAAAGTATGGTATCTCAAACTTGACGGTGATTGGTGGCTTGCCCTCTTGGTTGTCCGCCTCCACACTAGGTAAGCCAAAGTGCGCTCGCATAAGGAATTCCTTGCCGCCCTGCACTCAAGGAAAAGGGGGGGGGGGAGGGTGGAAGGAGTTCAGCTTGACAGAATATCAATCAGAAAAGGAAAAGAGAAGCCTCAAGCTAAGATATTTACCCATTCTTTGAAGATGATAGGAGTTTTAGTAGAAGCACTGAAGATTATACTGATTAGAAATGTAAATAAAAATTCTCCATCCAAGAGAATTAGTTTGTAAAATGGATTGATGCCCCCACCACCCCCAAGCACATACAAGTACCAGTATATATATATATATATATATATATATATATATATATATATATATATATATATATATATATATATATATATATATATATATATATATATATATATATATATAAAATAAAATGCAACATACTAATTTTAATTATGAAAAATACCCCCGAGCAGGAGTGCCAGTCATCTCTGCCAGAGGTCGAAAGTAACTCTGTGCCAGACTGGAATAGGGGCAGTTCATAAAGTACGTACGCTCTACTTCCGGGTTTCAAAACCACCCACCCCCCTCTGTATGCAGGTTAGTGACCACCCACCCATCCCCATATGTCTCATATCACATCACAATACTTGAAGATTACAACGAACTATAGATTTATCTCAAATGCATCAGTAATTATTAACTACGGTAATACAGTAATATGGAACAATTATTGACGTCCACGGATTCAATATCACGTCGAAAATGTTCCTGTGAACGGGGATATTTTCCCCCTCGCGATGACGACAGGATCACCTTCATCTTCTGAAACGCATTCATGTAGTCCAACACCACTTTCATAAAGTATGTATGCAGCCGTCATACCATGTACGCAGCCCGTACGCGGGCTTTAAACCAACCACCCCTTCATTTTTGTATGTACTTTATGAACGGCCCATACGGGGCAAAAATATGCAAAAATTTGCGCAGGACCCGGAGCATCTTCAGAGATTGGCGCTGGCCTCCGGATGACCACTTCTAATTAGCACCGGACATGTAAGAATCAGAGCGAAGTTTGAAGGGCTATAAAATCGGAACGAGAGCAAATTTCAAAAAAATGGCTCGTGTTGTTCTAGATAATAGTCCATAGTATCTGAATCACTAATAACATTTGATCTCTCTTGATAAATGAGGGAGGAGATACGATTTGAAAGACGATTTTCGCAACTTTGACACCCTCGTGACGTTGACCTTGACCTTGGACTACCTTGAAAGTTATATCGTTGTGCATGTCTTATCGACCTCTATCCATTCCACTATTGGTTATTTGTCTCCACTCGGTTTGATTGTGGAAGGATGGACGGACGGGCGGACAGACTTCGAGACTGGCTTTATTCGGTCATCTCTACTGAGATGATAGAGATGACCTAAAAACTAGAAAATAGAAATCAACCCGAATGCATCGATTTTGAAATCTTTGAAAAGAAAAATCTCAAAATGCCTTCAAATTTACTTGCTGGATAAATCACAGACAAGGTGAAAGCAGACTTTGTCGAGCAACATCCAATCAATATTGAGGGAAGAGAGGAATGATGCCCTGGGAAGTGGGGGGTGAGGAGGTTAAAAGAGGAGGAAGTGAATGAGGAGGAAGAAAGGCAGAGGAAGAGAAAGAGAGAAGGTGGGGAGGAGAAATTATAAAGGCAGACAAAAAGGCAAGGGGAGAGGTGAGTAAAGGAGGCAGAACAGAAGAAATGAGTGGAGAGGAGCAGGCAGAAGATAAGAAGGAAGAGCACAGGTAGAAGAGAAAAGAAGGGCAGGTGGAAGATAAGGGAATAGAATAGAAGGGCAAGCACAAGAGAAGAGAATAGAATAGGAGGTGGAAGAAAGAAGAGGAGGAAAAGGAACAGGAGTTAAGGAAGAACAAAGAAACAATGAAAACATTATCCAGTATTCACAGTGTTCATGACATTTGAGACACCGACATTGTGAGCTCCATTTCATGAGCCACAACATATAATCCATGACATTTGGCATCTCTTTCCAGGCTGTGTTTGAAGTTGTGTTGCAAGCCGGATGTATAACCTCATCTATCAATACGATGTGAAAGCATCAAGTGAAACAGTTTCTGTCCAACAGTGAAAAGGAGAATCAGCACATTTGCCTTGAAACAGTCAACAGACCTGATAATCCTGTCAAAAGTATGCCAAAAAGACATCCCATGAAAGAATTTGAAAGGCTATTGAATCGTAAAAAGTAAATAAAGAAAAGATTGAAAAGTTGCGTGTGTTGGATGCACAAGGAATGATAACAAAACTCATTTCAACAGCAAAAATGCTGCCTTTACAGAAACCCCTCTCGATCCCAACTCACAGGGAATGACTTGATGGACCACAAGATGGAGCCAACTTCAGGCAGCCATTTCACGGTTCCCACACTGGTCTTAAACTTCGGTGAATCTGCATCGTTGGGAACAGGCACCTGGATCTCAACGTTGTTTGCAGTTGAGCGACGCTTAAACTGACTCTTTGCCTGCAGGTAGAAGTTGATGGCAAATCAGAATGCAGCAATTTAATCAAGTTTCATTCTTTTGTTTATCCACCTCGATAAATTTAATCAAACGCACAGCGCCCTGCCAAAATGAAATTAATCGATTGTGAACAAATTTATCTATCTGTGATACAATCACAATCAGATTGATGACGTATTGTTCTGAATCTGGAAGCCATTTGCACATAAACAGACGGAAGTCCCTAAGCTTAGTTATTTCAATAAGTATGTGTATAGTTAGATTCCTCCCGATGTCTAAAGGGAATTACATATGTGCGCTGCGAGTTATTTTATAGTTCGATTATTGCAATACCCAACGCCAACAAATCAATCCTTCACTTCTTCGCACCATCGACGCCATTGCCCACGTGCGTTCGACCACGGACGTGGGCGGAGGTTTCCTCAACTCAGAACACCGACCCCACCCAGGAAAGGAGGGGGTTCCCCCTGTCCAATCAGGGATGGCCAGCACGTCACCCCACGAAACCCTGTCCAATCAGGGCAAAGATTACTTCAGAGGACCAATCACCCCACCCCGCCTGAGGGAGGGATAAGAATCGCCGGGCTCCCTTTAGGGCTCGCTGGAGTTCGGTTGGAATTATCGGAGAGGGAAGGGGTCGCCAATGCTCTTGGTGTGCGTCGTTGGTGGTCATCGTAGCGTGTTTCAAGCTGGTCCTCTGACTATTCCACAGCCGTCGACTTCCATCTCTGATTTTGTCGAGCAATAACCCGCAGTCCGAGTCGGGAATCTCCGCTGGCCCTCTGTGAGGAGCGACCCTGGCCCCGCCTGGACCCTGCTACATCGTGTCTGGGCACGCTGACGATCCCGAGTTTCACACCTGCAGTCGTGGGCCAAACCGCACGAGGCGGCCAGGTACCAACCAAACTCAAACCTCCAGCCTGTCTATCCGCTTGGCTGCGAGGGTCGAAATAAAGACAATCCGGGTCCATTTTATTTTGGTGTGTGCGTGTCTGTGGTGTCGCCATCCTACAAGCAGAAATTGTATTAGTGTTGATTGCTCATTGCACATTTTCCTGCATATTAATGATTAAGTCTGCTCTGTATCTCCCTCCCTATTCTAAATAAACCCCTGTTAAACGTACCAGCTTGTTGCCTGCCGTTTCTATCATTGACCCAGCACGGTGCGGGCTTGAGAAAGAGTGAACCTCAACCTTATTTGACTATAAAGGTCGGAGCGGGTCCGTTCGCTCTCTCTCTGCCCTGCCTCGCCTCATGCTCAAGCTGGACCTCGACTCCGCCTTATGTCGTCATCGCTGGACTCCTCGTCCTCGTGTCTGTCTGTCTGTCTGTCTGTCTCTCTCTCTACCCTGCCTTGCCTTCCGCTCAAGCTGGTCTTCGACTCCACCTTCTGTCGTCATCACCTCGACTCCGCCTTTTGTCATCATCGTTGGACTCCTCCTCCTCCTCTTCTCCGCCCACAAAATGTTGACTCCAAACTCAAGCCCTCCTTCATGCCCATGGTCTCGACGCGAGCTGCTCCAAGCAGGAGACGACGCACCAGCTGTCAGGTGGGTACCGCGCCACAAAGCATTCCCGCCAAACGTGTTGGTGGTACATTCGGGTACCGCGTATCAATTATACAAAGATACCGAGAGACCGTTACCTCAACTCCTCTCCTGTCTTACTTCAATTCCTTTTCATCGGGTTTTCTGTCTGTGTGTGTGCGTGTGCGTGTATGTGTCCCAGTGCCTGTCCATAAAAGTATGCCTGCAGAAGATTGTTATTATTATTTTCAGGTTTGGTCTGCTCTGCGTCCGCTTTCATAAATTGCTTGTTTATTGTTGCACCACACCCCTCTTTCCTATCTCTGCACAACACATCCCAATAAATCTCTTGATCGTACCACATACCTTTCCTCACCCATTGTTAATAAATTACCATGAGGAATGTTCCCAGCTCATTTTTGTCTTTTCCTTCATTGTCCAGCATGGTCCGAATCCGAGCTTAGCCGGGACTTAATTCCCAACAATCCGTTCCTTTTCGCCGGTACGTCCTTGGCAGTGCCACTCAGCTGCATCTGATTCGGTAAAGTGATCCGGTCCGGTCGAGTGATCCGGTTCAGACAAGGTGTACCAAGGGCGTGTTCCCCGGTAATTAAATCACGTGATTAATTAGGTAACCTGGTTAACCCACAGACGGGAGGAGCCTAGGTCACGTGGTTGAGTTATTGGCGTTTACGGTCAGTAACCCGCTGCATCACGGAATTATCCGTGTGCGACGGCCTGCAATTCCGGGGAGTCTCGTGGGAACCCAAGATAGCTCCCCCCACCCGGTGGTCTTCTTACCCGACCCCTGGCTCGCAACTATATATATATATATATATATATATATATATATTTTTTTTTTGTTGCGAATTCGCGCCCGCCGGCGTGCGAACGGCCACATAACTCGAATCGCGGAACGTCGCCCACCGGACGGGCAATTCTGTCGTGACCCTCTCGGACTAACGCCGGGAGCTCGTCACGGGTGGGCCTTTCGGCCTCACCACGATCGTGCCAATCGGCCCCCCGTGTGGGATAGGGTTGTTCGCCAAATTCGACCTACCTAAGTACCCACGCGGAGGGTAGACCGGGTGATCGCACCTCGCCGCAGTTCGACTCCGGACACGGGCCACTTAAGCGACCCGTTCCGTACTAGCGGGATAACTGAGCGGTGTTATCGTCGGCCTCGACGGTTCCGATTAATTATCAGGCGTATTAAGCCCACTACCAACCCTTTACGTGAAGCAAGATGGAGATTCAATTAAAGAAAAGACGAAGCCAAACGGGAAAACAGTTCAACATAATGCACATTTATTCCGCGGCACACGGAGAGCACACATATACAATTACAACAATTATGCATCAAAAGCAGATGTAACAAAAGAAACACAATGCAGATCTACTACCGACTACGTGAGCACACGGCAACACTTACACAGTTTTACTTTACAGACGGCGCCGACAACACATTTACTCAAAAGCAAAAGAAAAGGGCCACCCTCAAAGACAAGGGGGCAGACGGGCCTGTGGGCCAATATTTGCGCGGGACCTGAAAGAGCGGTCAGGTCCGCGAGACCGGGTGGATCCTACCCGTGTTTTTGTGATGAGCTGCAAATGTGGCGACGCGGCGGCACCCCAGCTCCGCGCTTCTTCGCTGGTTTCGTTGGCACTGCTTGGAGTGGGGTGGGAACGGGGCCCCCTTTTCGCACTATCTCAGCGCGGGGGGGGGGGGAAATTGTTGATGCTCTGGGGAAAGAGGATAGCTGGCTTGCTTGGGTCCCACGACGAGCGACTCCACTGCGAGCTCGTCGCCGACCGCCGTCTTCCTTGCCTCGGACCTGAGCTATTCGGTCGCTTCCCCAATTCTCCTCAGCCGACTGCAGCAAACCACCTGTATGGCCCGCCTCCCGATTCACTCCCCGCTCCTCCAAGGCCGACTCTGCCGCGCTCCAAGCTCCAGGCTTCCCCTCTCTGCAGCTCCCCGACAGACTGCGAGCTCCACTCGGCTCTCCGACCTCTCCAGACTGACTCTTCCGAAACTCACTGCCAAACTCGCCCTGCGCTCGGCGCTTTATAGGCCGTTAGGAGAACCCATATGCAAATTTCTGGATCAGAACGAGCTCGGGGGTGGAGCCGCGCTCGCCCATTGGACGGAGGAAAAGGGGCGCGAGTCTCCCCCGATCCGAGAATTTGCATATCGCGATTCTACACCGACGTGCCTGGAGGCGGGGCCAAACCGCCCCGCGCTTGCTGATTGGACGGATCAGAAGTGGGCGTGTAGCATTCCTGATCCGAATTCTCCTCGGAAAGGCCGCACTTAGCACTTGCGGTTTGGCGCACGTCCCGTTCGAGGCCAGGACAGCCTGACGCTTGGCGTTCGCAAGTGGTGCGGGAATGGCCGCAGAAGGAGAGGTGAAGGTGGTGGAGGGTTTATTGTGGTGGTTTATGGCCATGGCGACGTTTGGAATGGCGGTGATGCGATGTTTGCAGGAGCGAGTTGTGAAGGTAAAGGTCGTGGCTGTTGGCGTTGTTGTTGTTGTTGTTGTGAAGCGGCGTTGCGGTTGGTGGTTGTTGTGTGATGGCGGTTGAGACGTGGTTGGTTCAAATAAAGATAGAACAGAAAAACGATTATCTCAAAGGGTCACAGCCCGAATGAATCACATTTATTCCCTCTAAACAACGGGTTTGGGGCTAACTACACATGTACTTACAGAGATATCTCACCTACGGGACCTGAATGGTGGTTTGCGAATTTCCTCAACTGCAACAATATATATGTATATGTATATGTACATATATATATATATATATATATATATATATATATATATATATATATATATATATATATATATATATATATATAAATGTATATATATATATATATATATATATATATATATATATATATATATATATATATATATAAATGTATATATATATATATATATATATATATATATATATATATACATATACATATATATATACATACATACATACACCCATTGGGACCATACTCTGTGCAGAGCGTTGGTGCTGCTTTAGCAGTCTCTTTGGCTGTTGGGCACAATCCCAGACGGCTCGCCACTCCGACACAATATACCAGCATGCTGACACTCATTTTGCCCACCTCGGAAGGATGACCCTGGTATTAATTCAACAGCTGAGCGGGATTTGAACTCAGGAACCTCGGCTCTCCCCATGTTTTGATTATATATATATATATATATATATATATATATATATATATATATATATATATATATATATATATATATATATATATATATATATATATATATATATATATATATATATATATATATATATATATATATATATATATATATATATATATATATATAGTTACGGCTGTGGAAATTCGCAGAACACCATATAGGTCCTTAGTTCATTTGTGCCGATAAGTCCGTGTTCTGTTAGATTTCCCCACCGTTGTTTAATGGGGATTATTCGTGTGATCAGGGCTGTGATCTTTGAGTTCGCCGTTTTTCTTTACTATCGTTATTTTGGACCAACCACAACGCCAGCCACCACCCACCTTCTCCACCACACCACAATGCCAACCACCTTCTCCATGCCACCCACCAGCCACCACGTCAACCACCCTCTCCACACCGCCTTCATAACAACGACATCTCCCCACCATCTCCTAAACCGCATCTTCCCCACCCATTAACATCGCCTCACCTTCAACACCGCAAAGCGCCACCAACCACGATCACCACAACCCCCTTCTCGTCAACCGCCAACATCCCCACAGACAACGAACAGCCGCCTTCACAACAACCACCTTAACCACCACCGCCCAACCACACCACTCTCACCACCACCACGACCACCACCCTCCCGACCAACACGAACGCCAGCCACACCACCATCAAGACCACCACAAAACGCCAACCACACCACCACCGCATTTCCACCTCAGCACGGTTGCCAGAGGCCTGGCCTTCGTCGAGGGAAAGCAGGTGATCCCCGTTTCCCCTTCCCCACCAACGAATGGCATCTTCGCTGACAAACGCGGTGGATTTCACCCTGCAAGGGACAAGGGTGAAAACCCAACCCAAGCAATGAAGCAGGCAACGGTGCGAGCATCCCGATTTTTGGTGGGAAAACGCTTCCTTCTGGAAGTTTCCCGCGTGTTCTGGAAGGAAGGGTGGGAGTTGAGAAGGGGTGGGGCGTGGGTATAAAAAAAGAGGAACGCGAGCGCAGAGAAAAAGGGTGGGAGAGTCGTCACCAGGAACGCGAGCGCTGAGGAGAATCGCGCTCTCTCTCGGTCGCTGAGGGTCGTGAGCGAGGTGGCGCTCTGGACCGAGGGCTCTCTGGGTCAGTCGTGACGAGAACGGGAGAATCGTGGTCGGAAGATAGGCGTGAGGAGAGAGAACCATGAGGGTGGTACGAGTGCGAGGTCAGGCGAAGGAGGACGGAGCCCCAAGAAATCACCACACGGTCACGTTCTCTTTCTTTCTTTTCTGGGTTTTTGTATGTGTGTTTGTGGCACCATGCCCCGCAAGTAGAACTGTTGTTGAGTGCTTGTGAATAATAGACGGTTGTAGTACTTTGTCTTGCTCGCATCTTGTCCCTTCCCACCAATTCCATTGCTTTCCTGTATACGTGCATGTTAGTGTTTTGCATACCTGACTGCATACGTGTGTGAATAAATGTGCGTGTTTAAATGTTAACCCTTTCGTTGTGTCCTCTTTCCCCATTGAACCGCCGTATTGCTCTCGGAATTTAGCGGGCTTTTTAATCGCCGATAAAAGAATTGGGTCCAGCAAGGCCTCACGATAATACACCGCTCGGTTATCCCAGAACGGAACAAACCACTTGAGTGGTTCGTGTCCAAGCAGACCTCGCTAAGGTACGGTCTCTCGGTGGTCTGCCCGCGCGAATACTTAGGTATATCGATAATTCGGCGATTTACTCTGTCACACGAGGGTAGAGTGCTGACGAGGTCATGGTGTGCGCTTGGAGCACAACCGTGACTGGTTTCCGGCGTTGTTCCGGAAAGTCGCGACTGAATTGTCCGTTCGGTGGGTGAGACGGCCGCCATTGGCTAAAGCGGCTGTTCGCACGCCGGCGGGCGCAAGTTCGTAACACTGGTGTCCGGGAGTGGGATTCAAATCCATCCCGCCTCCAACCAAATTAACGGAACCGGATCAAGGGTGTGCGAGGCGACCCTCCGGTTCCATCAAATTCCGGGCGTATAAATTTTTTTATTCCGATACGCAAAATGGCGGCTCAAGGCGAACGGGAGCAGGGGGTATTAGATGTCGAGTTCGATGAACCCATGGTCCAGGACACCCGTGAGGAGGACACCGCCTTACCCCAGGGTTGGGAAAAGTGGCTATGCCACACCACTGGTTATTTTTATTATTACAACTGCACGACTGAACGTGGTCAGTGGATGCAGCCAGGGCATGTGACAATGCAGCAGTTAATGGCCGTCATGGACCTTGTGATGAAGCGCAAGGATTGGAGTCTGGCATCAATGGCGGATGATGTAAAAATGCTCCGAGAGTTTGCAAAAGAGACCAGGACGCTACCTGAAGGAAATACTGAGTCGAGGGGGAGTGTAGCGGCGGTTCGGACCACGATAACGGGTGAGGAAGAATTGACGGAGAAAATAATGACGATTGGACGAGAAGTGTATGAACTCGCACAGTTGATGACGAGCGTTGCCGCCACGACAATTATCGGGGAAACTAAAAAACTCGGACATGAGGGGACGACGGAAGAGTTGAAGGAGGTGACAGACACAGGAGTTGAAAGAAATAACGGAGAAATTAAAGGAGGCAGAGGTGACGGTGACAGACGCAGGAGTTGAAAGAAATAACGGAGAAATTAAAGGAGGTAGAGGTGACGGAGACGCAGGAGTTGAAAGAAATAACGGATAAATTAAAGGAGGTAGAGGTGACGGAGACGCAGGAGTTGAAAGAAATAACGAATAAATTAAAAGAGGTAGAGGTGACGACGGAGACGCGGCAATTAAAGGAAATAATGGAGAAATTAAAGGAGGTAGAGGTGACGACGGAGACGCGGCAATTAAAGGAAATAATGGAGAAATTAAAGGAGGTAGAGGTGACGACGGAGACGCGGCAATTAAAGGAAATAATGGAGAAATTAAAGGAGGTAGAGGTGACGATGAAGGAGGAAACAGAGACGAAGATCCAGGGAGAAACTAATGAACGCGAGAGAACGAAGGAAACAAAAGAGGTGACAAACGCAAATAGTCACGGAAACAGATGCGGGAAATAGAAAAAGTAGAGGAGAGACTACACAATAAAGATGGGGTGAAAGACGAGCACACACACATGGAGGTAGTAGAGTACAATGAGGGCGAGCTCGGGGAATGCGTCGTGACCCGGTGCAAGCAGCCGGATAGCCTCCTCCAGGAACGAGGGGAGGGAATATTCCTCCTTGAAGCGGATCTCGACCAGGTGAGTTCGGTCGAGCCTTGCGAGGTAGAGGGGGCGAGTGCTGTTGTAGGGTGCACACGAAGCTTGGGGGGTGTGAAGAACCCGGGAGCGCTTGAGGTAGCGCGAATCCCCAGCGTGGTTGTTCCGTGTGTGTGGTTTCGAAAGGTGCGCTGAAACGCGCGCATAGTGTGAGTGAAAGGGCACGCATGAGTAAAATGGCATGCATGGATGAAGCACCGTGTGTGAAAGAAACCGCGTGTGTGAAAGAAACCGCGGGTGTAACAGAGACCGCAGGTGAAAGAGAGATGACGATCGGTACGAGGGAACATGCAACTGCATGCCCGAGTGAGAGTGTCACGTCGGGGTGTGTGAGCGTCATGGCACGCGGGAGTGCGGACGTGAGAATGCGACAAAGACAGGACCAGACGAGGGACAAAGGCCGAGTAGCGGCCGTAGCTGTTTTGGGAACCGCGCCGGGTTTGAACGGCAGCGCGCGGTGTCCGTGCCGTGCTACGCACGAGGCCGCCACGTGCGCACTTGCGGGAGTGAAACCCGGTCCGGAAACTTACGCGGTGGATTAGCCGATCCCGCGGACGGACAGAAGGTAGGCTGGATATGGATTTCGACCGGACGGGTTCTCCACGCGAGCGTGTTTGTGTAAAGCTCCAACGAGCAGAGCACATGTGTTCGCGTGGGGAACCCATCGAAACGCGAGGCTTGTTTTTAATGCGCAGGGTGACGTCGTGGCTGCATGGTCGGAATCCGGCAGGAGGGAAATCCCTGCCGGATGGTACCGTCCGAGAAGGGACGAGGTGTGAGGAACGCGAACAGCTGCCATGATGTCACGGGAGTAAAGAAAGCGCAGGTTGCGAGTTGCCATGCTGGTGTGCGCATGAAAAAAAAGAAAAAGAAAAAGCAAGCCTCGCTTCGGGTGAACAGGATTCCCAGGCAAGGGGTTGAAGACCCCCCTGACCCGGGCACAGGATGGAACTAGTTAGGGGGAAAGGTTAGCTTGGCTAGACCGGCTTCATGGGGCAGGGATAAGTCCTCATGGGGCCCGTGGAATGGATTTGGTGGAGGGATTCAGTTTAGATTTCGGATGGGAAATAGAGTTTTGGATTTGGAGACAGTGACAGACTTTGGATGTGTCGTGGGGACGTAGCTTAGCTACGTAGAGTTAAATGGAATGTGCTACTAGTTTAAGGGATGACAAGGTAGTTAGGGGATGCAGTGAGAAGAATGGCAGTGATCAGCGATGTGTGAGAAATGAAGTGGAAAATGTACTTGGTGAATGAGAGAGGCCAGCGGGCCTGAGTGAATGGAGTGAATGTGGAATGCATGGTGCGATGAGTGATTGGGGGGAGGAGTGACTCCCACCCAAGGGACCCCGGGGTCAGTGTAATGCGAGTTAGTGGGTTAGTCAAATTGACAAAATGGAGGTCGTTTTGTTGTTGGTGGGAACATAGACTCGAAACCCGTTTGGGGGGGGGGGGTGCAGGAGCCCTGTTGACGGGCTGCGAACGGTGAGTATCGCTTAGTGGGTACCCCGGGCACGTCGGCCGCTGTAGGCCAAGGGTTCATGGAGGGCCGGGATAGTGTGGTGGGCACGGGTGGGCCTGCATGATGCAGGGCCCCATTGGCTGCGTGGGCAGTGCAGTGGGCACGGGTAACCAGGGAAGGGGCCCGGGGCGCCAGCCTGCCACGTGAGCGTTTCAGGGGAGTAGCCATGGAGGGCACTCCCCAGTGTTTAGGGAGCTGGTCAGCTCGGAGGCAGTTGCAGGGCCCGGGGGTGCCATAGTTTGAGAATCGGCAGAGGGTAGTTCCTGCCAAGGGAGCCACGCGTCCCAGCCACGAAACCGTGCGAGGGCACGAGGGAAAATTCGAGGGCGAGGCCGGAAATTGTGAGGACACCAACACAGGCGACAGGAATCTTGGTTTGTTGAACCAGCAGTTTAAGCGAGAGGCGCTTTTGGAAAGCCCCGGGGTAGTTTAGGAGTAATAAATGTTAGGGTAGTTAGGAGATGTACCGCTACGCACCATCCATCCCTTCACTCTCGTTGTGGGCCGCTGGACTCACCTTGGGTAAGTCGATCGCTGAAATCTGAGGAGGCCATTCTGAGGCTTGGATTGGGCCTCGACACAGGACGCCAGCTCTCCCTTATTCCCCTCCGGGAAAGGAACGTAGGGGTTGGGAATAGGCTAGGTGACAGAATAGGTTAGCCGGACAAAGACGATAAAGGGGGTTAGGGAGACGAATTTATAGGGACAATAAAAAAATAAAATTAAACAAAAAAATAAGTTGGGGCTAAATTTGTTTTGCAAACTAAGGGGGTGGGTATGGACAGCGACAGGCAAAGGCGATAGGTTGGGAGGGAGACAGTAGGGTAGGTCCGAGCCCGCCTTCCGAGTGGCCAGCACCACCGCACTCCCTCCCACGAACCTCCAGTACAAGACAAGAGGCCGGCCAGCTTCATCTGCCGGCTGTTTTGCTGCAAGGCCTGTGCCGGTCAGTTCATCTGCCGGCTGTTTTGCTACAAGGCCTGTGCCGGTCAGTTCATCTGCCGGCTGTTTTGCTACAATGCCTGTGCCGGTCAGTTCATCTGCCGGCTGTTTTGCTACAAGGCCTGTGCCGGTCAGTTCATCTGCCGGCTGTTTTGCTACAATGCCTGTGCCGGTCAGTTCATCTGCCGGCTGTTTTGCTACAAGGCCTGTGCCGGTCAGTTCATCTGCCGGCTGTTTTGCTACAAGGCCTATGCCGGTCAGTTCATCTGCTGGCTGTTTTTCTACAACGGCCTTGTTTTGCCTTGCCATGCCTTGTCTGCCTGCTTTTGCCTTGACCCCATTCCTGCTCGCCTTTTTTGTTGCATTTGCCCCATTTTTCCATCACCACGTGCACCAGGATCATCGCGCGTTCTGCAGGGACTGCCCTGTAGGCAGCCGCATCACGGGACTGCATTGGCGGCCCGTGCACCATGTTGTCCATCCATCCATTCACCGTTCATTGCTTGTGTGTGCTTGCGTCAGTGCCCATTCAGTGTTCTGCAGGGACTGCCTTGCAGGCAGCCGCACATGGAGACTGCATTGGTGCAGCCCGTGCACAGTTTTGTATTCACTGCACTCAGTTCACGGGGGGAGGCCTAGGACTGCGTTTGAGCAGCTGGCCACATTCCCTGTCACCTGCATTTGGGTAGCCTGGCTGCCTGTTTCACGAAATGGCCTGTGGGATGACATTGCTATGTGCTTTTCTTTTCCCACAGAGTCCATCAGTCCTGGGCCATGGTGTTGTGTAAAATTATAAGGCTAAGTTAAAAATGTACATGGTTTTGCTTCCCCCTGCATGTTTGTCGTAGCGCCGGCAATTTATTTAAGTCATCTGTATGAGTGGGTTTGTTTAGTTAGTTACTCAGCCCGTAGGTTATTTATTTTTGGGACACAAGTACACTAAATGTCGCACTCAGGGATCCGAAGATAAAACGTACGAGGGGAAACTTACACATGATGGCACACGAAAATTCGACGACTTGGGACGAGTCTGTAAAAAGGGGAGGGGTAGTGTTACGGCTGTGGAAATTCGCAGAACACCATATAGGTCCTTAGTTCAGTTATGCCGATAAGTCTGTGTTCAGTTAGATTTCCCCACCATTGTTCAATGGGATTTATTCGTGTCACCCGGGCTGTGATCTTTGAGTTAGCCTTTTTTCTTTACTATCGTTATTTTGGACCAACCGCAACGCCAGCCACCAACCACCTTCTCCACCACGCCACCTACCAACCACCTTCTCCACCATGCCACCCACCAACCACCTTCTCCACACCACTCACCAGCCACCATGTCAACCACCAACCACCCTCTCCACACCGCCTTCATAACAACGACATCTCCCCACCATCTCCTAAACCGCATCTCCCCCACCCGAATAACATCGCCTCACCTTCAACACCGCAAAGCGCCACCAACCACAACAACCATGATCACCACAACCACCTTCTCGTCAACCGCCAACATCCCCACAGACAACGAACAGCCGCCTTCACAACAACCACACCACCCTCACTACCACTACAAACGCCAGCCACACCACCCTCCCGACCACCACAAACGCCAGCCACACCACCAAGACCACCACAAAACGCCAACCATACCACCACCGCATTTCCACCTCAGCACGGTTGCCAGAGGCCTGGCCTTCGTCGAGGGAAAGCAGGTGATCCCCGTTTCCCCTTCCCCACCAACGAATGGCATCTTCGCTGACAAACGCGGTGGATTTCACCCTGCAAGGGACAAGGGTGAAAACCCAACCCAAGCAATGAAGCAGGCAACGGTGCGAGCATCCCCGATTTTTGGCGGGAAAACGCTTCCTTCTGGAAGTTTCCCGCGTGTTCTGGAAGGAAGGGTGGGAGTTGAGAAGGGGCGGGGCGTGGGTATAAAAAAAAAGAGGAACGCGAGCGCGGAGAAAAAGAGTGGGAGAGTCGTCACCAGGAACGCGAGTGCTGAGGAGAAAATATATCTGTGTCTGTCTCTCCGTCTATATATATATATATATATATATATATATATATATATATATATATATATATATATATATATATATATATATATATATATATATATATATATATATATATATATATATATATATATATATATATATATATATATATATATATCTCTCGGGGTCGGTCGTGACGAGAACGGGATCGAGGTCGGAAGATAGGCGTGAGGAGAGAGAACCGTGAGGGTGGTACGAGCGCGAGGTCGGGTGAAGGAGGACGGAGCCCCAAGAAATCACCACACCGTCACGTTCTCTTTCTTTCTTTTCTGGGTTTTTGTATGTGTGTTTGTGGCGCCATGTCCCTCAAGTAGAACTGTTGTGAAGTGCTTGTGAATAATAAATAATAGACGGTTGTAGTGCTTTGTCTTGCTCGCGTCTTTTCCCTTCCCGCCAATTCCATTGCTTTCCTTTATACGTGCATGTTAGTGTTTTGCATACCTGACTGCATACGTATGCGAATAAATGTGTGTGTTTAAATGTTAACCCGTTTGTTGTGTCCTCTTTCCCCATTGAACTGCCGTATTGCTCTCGGAATTTAGTGGGCTTTTTAATAGCCAATAAAAGAATTGGGTCCAGCGAGGTCTCGCGATAATACACCACTCGGTTATCCCAGAACGGAACGAACCGCTTTAGCGGTTCGTGTCCAAGCAGACCTCGCTGAGGTACGGTCTCTCAGTGGTCTGCCCGAGCGAATACTTAGGTATATCGATAATTCAGCAATTGACCCTGTCATGCGTGGGTAGAGTGTTGACTTGGCCGTGCTGTGCGCTTGGAGCACACCCGTGACTGGTTTCCGGCGTTGTTCCGGATACTCGTGACTGAATTGTCCGTTCGGTGGGCGAGATGGCCGCCATTGGCTAAAGCGACTGTTCACACGCCGGCGGGAGCGAATTCGTAACTATATATATATATATATATATATATATATATATATATATATATATATATATATATATATATATATATATATATATATATATATATATATATATATATATATATTATTTTTGACATTGCACACGACGGCACACACATTGATTGTGTGGACGGCACACACTGGCGGTGGTGTGGACGGCACACACATTTTGACTGAGCATGGTGGAAAATGAGAAGGGCATTCTTCCACGTCACCAGATACGCCTCCTCCCACATAATTACATAATTATACTTACTTTTACCAAAGTTTAATTTAAATCCTTGAACCTAAAATCAAAATATTAAATAATTCTCGCTGCCAAACCATGCGTCCAATTAGGTTGAAATTTAAAACATATATTCCCCTTGACTACTACATCATAATTGCGATGTTTCATATCAATTAATAAAGCGGTTCAAGAGAAATAATTTTTAAAAGATTTTCATGCAATCAAATATGGCTGCCAAACAATGTGAGCTGTTATTTATTCGTGAACAACCTGGTATCCCCAAGATTTGGGGAACATGTGTGTGAAGTTTCCCCTCAATCTGTCTGGCTGTTCTGAAGATGATTTTTAAAGGTTTTAGCGTAAATCCAATATGGCTGCTAAGCAATGTGACCTATGATGTCTTCGGTGAACTTTTTGTTCCTCCTGGATAAGCGATCATACTTGTAAAGTTTCGCCTCGATCTGCTCAGCTGTTTCGGAGATGAAGATTTCTGAAGGTTTTTATGCGAAAAACAATATGGCTGCCAAACCACGTGACCGATGATGTCATCCACCCCCCCCCCCCCAATCCAATTTAGCTCGAGATTACCCTCAAACATTTTCATACTGATCGGACAAATAATTCAATGTACGCAATTATGACATCATAATGAAGCCACCTATGACATCATCAAACTCGATGGTATTCATGGAGTACTTACCCTGCAGTCTTGAGAAGGACTTGGTGCAAAGTGTTGTTTTTTTTGGTTGTTTTTGTTTTTTCTTTGATCCAATATGGCTGCTCGACCACATCATCTTTATCAAACCATATGTCCCACAGGTTGTTGATCAATTCATTAAATTTTGCATTGATCAGTGAAGCGGTTTCTCCTACGAAGATTTTCAAAGATTTTCCCTTCAATCAAATATGGCTGCCAGACCGCATGACATGATTTTGCAAGTAACAAGGATGAAAACATAACCTTTGTCGACGTTCGGTGGTGGAGGTAATTATCCAAGTTTGAACAGTTAAACACTACTGTACTGTAAAAAGTATACTTTCTAGATTCTGAATGCATCAGATCATCCAAAATTTTAGCAATTGCAAATGTGCAGTAATCATGAGCACTGTACATCACGTTTGCTCAACCGAACCCTATAGCTTAAGCAGGCATACCTTAATCATGATCTCCACTCGGCTGTGCAAGTGCTTCTCAATGACTGACTCAATCCAAATCAAAGGCTTCACCTGCAACAAACAACAAAAAAAAATTCTTCAAATGTTAATCTACTTGTCTACCAAATTGGCTTTGAACGAGTCGAGAAAGCCAAATAATTTCAGAAACGTTTGACTCAACCTGAATGGAGATTACTCCACGATTAACAATATCTTACACCTAAACCAAGACAATCTAGAAAGATATATAATCTTACGTGAGTGTTCAGACGATAAGACATCAATTCAAACTCCCCATCTGGTGGAATGAATGAGATCGTCCGATCATTCTCAAAACGAGAGAGGCGCACACACTGGTGGAACTTCACATCCTCAAGCTCCACCGCTTTGCTTTTCCCTCCTTGGTAAGTGAAGAGGACATCTCAAATTCACTTCTTATAAACATCATCAAAAATTTATAAAACAGCAATAATTTTAAAATAATAATACTATCCTTCATGTTGCAAATCTATCTTAGTGGTGGTGCTGCATCATACTCAAAATATGAAAATGGGGCATCTGAAGACCGGCTATCGGCTTCTCATCAATTATGCCAACTACTAATCAAGATTAGTACTGTATGTGATTGCAGCAGGGATGGCAGGATAGCTTGGAGGTGTGCACACTCGTATTTGAATCTTGGCCCAGATATAAACTCTCATATTATGGTGTTTCAGATGCAGAGCGAGGCATCAATGTGTGTGCCGTCCATCGTATGGACACTAAGCCAGAGGACCTGTCTGCCAGCACTGGTTGTTCGAAGTTGTGAAGGATACCACGGTGTGTCTTGTGAAGAAGAGTTATCACCAGCACTCAGGCCAGATTCCAAATTCCTGCCACATCCAGTTTTATGTCAAGCCTCTGTTATGGTGTTAAAAAATAAATAAATAAACCTGACTCCAACAACTTTAGTTAAGTGAACTAAACATGACTTTCATCAAGCGACTTCCACATACCTTCGAACAACACCTCACTCTCCCTGCTGCAAAGCATGCACACCCACTCACAGCAACACAAACTGTCCACACGACGCGCAAACACATACACAACTAGAGGGGGAGCACTCGGGAGAGTGCAAAACCTCCACCACCAATACTGCTAGGTCACTCAAGTGAACCTTATATCTTACTCATTAAATATGATGTCAACAGTGCTGACAGTACTGTTGACTGACAGCGGGTAGGCAGGCGGCACGAGGGAGGGCAGGCAGGCAGGTGGCGCGAGGGAGGGCAGGCAGGCGTTGTGAGGTGGGCGGGCAAGCAGGCAGCGTGAGGGCGGCGGCGGGCAGGCAGGAGGCGGTCAGGCAGGTGGCGCGAGGGCAGGCGGGCAGCGCGAGGGGGGCGGCGAGCAGGCAGGAGGCGGCGCGAGGGGATGGGCGGGCAGGCGGGCGGGCAGCATGGGGGGGATGGGCGGGCGGGCAGCATGAGGGGGGCGGCAGGTGGGCAGTGCGAGATGGCGGTGGGCAGCGCGAGGCTGGGAGGGCAGCGCGGGCTCGGGAAGGGAGGGAAAGGGAAGGCAGTGTAAGGGGAAGGGGAGGGCGATAAATGCGCTCAAACAGAAACATTTTCTTTTTAACTGCTGGGTTCAATAAATTAAACCAGGCGGGAGCATTGAAACCAAGGTATACATCTCGCAAATTCAAAACTAAACAGTCAGTCCTTAACAGTCCCCTTAACAGTATGGGAGGGGTGGAAAAGCAGGGAGAAGAGGGAGATGAGAGAGAGAGAGAGAAAGAGAGGTGGAAGAGTGCATAAGGGGTGACGGTGAGGGGGAGAGACTGAGAGTGAGTGAGGGGTGGGGGGGGAGACAGGGAGAGAGAAAGAGAAAACAGGGGATGGAGGAAAAGGGGGGATTCAGGGAGATGTGACATCCAGTTTGATGGCACACATTGATGAATCACCCTGCCTATGAAACACCAGGATGACAGTGTATAGATGGGTTAGGATTTTTTACCCAGCTTAGACAACTTAGAGCGAGCGTGCATACCTTTCAGCTTTCCTGCCGTGATGTTAACGAAGTGCTTCATTTATTTATGCTGAAGTGACGGGTCGTATCATGAAAGAAGATCATATAAAAAGGGGAAATGTGGCGTAAAAAAGGCGCATTTTGAGGGAGCTAGCAACTGCCAAATAACACTGCAGAACAACACGGGGCCAACACAGGCAAGTGGCCCCTGAGCATTGTTCAAAATCGATCGACATACAGTATTCAGTGACAGTGCGAATATTGTAGAGTACTCACGAAGTGGCTTAAGCACTCCAACAAAACGGTTAAGGAAGGGCTGGCTTGGCGAGCGATGAGCAATCGCCAAGTCGTCATATTAAACACACACCTCTTGGAGACACCCAAAATATCAAACTATGTCCGAATTAGACACTTTTCTTTCGCAGTAGGAAGTGCTGCCAAGTTGAATTCTGGAGCGTAAATTTTGTGATTCGTTTTAGTTTAAGAGATTCGAGGTTATGGCTTGTGGGGGAAATGAAATAAAGCCATGAATGCTGGCATCTCCGGGTGTTTATGAGCATTGCAATGTATCCAGAGATTCGTAGGTATGATAATCAGGCATTCGATAATGAGTGAGGAAAGAGAGAGAAAAAAAAAAACAATCGTTCAGAAATCATTGCGGCCTGTTCTAAACCAAGGTATGGTTGGTTGAGCAGGCCAAAAAAATGGCGAATTAAGACCCCAGCAAAGTAACCAAGAATTTGCCTTGAGGGAGAGCGAGGTGGCTGAGAATGAGTCTGACAAAGGAAGTAATTAAATAAGGCCATTAACTATCTTCAAAAGGGGTGTTTTAATTCACCAAAACAACCAATTTTTACTCATGCACTTCCTTGAATTTCCCTTCGTATGCATGCAAAGTTTCAGGGTGCAAGGTTTCACGGTTTTGGAGTTATGGACACACACACACACACACACACACACACACACACACACACACACACACACACACACACACACACACACACACACACACACACACACACACACACACACACACACACACACACACACACACACACACGAACAGCTCCAATGGCTTCAGTGCTTCACTGGTGACTCATGATCTGCCATACTTTGCTTCAAAATGTTTCGCCCATTCTCTTCGTATAATGTGATATCTTCTTCTTCTTCTTCTTCTTCTTCTTTCAGCTGCTCCCGTTAGGGGTCGCCACAGCGGATCATCCGTATGATCCGCATAGTGATTTGGCACATGTTTTACGCCGGATGCCCTTCCTGACGCAACCCTGGTCGTCTCTTATGACACAGGGATATGGTACACCTATTTTAACCGGGGTATACACCGGCCCAGTACACTGGTACTCATTTCGCCGACCTCGGAAGGATGACAGGCTGAGTCAACCCCCTGGTGTAATAATTCAGTGGTCCAACGGGGCTTGAACTCAGGACCTTTTGGATCCCAAGCCGCTGCCCTAACCACTGCGCCAACACCAGGCATTTCGTATAATCTGATATATAGAAGGTTAAAGTTGTTTCCAACACCTTCGTCTGATTTTAAGATATTATAGCCTATGCTTCTATTTTGGAAGAGTTTGTGGGAGCTTACGCCCAGTATTCTCAAAGAGAACTTTGTCGTTGAGGCCGAGGCGTAGTTCAGGCATGCCAGATAAAAAGACACGCATCTTGATGGAGCCCACAATCTCACTGCGTAGAACGTTTCCATTGGCACTGACCTGTGCACAGACAGTAGGTTATGTTAATAGGGCAAAATATCTTACAGCCCATGTCTACATTTATAATGGGCCATTTCCATTATAGTGTCAAGAAAGTAGAGCAAGTATAGCTGAGCTTCAATCAAAAATAGTCATAAAAAGGAATTCCAATTGAAAGCGGTTGACATCATTTAAAGAAGACTGCTACTGTTTGTGCATCGCAAAAAATAAAAAAAAAAATAAAAAAAAAAACTTAGAATAAACCTCCCCCCCTAAAAAAACAACAACATACCAGCAGATTTACAGACTCTATTACATCGAGGAAGACCTCATTCTTGCGGTACTTAATCCCTTCAGAGCGCCAAGACACAGCATTGGTGACGGTAGCTGGAGGGCGAGGTGCACCGACATCTAGCTTGTGGCCCTCTTGTGTGATGTATCTGAGAGTGTGTACAGGGTATAAAGTCCATCAACCTGTTTATACATTTAAATACCACAATATTATATTGTTAAGAATCTTCTGGGATTATCATTTTCATTGACCTATGCTTTGCACAGTCATAGGAAAGTGCAGGGAACTAGAAAGACACTCAAAAGAGCACACACCTCCAACAGCCTAAACAATTTAGGTTTTGTATCCCACAGATAGGCCCGATCTGGATCCGGACCTTAATCAAAATCTACTCGGCTTGTTCTTGTCACATAACCAACTCATTCTCCTTGCTTTGTCATAACTAGTCCATAACTTTTTCAGATATCATGCTACATATCATTTTGGCCCCATCTCTCAATGGTGAAGAATCACGTAAAAAAAAAAATATATATATATATATATTTTACAAAATTCTCCGATCCAGATCCGGATTCAAATTCGGATCTTCACCAAAATCAAATCAATTTGTCCTCGTCATACACCGAACTTGTCCACAAAGTTTCGTCTGAATCCGTCAATAAATTTGAGATATCGTGCTGTATATCGTTTTTGGCCCCATCTCTGAATGGTGAAGAATCATTAAACAAGCTGGTAGGCGGCGATAGGTCACCGAGCATGGAAACCATAAGATATAGAGCAAAATGGACGTAATATCGTGGATAGGGAATTATGATTCCCTATCCGCAATTATGATTCCCTTAAGATTATGCATATCAAATCTCATCCAGTTCCATCTGCTGATAACGACTCAGTAGCCATTTGAATGAAAAATACCAAAAATGCGGTTTGAAATAGGAAATCCCCAAAGTTCGAGGGGGTGCTGTGGGTGAACAAAGATCTAAATCGAAAATCCAGCTCGATCGTTTGTGCACAATGTATTCCAGACGATTAGTGTGAATTTTCATGACCATAACCCGAGGAGGAGTAGCATTTGGCGCAAAGGCACCTCCAGTTCTCGCATATTATCGATTTTTGCACTAATTGACCTTTGACCCCTGACCTTAGCGAAATCGGTCAATATGTCCTGAGGCAAAGTTGTCGTACTCATTGAGTACCATGAACCTGCAAAGTTTCATTCGTATCAATGCACTCACTTGGTCGCTAAGGGGCCTTCAACTTTCGCCAATTTTCGCGCATACCCTAATTGTAGGGGGTGCTGCGGGTAAAGTATTCCATACATCACAAAAACCGGAATATATTTGATAGAGCATCACCTGTAGATAATTCGTGCCAAATTTCATAACCCGACGTGGGATGATGGCTTTCGGAATTGATTTCGCGTGAACGGTACCGATTTTGAAGGTTTTTCGATTGTTGCTAGGGAACCAAAGCGTCCCAAGAAACCATCACAATTTCCAAAGCACTAGGTCATAAGATGTACCTACCACCCGAGTTTGGTCAAAATCCGCCCAAGTTTACTACCAATTATGCTGATGACAAACTAACAAACATCCAAACAGATAGAATTACTGACAATAAGGGTCACCTATTTCAGCGACCCAAAAATTACAGTATCCAGATTCGGATCTTTACCAAAACCTAATCAATTTGTCCGTGTCAAACACCCAACCTGTTCACAACGTTTGAGATATCCTGCTCAAACGCCAACAAAATAAACAAGAGCGCAAGTGAGCACAATATACGCCCGAAAAAGTCTCTGTCACACACACACGCACACACAATTATATATTCAAACACGTCAATTTATGAAGAACAAGAAGGTATATACAGAATTGTGCTACGACATGGAAAACAGCATCCTGGTTGCCATGGCAACCACTTTAGATGACGAACGTATGTTGCAACACACCGTCTCCACAGTCTGTACCTATGTACCAAATATGAAACGTGAAAGTTTAAAACTTTGAGAGTTAGAGTGCGGACAGGAATGAACGGACAGACAGACGGACGGACGGACGACCGGTATCACATAATACATATATATATATATATATATATATACATACATACATACACACTATATAAATGGCAGTCCTTCTGTCTGTGTCTGTTTTTTTGTGACGAATAAGCTTCTAGACCAGTAAACCGATCTTGATGAAACTTTACACATATATAGAACTAACATTCAGCTCCAGGATGCGCTAAGTGGCTCTCCATAAAAATGAAAAAATATATATATTAAAAAAAATACATATATATATAAATAAAATAAATAAAATTTCCATTAGACAAAAAAAATGGCTTTCGAATAGTGTGCCAGCGTATTAATCATAACAAAAGGCTTCATGGTTAAAAACGCTAGGGTTTTTTGAAATACAAAATGTTCGTATTCGTTGACTTTTAAACATACACATTCTCCTGTTATTTGAATTCTCGTACTGCACGCGCACGGCAACAGCTAACTGCTGATCGATCTGCTCATGAAAGAGCCAGGCAAGTGGAGTCAGCTGCAGAGAGAGAGATAGAGATAGAGATAGAGATAGAGATAGAGATAGAGATAGAGATAGAGATAGAGATAGAGATAGAGATAGAGAGAGTCATCTTACTGCTGATATATCTGCTAATCTACTATATAAATGGCAGTCCTTCTGTCTGTCACCAATAAGCTCTGAGACCAGTGAACCGATCTTGATGAAACTTTACACACATATAGACCTGACATTCAGCTCCAGGATGCGCTAAGTGGCTTTCCATAAAAATGAAAAAAAATAGATATGTATTAAAAAAAAAAATGGTTTTCGAATAGTGCGCCGGAATATTAATCGTAACAAAAGGCTTAATGGTTAAAAACGCTAGAGTTTTTTAAAATACAAAAATGTTCGTATTCGTTGATTTTTTAAACATACACATTCTCCTCCTGTTATTTGAATTCTCAAACTGCACACGCAAGGCAACAGCTAACTGCTGATAGATCTGCTCATGAAAGAGCCAGGCAAGCTGAGTCAGCTGCAGAGAGAGAGAGAGAGAGAGAGAGAGAGAGAGAGAGAGAGAGAGAGAGAGAGAGAGAGAGAGAGAGAGAGAGAGAGAGAGAGAGAGAGAGAGAGAGAGAGAGAGAGAGAGAGAGAGAGAGAGAGAGAGAGAGAGAGAGAGAGAGAGAGAGAGAGAGAGAGAGAGAGAGAGAGAGAGAGAGAGAGAGAGAGAGAGAGAGAGAGAGAGAGAGAGAGAGAGAGAGAGAGAGAGAGAGAGAGAGAGAGAGAGAGAGAGAGAGAGAGAGAGAGAGAGAGAGAGAGAGAGAGAGAGAGAGAGAGAGAGAGAGAGAGAGAGAGAGAGAGAGAGAGAGAGAGAGAGAAAAAAAGAGTCATCTTACTGCTGATATATGTGCTCATGAAAGAGGCATGCAAGCAGAGTCGGCTGCAGAGAGAGAGTCGTTTTACTGCTGATATATCTGCTCATGAAAGAGCCAGGCAAGCGGAGTCGGCTGCAGAGAGAGAGAGAGTCGCCTTACTGCTGATATATCTGCTCATGAACGAGCCAGGCAAGCAGAGTCGGCTGCAGAGAGAGAGCGTCGCCTAACTGTAAATAGAGCGTCACACCGATGGGCGAGAGAAGCACAAAACTCACGTTCCAGCTTTCTAGGTCCGGGTTTTGGCAGGACATCGACAGTTGCCACTGCTGCTAGAAACATTGAGTGGCTCAAGACCGCCTTCAACTATGACCTCTCTGAGGATTACGGCAGCATAAAGCCTTCCTTCCATAAATCTGAGGAATAAAAGAAGCCTTCCCAATTTTCTCCATACAACTAATGCCTCAGTCTAACTAGCATGAGGAAAATAGGGCAGATTTCCCGGGTACTTCAGCTCGTGTGTGTATATATATATATATACACATACATATATATATATATATATATATATATATATATATATATATATATATATATATATATATATATATATATATATATATCGGGCGTATAAAAAAACAGACAGACGCGAAAACAAATCTCTGTCCACCTATTTTGTTTCTGCAAAAAAAAAAATTAAACGGGAAATCTGTTTATCGAGGCCGACGGGCGATCCGCCCGTCGAGCGCCGCATCAAGGCCGACGGGCGATCCGCTTGGAAGACTTTGCGAGTGAAATGGAATTATATTCGCCATTTCTGATGCAAGAATCTACCTCGTAAGAATGGCGAATGAAATGGTTGATAGTTGATAATGACAGGGGATGGAGGTGGGTGGCTGCCATAAAAATCATGGCAAAGTTAAAATGCTCCCACCACAAATGAAAAATGTCACTAGTGGAAACAGAAAGCCAACAAAGCAATGCGTTTTCCAGAAATAAAAGTTTCCGTTTTTGCTGCTGAACGTTGAGCTCATTGTGTAGTTGCATTAATGCTTCAGTCACATTTGGCTCGGCCGTAGATTTTTTAGACCCTACGGCCGCCACTTGCAATTATAGGGCGGCCGCAGTATTTCCATGGTCACACAATGTGGCAGTCACATATGTTTTTATTTTTCGGGTAGCCGTATGGGGTATTTAGAAATTGTGGAGACCGAAAACGTGGGGGTGCCGTACGGTCTTTAATTTGATGTCGCACGGTGACCTTAGGGCGTCCCTGCGGCGGCCATAGAATTTTAAAGGCAGACGCTAGGTAGCCTCAAGGTGCCCGCAAGGCGACCCTAAGGTGAACATAATTTTTTTTTGGGGGGGGGGGGGGTTGGCCAAATTCATTTTGCATTGATAAGAGCCTACGGCAGCCGCACGAATAACGCAAGCCCACCGTACGCCCTACGTACGGTCGACGTGGAACACATCTACGTCATGGCTACGGCTTGTCGAATTGCTACAGCCAACCTAGAAAATGAAAAAAAATTACCCCCGTGTGGGGGTGACGATCATCTCTATAATACCACAAGTTCTCAATGTTCAGTTCAGGTAACCGCGAAACAGTCCAAACTAACCGTTTCGATTGAAATAGTTCACAGAGATACACCAGGATAATACTACTAATGACGTAATTAATAAATATGTATTGTTCATTTAGTACCCAGATTAACACATCAGAATGACCAGTAAGTGCAATACGTGGTTTTCCGGTCCGTCCACTCTCTGGGGACATTTCACTTCCGGTTGTAGAAAAAAAAAAACGAAAAAATAGGCTTAGCTCTCGGAGATAATGATAATCCTGTAGATCATTCTTCACTGATTATAATGCAACTTTCAGAATGAAAATTGGTCAAGTATTTATAGAGATATTGAGGTTTGAAAAATCGTTAGAGCCAGCAAATTCATTAATTCCACAGAAGTTTCGTGACACTGCACCAAGTAATATGTCAGGTATGAAAAAAACATTTTGAATGCCAGATTCATTAATTATTAATTCATTAATTATGGAATGTACTCATTGATATATTAATCAGAAAGCCCGAAGCATGGAGCATAATTTATCACTTATCCCCTCATCCGGGATCCGTGGCTTCGCCCCACAGCCTGCAGCCCTATGTCCGCCGGTGATTATGTTAGATATCGGCACGATCGAGAGGAGCCTGCGAATCATCCCTGCTGATGCACTGAATTGATGCAATCGTTCGGCCAGAATATTCGTTGTCAAGATGTTGCGTGATTAAATCACCAATACAGTCACTCAAATTTATACCGCCGACATACTTCTTAACAATCACCTTCGCCCCAGAAACCACAGTCAATCTGAACCACGCTGGCCAGTGCTCAGACGCCATGACCGGACTACTGCGCAGTTTGGTTAAAGATGACTTGGCATTTTGGCGCGCGCGCACGAAATTATATTTTGAAAATAAATGCCGACGTTTACATTTCGGGTTTTGAAACTTTTGCACCTTCGGCGGAAAATGTATAAATATAAAAGGCTAAAAATGTGTTTAATATGTATATTTCATTTCTCCTTCCTTCTTTGCGAATCGCATCGGCGTTTTTGACCATCTTCCGGATCACGTGACGATCAAACGGGAAGGAAATTCAAAAATCTGTCCGGTTAGATACAAGATAATATTTTTTACTATCATAATCAATAAACAGTTGCCGAATATCTTGTAAAATGGCAGACTAGATAGGTTTTGAAAATGGCGATTTTTATAACTTACGTGACCTCGTCCCTGACCTTGAACCCGGACAAAAGTTGTATCGTTGTGCAACACTCATCAACCTCTACCCGCATACTAAGTTTCATCAAGATCGGAAAGAAAAATTGTTGACGGACGTATGGACGGACACTTGGTCCGGCTTTATTAGGTCATCTCGGTAGAAATGACCTAAAAAGTTATAACTCCATGCTTTAATTCCACGGACACCCCTACGGCCTGTAAAAGATAGCCATACGGCGTAGGGCCACCCTGAGGCCACCTCAGTAACTCTGCAGCCGCCGCACGTTTCTGTCAATTCGGGGGGGGGGGGGTACAGCCGCCGTATTCGAGCCGTAGAGCAAATGTGACTCATGCTTTACACTGCACCAGGAAAGACACATGGTCCCTCACATCAAGATTCAACTGCAGGGACTCACTCTTGCAGTATCTTGCTATCAGTTGTCTGTGGAAAACCAAAATCCATCAGCTCGTCAAGTAACTCGTAAATAATCACAAAATTGTCCCGAATGCTCTCCTCTTCAAGCTCTTTGAAATACTCAGTAAACACCTGCAGGAAGACACATCTTATGTTTAAGGAGCTGCAGCTGATGGGTTATTCCATGTCAAATCAACAAGCAATGGTTTCAACCTCCTTCAATTTGAATGAATTTCAACAAACTTATTGGCTGAATTGAAAAGTTTACCTTTCAGGATTTTAGGTCTGAAAGCAAAATAGCTTCCGAGATATTGCATGTTAAAGAAAAAACAATTTAGTGCCATTTATGGTCATCTCAAAAGCATCTTTTGATCCATCTTTGGCCCTAATTTATTGATCTGAAGATTATTTTTGGCTTAAATGAAAGCTGATAATAAATTGATATGCATTTAATTGCAGTTGGACGATATTCTATACCAAAGGTCACCTTCCCGACCTTTCTACCCTAGTGTTACTTTCCCCTATCAAGAGTGTTGCAATCCTTTTGAGAGCCATGGATGGAGAACTAGTAGCTTGTAAACAATTTCAAGAAAAACAAGTGAGGGTCCCATCACTTGGGTTTCAATTTGGAAAAACATAAGAGAAAAATATATTGTGTACTCATTGCCAAATATGTGCAGAAGACACAAGAGGATCACAACTGGTTCTGAAACTGGGACCACAATTCAAGTACAAGAGGAAGCTGGGTCATGGAGGAATTAATGTTGGGAGCGATGCGTTTGTTGATGTGGTATCATAATTAAAAAAAAAAGCAATGGAAAAAATAAAAATAAAAAAAAGGTCAAAAGGTATCAGGTGGTGGGTAACTGCAATGAAATAAAACCTTATCCCATCAATTCACCAGCATATCATGGTATTTACATGTACAGTACATGTTGGGCTGGCAAGATAGCCAAGAGGCATGCACTCTCGCAGCTGAGGCATCTCATCTTGAATCTCAGCCCAGCTATCATCCTGATGTTTTGATGGTAGGGTGAGGGATCAATGTGTGTGCCATCCCTCGGATGGACGGTAAATGGGAATCCTGTCTGTCGGCATTAGTTGGTGGAAGTTAAACACCCCACAGTGTATTTTGCGAAAAGTACGGGAGCTATTGCTGGCACCATAGCCAAATTCAAAATTCATGCCCATATGTACAAGGGGCACTGCGTCACCGGCACAACCCCCTCAGCCAATGATGCTACTGACAGTGGTATGCTGCATACAAAAGAAGAAAAAGAACATGTACGTGTTGCTGCATGCAAGGAAACATTGGCACACAGAGAACCCATCTAATGTGCATGATGTATCCCTTTCGTCGAACACAAAATCTACATCTGGTTTATTAAACTTCCACAAGCGATCTTTGTATATACAAAAACTAAATACACTTGGGGACCACCAAGAAAAAGTGTAACTGCAGAAAACTGCCAAATATTACTCCGATACTGTAGTTTTATAAATCAGAAACTTAGCTTGATAAATATTTTTATTTATCCAACAATTTCAAAGCTTATAATTTGGGGAAATAAAGGCAAGACAGTTTCAGAATTTCAAATATCAAGCAAATGCAGTAAATTGAAATCCGACAGCATTTTTCATCGTCACAGTCTCAATGAAAAAAAGGAAACGCAGTTTCAAATCAATTGAAAAAGGAACTTGAATAACAAAAAAGCAAAGATCGAGTCATTAGGAGAAACCTGATAAGGATTCGGGTTTTAACTGCTACTCCTCTACCCCCAAACCCATCCAATGTTCAGCCAAGTGAGCCTTATTCAAAAAACGTTTTTTGTAAGAATTCACTTCTCCAAGGCTTAAATGCAGCAAGTATGACAAATTCAAAGCACTATATGCATTATTCACTTACCTGGACCACCTTGTAAAGGAAAGCAAAGACCAGAGCTACGTTTGCATTTTTCTTTGTTGTTGCAACAACTGAGGAAAACAGTCAAGGAATGAATGGGTAAAACATTTAAATCGTAACAAATTAATTGCTCTGGGAAGGGGAAAAAAATTATACATCCAACAAATCCTCTTTTGATTTCTTTCGCGAATAGAGTCACCATTATTGTTATGGATTGTGAAAGCATACAGGCTTTGGAAAACGATTTGCAATGGCACCCAGACATATTGACATCAAAACATGCTTACTGCAAGAAATTGGAGGATCCAGCCAAGATTTCATTAGTTTATTTCAATACAAGCAAATACAACTCATCGCTTCACTGACGGGGATATTTAGAGGGAGGGAGGGAGAGAGAGGAGGGAGGGAGGGGAGAGGAGGGAGGGGGCAGAGTGGAGGGAGAGGGCAGAGGGGAGGGAGGGAGAGAGGAGGAAAGGGGAAAGAAAGGAGGGAATATTATATTATAATATTATATTATTAAAGAATATTTAAAAAAAAAAATAAATAAATAAATAAAAAAAAACATTCCTGGGAATATTACTACAAACAAACTACAGTTGGAAGTTGTCTGGTGCTCAATGACGATCCTCAAAAAAACCCTCGGACCAAAAACTTGAGAGAAAATAAATAAATAAATAAATAAAAACTTCACACCTTGGTCCATGATGCGTGACCGCCTTTCCCGAAACGAAAGTACAGTAGATACTTTGAGACCTGGGAGGACTCCATTCCACATATGGAGTTAACAACCAACAAACACCCACACACGGGCAAAGTGCCATTGTGGTAATACAGTAAATATACACACACGTGCAAATGTACACACACATAAAGTACATAAAAACGACAAACAATTTACCTTTAAACAGAGTTCTTTGAAAGAGGAATTCAAGTGGGAAATTAGTGAAATTCAAATCAAAACTAGGAGGGCACTCAGTAGAGCGCATGCCTTCGCCACACAATGCCTGATCCAGGAGAACATATTGGGCCCAATATATTTTTGAAATATCATGCTGTATATAGTATTTGGCCCCATCTCTCGATGGTGAAGAATCACTTTAATAATTAAATAATTCTTGCATCAGGATCTGGATTCGGATCTTCACAAACATCGAATCAATTCATCCTTGTCACACACCCAACCAGTCCACCAAGTTTCATCTGAATCCATCCACAAATTTTTGAGATATTGTGCTTTGCAGCATTTTTGGCCCCATCTCTCAATGGTGAAGAATCACTTTAAAAATTCTAATAGCTGGATCCGGATCTTCACCAAAATCTAAACAGTTCGTCCTTGTTCCACATCCAACTGCTCCACCACATTTCATCCGAATCCATACACAACTTTTTGAGATATACTGCACACAGACAGACAGAGAGGGGTGAAAACATAACCTCCTTCCATCTGCAGTGACACAGGTAAATATATCAAGCCACAGAACACAAAATGTCAGTCTATGCCTTCACAGCAAGAACAAACATGGCAAACACGTGGTCGGATGGACCTTATTGTTTTCATATATGTATTGATGTCGAAGTTAGGGGTGGATTATGAAAGATCACACATAAAGGTTAAACAAAGCGATATCCTGTGAAAAATAAAATTGCACAATTTCAGCGGATGAGACAACTCCCGAGGCACCCACCACAAGACAGCGTGGGACCCAACACAGTCGGAACCGTACGTCCAATCAATGTATTAGATTGAAAGCACAGGTACTTTTACTGAAACGAACAAAGCAGCTTGGAGAGTGCTTACCAAGTGGCTTTAGCACCCAAACAAGCACTCCAACGAAATGGTTAAGAAGGAACGGCAGGATTGGCAAGCAATGGGAGATCATGGATTGGTCATATTAAACACTTCCCGGAAACGCCAAAATTTCAAATCATAACATAATGGGCGTAAGCCTGGAACTTCTAGCACACTTTTCTCCGAACATATTATGTTCATACATCCAAATCTTCACATTATGTGTTCCATGTATTTACGCAGGTGATAGCGGATTCAAAAAATCGGATATAGATAGAATTTTCAGAGGGAATTGATGACGTCACAATCAGCAGCATTTGGCGGCAAACCAATGGCCAGGTCCCAGACGATGTGCTTGACTTAACCAAGTCCATGAGTTCAGAACGTTTGTTCAAATCAGCATTTACAACTTTTATCCTGCCATGTTGTTAATTTGTTGATGGAGGTAATATAGAAACGATGGATGTCAAATAGTTCGTGTTACTCATCCGGCACAATGTGGCAAGGCCAACAATCTAAAGCGACCGGTCTCAAACGCTACCATGGACACCCAGACACGCCACCAATATGCTATGAGCTGTTGAATGCGGCGCAAAACATCCAAAGAAACTACCGTGACCGAGTATTGTAATCTGTCCTGTCCATCATACCCATCGTAGATGGGTATCTGCTAGTATGTCCAAATTAACACTGTTTTTTTAGCAGTCGCAAGTGCTGCAAAGTTCAATGCTGGAGATTAAATTTTATAATGCAGCTTAGTTTAAGAGCTTCTCGAGATTATGGCATGTGCAGCAATGAACTAAAGCCACGAACACTAATGTCTCCAGACATTTATAAGCATTGCCATGTATCTAGCGATTCGTAGGTATGATTATCCGGCATTCGATAATATGCGAGGAAAATGAAAAAAGAAATATTATTGTTCAGAAATCGTTATGGCCTGTTCCAACTCAAGCCATTGTTGAGCAGGTCAGGTCAGGTATGGGAGCATGTGCCAGAACAGCGCGTCGCTGCGTCCACTTTCCGCCGGTACTCCAGGGGCCTCCGTCTGGCCATCCCCCAGGCAGATGCCAGGCCCATCCCCATCTCCTTGAGATGATGGTCAACCTGCTGCAACCATGAGGCACGTGGTCGGCCCACTGGCCTCCTCCACTCATGAGACTCCCTCGCTGAGAGAATCTGGTGAGCAGGATCAGCGTCAGGAAAACGAGCCACATGTCCATACAGCCGCAGCTGACGCTCACGGACTATGCAGGTAACAAATCTCATCCGAGTCTCTCTCAGCAACCGCTCGTTGGACACAAAATCCGACCAGCGATAGCCAAGGATTCTCCGAAGAGACCTGGTACCAAAGGAATTAAGTCTCCGTCTCAGATCCTTGGTCAAAGTCCAAGTCTCGCACCCATAGAGCAAGACTGGAAGTACCAAGGACCTGAAGACTCGGACTTTCGTCCTCCCGCACAGGTACCGGCAGCGCCACAGCTCATGATCCAGTGAATCCATGACTCCCCAGGCCCGACCCAGACGTCTATTGACCTCCGGCTCACAACCTGCGGAGACATGAATATCACTGCCAAGGTAAGTGAATCTATCCACGACCTCAACATCCTCACCACAAACAGACACAGACAGGACAGCAGCATCCAAGATGTCACCGAAAGCCTGGATCTTAGTTTTGACCCAAGAAATCCGTAATCCCAACGGCTCCGACTCCTCATTCAGCACCTCGAGGGCCCCCAAGAGGATGTCTAAAGTCTCCGCAAAGATGACTGCATCATCTGCAAAGTCAAGGTCCGAGATCTTGACATTGCCAAACGATGCACCACAACTTGATCGCTCCGACATCCTCCCAAAAATCCAGTCCATACAAGTACTGAAAAGTGTGGGGGCAAGTACACATCCCTGACGAACTCCAGTAACAACTGGAAATAAGTCAGAGATGGTACCACCACACTTCACAGCACTCTCAGTACCAGAGTAGAGTTCAGACATCAGATCGATCAGTTTGGTGGCACCCCACGAAGACCAAGAATCCTCCAGAGGACATCCCGATTCACTGAATCGAACGCTTTACAGAGATCAACATAGGCTGCAAGCAGCCCCTGCCGAAACTCTCGTCTGCATTCGGTGAGGACACGAAGTGCAAGGATACGGTCAATCGTTGACCTCTTTGGTGTAAAGCCTGACTGCTCTGGACGCTGGTGCTCAAGCAGATGGTGGCGAACCCTATCTAGAATTATCCGAGCAAAGACCTTGCCCGGCACTGAGAGCAGCGTCACCCCTCGGTAGTTGTTGCAGTCTTGGCGATCACCCTTCCCTTTCCAGAGAGGGACAACAAGGCCCCTCTTCCAGTCAGTTGGGATGATGCCTGTGCTCCAGGCAGAGCACAAAACTGCATGCAACGACACGAGTGCAGCATTTCCACCAGCCTTGAGAAGTTCAGCATGGATGCCACAGATCCCTGGAGCTTTGCCCCGTTTCAACTGGTTCACCGCAGCCCGTGTTTCCACAAGCGATGGTGGACCACAGTTGATTCGAGGGTCAGCAACAGGGATTGCAACACCCTTGACGTCCAACTCGACAGCTGGGGGATCAGCCTGGTACAACCGCTCAAAGTAACCGGCCCAGCGGGCCTTCACTTCAGACTCCTCTGTCAAGAGCCTACCACTCTCTGCTCGAACTGCAGTGCTCCGAGGGATGGGCTTGGATGAACGTAATGCGCGAATTCCCCTGTAAGCGGGACGAGAATCACCTGTCCACAGGTGATGCTCTACCCCCTCACAGATTCCTCGCACATAGGCCTCCTTGTCCACCCTCAGTGCACGTACAGTTTTACGCCTCAGCTCCCTGAACAGCTCAGCTCTGCCATTCAGCCTGGCCCTGCGACTCTGGTCAATGGTATCCAGTGTCCCTTGAGAGACAAAATTCTTCTTTGCCCTGCGGTGAACTTCAAGGCATCCACCGGCAACATCAAGGACGGTGGTCTTGAAGGTGCTCCACAACTCTTCAGGACCCCCCAAAGCACCCAGACCCCCCAAGTGTCCACTCAGCCTGTTCGCAAACTCCTCAGCGACTCTCTCATCCCTGAGCTTGGCAACATCCAGCCTAGGCTGGGATGGTACTATTCTCCAGGATTTAAGGTGCAGCTTTAGAGTTGCTACAACAAGCCTGTGGTCAGTATTGAGGAACTGAGCACTCCGGTAGACCCTGCAGTTCTGGATCATCCTCCAACGACCGTCAATGAGGACATGGTCAATCTCCTTTGCCACACCGCCAGCGTTGGAATACCAAGTCCAGCGATGAGCTTGCGGGCGCTGAAACCATGAACCAGCCACCCTAAGTCCATGACTTCTTGCAAAGTCAAGGAACTTAGTGCTATTCTGGTTCATAGTTCCTGACCCATGGGGACCAACACACACCTCATAACCATCCCTATCAGTTCCAGTCGATGCATTGAAATCCCCCAAGACTAGAAGTGTATCTCGTCTGGGGCACTGATCAACCACAGACTCGAGTGTGGCGTAGAATGCATCCTTCACGGTGAGATCACTCGCCTCAGTCGGAGCATAAATAGAGACCAGGGAAATGACACCTAAGGAGTGGCGAATCCTTAATCTCATAATACGCTCGTTGACCGGTGTTACCTCAATTATCATTGGGGTCAGCTTATTGGACACAGCTACAGCAACTCCTTGGGTATGGTAACCATCAGAGCGACCAGACCAATAGTAGGTGTAACCACCCGCCATTATCTCGCCGCAATCCGGTCTCTGAACCTCAGAGAGAGCTGCAATCCCGATGTCCAAACGCTTGAGCTCAGATGATAACAGAGACAGGTGATCATCCTCTCTTAGGGATAGGACATTCCAGGCACCCACCCGAAGGGACCGCCTCAGGTTAACCCAAGGAGACCGCCGTCTGGTGGACGACACCTCAGCACCACTCCGACACACTCTCCCGCAATCTGACCCAGGGATGTTACTCCGTGGTTTCCCTCCTATCAAAGATTGGGGGTCCCGAAGGCTTTGCCCCAATCCCGTCATCCGGTGAGCTGCCCTGCGAAGGGAAGCTGCACAGGAGGTACTCCCACGGAGTGGGTTTTCAGATTTTTTTGCGTTTTTGCGTTTTGCGGAATGAAGGGTTTTACGGTGGCCGGAGTGCAAATCCTGCCACCAACCTCCTAATAAGAAGTAATTGTTGAGCAGGCTGAAGAAAATGCTAAATTATGACCCCAGCGAGGAAACAGACGATGCACTTTAAGACCCGATTGAGAGCAAGTTGTCCGAGGATGCGCCTGATAAAGGATACAATTTAAAAGGCTGTTAATTATCTTCAAAAGGGGTGTTTTAATTAACCCAAACACCCAATTTTCACTCTTGCACTTACTTGGAGTTCCCATAGTATGCACATAAAGTTTCAGGCTGCTCGGTTTCATGGTTTGAGTTATAGAGGGGAGTCTCTCACACACACACTAGTATAGATAGATTATGTATTTATATATATATATATTATATATATATATATATATATATATATATATATATATATATATATATGCATAAGGAAGAAGATAATTGGTTTGGGGTCGTTTGTCGACACATTTAAGCTGTTCAGCATCACTTGAGAGTTGCAATTCCACAGGTTTCCGCATACGTCACGGGATTGCGAGTTGGACAGATAACCGTGATTGAAGTCATGCTGTTGCTGTTTCGATCGCAGTTTCCAAGAGAGTTGGGGTTTTGAAGAGGGAGGAATGAGAGTAAAGATGGCACAAAGTTGGGAGGGGATATTGAGGCTTTTGGGAGGCGGGTTGGGTTAACGACAGGTTTGGGAGGTAGAGGCTGAGGACTTGAGGTTTGGGAGGGGGTGGCTGAGGACGTGGTCACATTACACATTGCAGGGTGTTCCACAGGTCCCTGGTCATGCGTATTTTATTGTTCATGTTTGAAACGTCTTGAACCACGAGCACCTGAGAATCGTTTCTCCCCTCTCCACTTGTGCAGCAGTACCTGGGGGCAATGATTAATCCTATGTATTTAGTGTTTCGAGAATGACTTCCAATAAACAATTTTTAGATCCTCGTAGAGGATCTCCAAGTCTTACTCACGCTGTTGTTCTTGTGGACTTTTTTGTTTCACAGCCGAAAGTTTTCATCGAAACTTCCTGAAACTTGGCACATATATATGTAAAAATACCCTGCGCAGACAGTAACCATCTCCGATCTTGAAAATTCCTCCAAGAAAAAAAGAGTTATGACGTCAAAATATCTCCGCTAATGGAAATCGCCTAAAAAATTATTTCTGAAACTAGGCAAGCTTTTTGAATTCTGTTTGCGGGAATCAAACAGGGCATTAGCAGAGATGAATTACCGCATATACGATACATCAGTATGACGTCATATCAATTTTTATGACGTCATTCCTATTTTTTGTTTCACAACCCAGAGTTTTCATCGGATCTGTGTGAAACTTGCCATGTATATGCAGAAATCGCACGCGCAGGCAGTAACCATCTTGGAGATTTTAGAAATTCTTCCCAGAAAAAAAGTTGACGTCATAATATCGCCGCTAATGGAAATCGCCTATACCATTATCTCCGAAACTAGGCAAGCTGTTTGAACTTTGTATGCGGGAATCAAGCCAGGCATTAGCACAAATAATTTATCCCAAACCTGATACATCACAATGACGTCATATTTGTTTTGTGACGTCATCATTAAGAGGACGAGGATCTTAGCTCATTTGAGCTTGTTTTAATTTACTCTCGAAGGACATCACTGAGCATCACGTTCACTGCATTATCGGTGCTCCCTTTGCACTGCGAGTGACTGGCAAGGAGTGGGTACACACACAGGACGTCGATGAGGAATGCGGGGTCGAGTTTGAATGGAAGAGGGGTACAACAGTAAGAGTGAGGATACGGTAAAGGTTGTTGTGTTTGATCCAAAGGAAACGGACGGCACCGTGAGCCAGGATGGGAGACACGTTTCCTTCCTCCTCCTTGTCCGTGAGGCCCGGCAAGAAGTGCTCGATCTGGGAGGTGTCCACGTCTCCCCGGTAATTCCGACAGATCAGTACCTGCCACACGGTGTCGAACGTGAGCTGCAATTTTTAACCGACGGGTACTGAGGCCGATGAGGAACATTGCCCAATCACAAGACGTGGAGTTGGACGCTTCAATGATAATTATAACCATTGGGCATTCTCACCTTCCCTTTGAGGTCCAATATGAACACGGCGGACGTCGACATGGCGTCCTCTCTGATCGCTCAGTCGGGAAATGCAATCAGAAACCAACTTCAAACCTTTCGAAAAGCCACAATGGCTGCTCCACCGGCAGGTCGGTCGCGTCACTCCTCGTACCCAGTGTCGAGGAGTCCGCTTGTTATACCGCAAAGTTTAACAATTACATTTCACTTTTTTTTTTCATTCGTTCTCATATCTTGTATCGCTATTAGATTTAATTCAAGTTCCTCGGATTGAGTATTTTATAAAACATTTCGCTTAACGTAAACCTTAAATTATTATTGGATTAGTTACCGAAAAAAAAAACACTTCGATGAAGAAGTATGGTACCAGCCCAGCCACATATATTGATGATGCACACCCTAAATAATGCCGCAGAAAAATCACAAAACAATCCAACTAAAAACCCGCAATCTTGTTAGAAAATGTTTTTACATACCAACATGAGTACATGTTATGAAGAATAATTTTAAACCAAAAAAAATGCAGGAGAAATCCTTTTGCCAGAATGCCCGAAACAATGTCCGAAGTCAACGCGCTGCTGCACCGTACGGTACGTCCACGTTCCTCCGTTGTGTTTGTGAGAATCCTCTTGAACACACGTCATTGCAACAGCAATTTTTTTTTAAAAAAAAACGCGCAAACTTCGAACGCCAGATGATGGGTGAATTCATTCTCCTCATTTTAAAGCAATTAAATGATTCGTTCATGACGGAAACACTTCGTAAACGACATAACCTTAACACCATGGAAATCATTGTTTTCACTGAGCAATACTGTTAAACGACCTGGGGGGGCTTTTTATGGAAACAGAATGCAACGACGGTGTTGAGGTTTCCGGTTCAATGACATCACTGCATCACGTGACTGGCGGGTTTATACAGGTGCGGGGGCGCTTGCCAAGCGAGCCAGCCGTTCCTTATCAACCGTTTCGTTTGAGTGTTTGCTTGAGTGCTTAAATCACTCGTGAGCGCACACCGGGTGCTCCACGGAAGCTCTCAAATTGAGGTACAGTACAGTACAGTACACAGGTTTGGAAAATTCTTTCAAAGGATACTTTACACAAGACTCACATGGATATCCCATATTAATCATCTTAAACAAAAGGCGACAAAGTACGGACGCAGAGACGGTGTTGGACTTGGTGGCGTGCATCCCGTGTGATTGCAAGGGACCCCGAGGTGACAAGGGGCTCCACGAGGCCCCCCCGAAGGTGGGGGTCTCACATTGCCGACAAAGCACATCACCAGTTGTGAGTGGTGATAAACTTCATCTCAAGGGAAAGAGAGCACTGCGACGTAATGAATCGATTAAACAAGCTCAAATGAGCTAATATCCTCGTCCTCTTAATAACGACGTCATAAAAACGAATATGACGTCATTGTGATGTATCAGGTATGCGATAAATTATCTGTGCTAATGCCCGGCTTGATTCCCGCAAACAAAATTCAAACAGCTTGCCTAGTTTCGGAGATAACGGTATCGGCGATTTCCATTAGCAGCGATATTATGACGTCAACTTTTTTTCTAGGAAGAATTTCCAAAATCGGAGATGGTTACTGCCTGCGCGTGGACTTTCTGCATATACATGGCAAGTTTCACCAAGATCCGATGAAAACTCTGGGTTGTGAAACAAAAAATGTCAAAAAAATAGGAATGACATCATAAAAATTTAAATGTCATAAAAATTGAAATGACGTCATAGTGATGTATCATATGTGAGGTAATTCATCTCTGCTAATGCCCTGTTCGATTCCCAACAAAGAGAATTCAAAAAGCTTGCCTAGTTTCGGAGATAATTTTTAGGCAATTTCCATTAGCGGAGATATTTTGACTTCATAACTTTTTTTCTCGGAGGAATTTTCAAAATCGGAGATCGTTACTGTCTGCGCCGGGTATTTTTACATATATTTGCCAAGTTTCAGGAAGTTTCGATGAAAACTGTAGGTTGTGAAACAAAAAAGTCCACAAGAAGAAGATGAAGAATAACAACGTGAGTAAGACTTGGAGATCCTCCAGGAGGATCTAAAAAATATTTTTCTCCCTGATGTTTAACTTTCGAGGACCATGAAAAATTTAGGGGGTGAGTTTAGGTTCATAGAGAAAGTAAGTGGAATCATAACTTCATTTAATGTTTTGCAAATGCAACAATAATCACAAGATATATATATATATATATATATATATATATATATATATATATATATATATATATATATATATATATATATATATATATATATATATATATATATCGATATTGTTTAACAAATCCACATTACAATTTATTTTACGATCACAAAACAACCCCTCATGATTAAATGGACTAACCCCTGCTCATGGCAGAACATGACGGTTTTTAAAATCAGAAAACCTGTCCCAAGAATGAAACAAAACGACCCAAGCGATGCTGAAAAGCTGATTGATCATGGAACACACCCCATGGATCACCTTTTTGCGTGAGTTTGTGTTTACAGCTGGAGGTGAGATAAGGAGGTTATCGTTATTATAATCACATAAAATAATTTAAAATTTATCTACAGGTGGGGCCAATCATTGTGCCGAGACCGGGATCCATCTCAACACAAGGCTCATGGTGCTGAGACCCATCTCAATGCAGGGCTCATGGTGCTGATACCTATCTCAATGCAGGGCTCATGGTGCTGATACCCATCTCAATGCAGGGCTCATGGTGTTGATACCCATCCCAATGCAGGGCTCATGGTGCTGAGACCAAGATTCATCCCAATGCAGGGCTCATGGTGCTGAGACCTAGATCCATCTCAATGCAGGGCTTATGGTGCTGAGACCGAGATCCATCTCAATGCAGGGCTCATGGTGCTGAGACCGAGATCCATCTCAATGCAGAGCTTATCGGCGTCATGGCGAACACATGCTCTCGTAGTGAGGCATGCAAGGGATTAACCAGGAAGCATGCGTTTGTGTGCGTGCCTCCTGAAGGAGTTCCCATTGAGGGCATTATCCTCGCAGCTGGGAGCATAATTGGTGATGAAAATATTCGCTTCTGCATCACATATGAATCAGAAAGTGGACGTTTTTATTTCTGACGTTTCACTCGTCCATGAGTACGGGAATAACCAGGGAAAGCGGTCATTTGATGATGGTGGCAGCTTTAATAACTCCCTTGACAAGAGTAGTAATATCAAATGCCCCGCCTTTCATATCTAATGATAAGCTCATGTCCGTGTTATCCCGTGATGGGAAAATGGTTTCCGGAATTTCCATGATTCCTCTCGATTGTCGGAATAAACGTGTAAAGCATTTAATGAGTTTCCGAAGGTAGGTTGATATGGTTCTACCAGACCATGGGGACGATACGGGACTCAACATCTCATTTAAAATCAATTTTGAGGACATTATTTACCAACTCTACGCATTGTCCGCTACCTTACCATGTTTCCAGTGTGGAGCTTTCGGACATTGAAAAAGCTTTTCTTCCAAAGCCTCGTGCACCAGATGTGGCAAAACAGGTCATATTAATGCAGGGTGTAAGGAAGAGATTACCGGTCCTCTCTCAGTTAACGTGCCCAATGAGAAAGAGGTTACTGCCACTCCACCAAGTAACGATCCTAATGTGGAGGAAACCAGTGGTTCAACAAATAACGATATCACTCTTTCTCATCAAACTGCGGTCATGAATACAGAATTTCAATCTGCGACAAGTAAATGAAGGGCTCCCGATGACTCATCAGGCGCTGTGAAAAGGTTATGTTTGACATGGAGACCTTCATTACAAACACGATCCAGATTTCTGCTGAAATCCTTTCGCATTACATTGAACAAACAAATGAAATGGATCCCCTGGAGAAGTGTAACGGGTCTCAAAATATACAAGCGTGTGCATCCATGTCTCGCACAGATGAGGTCGATGATGTAATTAAAGCTGATAATGGGTCCGTGAATGATACTCCATCGATCCGTGGAGCATTAGCAATGCCATGGATCCGTGGAGGTGTGGAAGCAGTTTCCTACTACCTCAAGACAGAGAAACGTAAGTTCATATACAAGCCGTTTATTCAGTAAAACAAAAGACACTTCTGTGCACAGAAGGAAGAATTTGACTCAATGGTATTGCGAGCCGAAGACTTAAAAACCAAATAGAATATTGAGTATATATATATACCGTTTTTTCATGATATCAGATGGAACTTTGTGGACTTCAAATTTGCTACACAAAGGGGTTTTTGGTTTGCTTTTGGAGTTTGTTTACAGCCTCGGGAAGGGGTAAATAGAGATTGGAGAGAGAATCATTGTTTTGCCCTCCTGACTAAGATGGTCACCAGACAATTGTCACCAAACAGATAAGGTTTTCCAAGGTTGTTTATGACTAAAGTAAAGATCATGTGTGTATTCTGCTTCTTGTACTCGCCTTCTCAGCATGTATGTTTATTAAATTATTTCTCAAAAAGAATGAAACTAAGTTAATTTGCATTTTACATGATTATAAATTTGATTTTAATAATTCAGTTTCCAAAGAGGATACATGATACTCCACGTGAAACCGAGCAAACTGTGGCCCAAGATAATTACGCCGATTTAGCAAAAGAAAGTGTAAATATGAAGCCACAGGAGTGTGGAAGTAAAGATATAAATGTTTTTGAGGAAGATGGTGGGCAGTGTGCTGATGTTTCCCAAACCCAACACTCTGGGGATTCCCTGGATGCTGGATTAACTGTTTCGAAGTCTTCTATCCAGTCTTCTTTCTATACCCCCGGACCACCAACTCTGCCCAGTACAAACCGGAATGGCCGGGCCCCAACACCACCACCCCCGCCCCCCGCCAGTCCCAGGGAAACTAAAGAGAGCCGAGCATATAGGGTCGTGTTCGGCAGACCCAGATGGGGAAGAGCCCTCAGAGCTGCGACAGGTCATTTATTGTGACCAAATTGGCACTGGTAGTTTGACAATAAGGTGAAAAGTTGCCGGCATAGGGGAAGACCCCGTTGTGGACACAGGAGCAAGTGCAAAGATCATCAGCTCTGTGGTCCTTAATTCGAGTGTGGATGGGTGGGATGAGATCCACAGTCTACAAAATAAGTTTGCAGCTAGCTACCGGGGCAATGGCCCTCATCATAGGGAGGTGGTTTCATGACCCTCAAATTGGGCACGGTTAAAAGGAAAATAGAGGTTTGGGTGGCGGAGGTGTGTGACCCATGTCTAATAGGGTTGGATGTGCTGACCGCCAGTGGTTGTAAAATCGACTTAGGCTGAGGAGTCATGCAGTTGGGGGGTGAGGAGTTGCCGTTGGGGGGCTTGAGCATGGATGAGAAGGTAGAGCTGGAGGCTCCCAACTCCGTGGTCATCCCCTGGATGCCGAGGCAGTAATCCCGGCACGATGGCGGGCACACCCAACCTGGCAGGGCTCCTGCGGCCTGGCCGAACTACTGGCGGGGCAATCAACCCCGGGTTTAGTCGTGGACCGCATCCTGGTAAACACCGACGGGCCTATCGTGCCCGTCAGGGTAATAAATGTAAGCACGGAACCACACACTATTGGACGGGGCACGAAGGTGGCAGTTTGCACAGTGGTACAAGTCGCAGAGCTGAGGGATGAGAACATCGAGTTGTACTGGCCCCAGAGGGGGTCTCCAGACTTGATTAGGAATTGGCCTGGTCCCATTTGCGAGATGGTAAATCGGAGTAGTGTAGATTTGGAGGACGCCCAGCGGGAGGCCTTACACAAACTGGTCAACCGACACATATAAATCTTCTCCTTGTCACCCAAGGATATTGGACGTACGGGCCTGGTGAAACATCAGATCCACACCGATGGGGCCCGGCCTGTCCGTCAGCCCGCTCGATGGCTCCCTTGGAGCAAGAGAGAGGAAGCTGATGAACAGGTAGAAAAGTTGCTCAATGCAGGTGTCATTGAGCCCTCGGGAAGTCCTTGGATGTCACCGGTTGTGTTGGTGAAAAAGAAGGATGGGACCACGCGTTTCTGCGTGACTATCGCTAACTTAACAACGTGGCACTCAAAGACTCCTATCCCCTGCCTAGAATTGACGACACCCTCGACGCCGTTTCAGGCTCTAAATAGTTTTCAACTTTGGACCTCAAGAGTGGGTATTGGCAGGTGGAGATGGATAAGACGGGGAAGGAGAAAACGGCATTTTCTACAGGAAAGGGGCTGCATCAGTTCACTGTGATGCCGTTCGGTTTGTGCAACGCCCCCGCCACCTTTGAGAGATTGATGGAGCATGTGCTGGGCGGCATGGCATGGCAATCATGCCTGGTGTACCTCGATGACGTCCTGGTACACGCTAAAACATTTTCCCAAGCAATAGCTAATTTGGACCAGGTGTTTGGGCGACTCAGGCAGGCAGGGTTGAAGTTGAGCCTGGGGAAATGTACTTTGTTCGCAAAGGAAGTGGCCTATCTCGGACACGTCGGGTGAAAAGCGACCCAGGTAAAATTACAGCGGTAGAGGAGTGGCCCGTACCCCATAACGTCAAACAGGTATGGGGGGTTTTGGGTCTCTGCTCCGACTATCGGCGCTTTGTGGCAAAATTTGCGGACATAGCTCGACCCCTTCATCGGCTTACAGAGAAGGGGTTGAGATTTCATTGGACGGGGGATGCCATCAGGCCTTCCTCAAATTAAAGGGGTGTTTGACATCCGCACCCGTTTTAGCATATCCCACCAATGCCGGGATGTATGCCCTGGACACGGATGCAAGCCAGGAAGGATTGGGTGCAGTCTTGAATCAGACACAGGGGGGCGTGGAAAGAGTAATCGCGTATTACAGTCGGGCCATGAGTCGGCCCGAACGAAATTATTGCGTCACTCGCAAGGAACTATTGGCCATGCTGTTTGCCGTGAGCCATTTCCACCCGTACTTGCACAGGAGGAAATTTTTGGTTCGAACTGATCATTCCTCATTGCAATGGCTCTTACGGTTCAAGGAACCGGAGGGCCAGATTGCAAGGTGGTTGGAAAAGTTGCAGCAGTACGATTTTAATGTGGCCCATAGAGCCGGTAAGGCTCATGGGAATGCCGATGCGCTCTCTCGATGCCCCTGTCTGGGAAAAAAACTGTAAATATTGCACGAGGCACGAGGAGAGGGACCAATTGGCAGACACTTCCCAGAAGCTCCTCGTTCGTGCAGCCTGGGTGGTAAGCCTAATTTTGCCACTAACTGCAGGTGAGGAATTTGGCGGTTTGGCGTGGAGCACGGCCCAGCGGGAAGACCCCGTGATAGGGCCCGTGTACGAGTGGGTCCGAGTAAACAAGAGACCCAGTGGGGAGGAAGTCACCCCATTCGGAGCGCGAACAAAGGCGTACTGGGCTCAGTGGAAAACCCTAGAAATGAGGGACAACATCTTGTATCACAAGTGGGTGGAGATCCCTTCAGAGAGAACTTCTTGGCTGGTAGCAGTCCCAGACCAATTTAAGACCCAAATTTTGGAACAGGTGCATGGTACCCACCCCGGCGCCCATTTGGGCAGGACCAAAACAACATCTGGGGTCCGCCGGCGGTTTTATTGGGTCAACATGGGGCGTGATGTTCAGGACTGGTGTCGATCATGTGACGCCTGTACTGCTAAAAAGGGACTGGCACGGAGGATGAGGGCCCTGCTTCAACTACATCAGGTTGGGGACCCCTTGAGCGAGTGGCCATGGACATTTTGGGACCACTGCCCCCCACTCGCCAAGGTAATCGATACATCCTCATGATAATGGACTACTTCACTAAATGGCAGGAGGCCTATGCCCTTCCCAACCAAGAAGCCGGGGTTGTGGCACAGGCCTTCGTAGAAGGATTTGTATGTCGGAATGGGATTCCGGAGGAGCTGCACACCCACCAGGGCAGAAATTTTGAGAGTGAATTGCTAAAAGAAGTGTGCAGTCTCCGATCAATTCGAAAGACACGTACAACACCCCTAAGGCCACAATCCGACGGCATGGTGGAGAGGTTCAATAGAACCATCATACAACTGTTGGCCCTCTTCACCGCCGATTGTCAGGATGACTGGGATGAACATCTCCCGTATCTGCTGATGGCCTATCGCTCGAGCCACCATGGAGCCACCGCCTGTAGCCCAGCGCTGCTCATGTACGGACGGGAGCTGCGAGCCCCCGTCGATTTGCTGTGCGGCCCGACGCCTGAGCATCCCGACGGACCCCAGGGAAGGGCTACACACGTCAGATGGAGGAAGGCATGGAAAAAGTCCACTCTTTCTGGAAAAAAAGTGTGTGCCAAAAAAGTGTCAAACTACCAGTGCCGAAAAAAAAAGAGTGGAAAAAGTCCACTCCATGAGTGAAGTCGGGTGCCAGATCATTTGTGCGCTTTGGACGCGATTTTCACTGATTTATAGTTTTACAATCACTCCAAACATGTTTTACACACTCACAGTAGACTGCTCCCTGGTGGGGAGAAGATAAAATTTAGCTGAAAACAATTTTTTTCATCGTTTATTTCAATTTCGTTTTCCACTCCCGGTTTCTGGTCTTACTCGTAAATCGTCTGGTTCCGACTACATCCCTGGATGACCTATTGGTCGCCTCGTGGTGATTCCATGACGTCACTTCGACTGACCAATCGCAGACACAGTGGTCTAAAAACAGACGTAGAAAACTCGTCGTATGACCGAATTCAACCGAGTACTTCAGATCGCCTGCAGGCGACCTAATGAGGGGACCTGGTACTACCATTCTGAGTTGGTTTTAGCCGTTCCGCTGTTCGGTTGAGTTAGCGCAACCAAAGGGAACCCGAACTGGGGAGCATCTGTCCTGGGGGCCCAGAGACCAAGTTGTCTGTCAGTGCTCCTTTTGTACTCAGGGGACGTGGTACGACCATTCTGCGTTGGTTTTAGCCGTTCCGCTGTTCGGTTGAGCTACCGCAACCAAAGGGAACCCGAACTAGGGAGCATCTGTCCTGGGGGGCCCATCGACAAAGTTGTCTGACAGTGCTCCTTTTGTACTCAGGGGACCCCTTACTAGCATTCTGCGTTGGTTTTTGCCGTTCCGCTGTTCGGTTGAGCTTGTGTGATTTTCGCGGCATCTAATTAGCGTCTGTCACCGGTATTCCAGCGGCAAAATCGTCTGTCATTGTTGATACCGTGTTACAAGCTATACGAATAATATCAGAAACCTACTTGGGGCCGTTCCGCTGCCAGGTTGAGCTAGCGCAGATTATGCGATACGGATATTGACCACAGAATGTCAACCCAGCAGCAGTGTCCCGGCAGACGCAGCGTTCTGAGGTGAGAATATCATCTGGCATCTTACCATGAGGACGGCAATTGTTCCCCTCTTCGGTTGAGCTAAGTCCCGCGGGCTCCCGGTCTATAAGTATGTGGTGTAGCATCATTAGCTGAGGGCATTGCTATGCTGCTGAAGAAATGCCCTCTGTAGGTGAGGGCAGGAATTTGGCCAGGGTACTAGTGATAGCTCACCTACTCTTTGCAAACCACACCATGGGACCTTTAATATCCACCAATGAATGCTGGCAGATGGGACGCCGAGTTTAACATCCATCCAAGGGATGGCACACACATTGATGATCCATCCTGCCTGTGAAACACCAGGATGACAGTTTACAGCTCGTCCTAGATTCAAACTCAGGCTAGACAGTTTTGAGGCAATTGTGCACACCTCTTGGTGTGTGTATGGTGTGAGGAGTGTAAAAGAAAGCAGGGCTCCCTGCTGAAGGGAGCTTCTAGTTACTTGTGGTGAAATAGGGGGGGGTGGGGTGGGGGTGGGGGGAGGTGGGGAGTGAGAGAATTTATAAATTGGAACTACAAGGCTGTTGATCATTGGCATCGTGAAATGTGTATCAGGAATGGGGAGTTTTGTATGCAAACATGTAGTTCATTGGTCATGTGACCTGAGAGTTAGGAGCGTAGTATTGAAGACACTGAGTCTAGGGGACCTCTGGAATGTATCAGAGCTGCCCGAGGTATCAAGAAAGCAGGTTAGTTTAGGAATTTGGAGCCCTGGCACCCAAGAAAGGGCCTATGGATCATGAGAGGCAAGTTGACAAAGTGGGTGCCAGAATGGGTGCCACGGTTAGTTAGCGAGCAGGGAGGAAATGCTCCAGGGCAGCCCCAAGGTCTCCATTGTCATGGTAAGACAAAGCCAGGTGAAGAGACCTGTGATGGGGCCTGATTGTGCTGGAGCACAGAGTAAGAAAAATTGAGGGCCATGCCCAAAATTTTATGATGCGACCAAAATGCAGAGCAATGGGGTAAATTGGTCATTGGACACACCATAATGGATTGAAGGTAATTTTGAATGTTTTTTTGTGTACTTTGGTTTAGAGTAGGTTCTCTCTCCTTTGCCCCATACAATTTGTGTAAGCAGCTGGTAGGGATAAGTGTTGGGTTAATTGGCATTTGAGAGGACTGTTTGTGTCCCAAAATTTGCAGCAAATAGTTCCACAGTTGATCACCCTTCCGAGCAGCAAACCAGGTCAAGCCTTACCACATCAACCCTTTTCGTTTCAAGTGCACCATCACGTCCTTACGGGGGGGGGGAGGTGAGGGGAGGAAGGGACCTAGAGCCTGCCATCTCCCCTTGCTGCCAAGACCACCTACCATCAACACTTGCAGCCAGCCCACAATGTACAGCTGCCAGTCTGCCATCAACAAGCATGCTGCCAGACACACGCCCAGCCTACTGCCATCCAATAGATGTTTGCCATGGTTTATCACTTTTATTTGCTGCTCAATGGACAATAATTGTTGCCAAGGGAAGCAACTGCACAGATCATCTGAAGCAGTTTCAAACCATATCACTGCTTAATCTTGAAAGAAGTATCCTGTTCAGTGTTCCCCAAGTGCCTGGTGCTGCTGGGGCCGCCTACACATGGACAGTCCCAGTGGAAAAGGCCCCGAAAGGAGGTTTGGGTTCCAGCTGATGTCGAGCAGACACATCACTCTGTATGGGCATGGGTTTTTTGAAAGTCAAATTAAATCTCTCACAACTACACTCAGTGGTGTAATGGCGAGAGAATCCACTCTGAGTCTATGACGTCGGTGGTTCAAACCCTATCCGAGTCATACCGAAGACTTTTTAAAAAATGGTATGTGCTGCTTCCTTGCTTTACACTCAGCATTTAAAAGGATAGAGCACGGACAAACAATGCTGGAAAGGCAATGACAAACCACCCAGTATAATAGTGGGGCAGATAACAGCAATTTTTGAGAGGAATCATGCAAATGATGATACAAGCATCAAATTTGGCACATTTTTTCTCCAGGGGATTCTAATCAAATCTGCCTGATTGGCCATTTGAAAATCCAAATGTTGAAAAATTTGAAGAAAAAAAAAAAACTAAAAAAAGTCAAGATCACGAATCAATGTTGGATGCTGGCTGAGATTGGTGAATGTTTCAGAAACATCATCAAAGACGTTCCAAGTCTGCCATGCAGTTTTCTTCCCTTTACTGCGGAAGGCAGACACGACGTCACATCCAGTGAACGCATGGAAGTATGGGATCCCTCAAGCTTTCTCAGGCCCTATTGCAGAAACTACCTCATGGACTGGAATCCATCGCGCCTTGGCACCTTGGCCAAAGGCAATCCACATGTTCTCAAGACCTAGTTCCTGTAAGGATGGCAGTAGAGATATTGCTATGACTAGTACATCCGTGTCATTAGCCTTAATGATCATGGACTTGCTACCATCCGTCGTTGCATCCCTGGCATGTACAAATATTCGTGTGTCAGCTTCTTCATGACAACATGGAGATATAGCATCCAGTGACTTCCTTGTGTTGCTAATGGCATATTCTCCTTTTGTGACAATGATTGTGCTTTTCGTCTGTGCGTCACACATCTTTTCCGCAAAGAAGTGAAACAGCTCAGTCTTGTTGCTGTCATCTCGAAGAAAGCTTCTCCAGTTACTTGGGGTCTTACTGGTTCCTGTCACTCTTCTTCTGATTCCTTGCCCCCTTTTCGACCTTGCCTCGGACTTCAGACTTGACTTCTTGTACACATCAAACACTATGTCCACCCTCTCGTACCTGGTACCATAGGATTCCACCTTTGGGATGATGCCTTTTTTAGCATAGTCATCAAATATATTTGAAGTGCGTGGAGGTAGGGCATTGATAAGTGCTGAGCCATCACTGATGACTGCATCTCCCCTTGGTTCTCTGTCTGGGATGTTCACTTGCGCTTCAAGAATTTCAGCCAGCTGTGACTTTAAATTTTTTTGAAGTTTTTTTTTTTTTTTTCAAATTTTTCAAATTTGGATTTTCAAATGGCCAATCAGGCAGATTTGATCAGAAAGCCCTGCAGAACAAATGCCAAATTTGATGCTTGTATCATAATTTGCACGATTTTTCTACTATCTACTACACTATAACCCTTACCAAGAAACTGCTTCAGCATCACTAATGCTCTGAAAAGAGTATGATGCATCAAACTCAAAAAGGATCTCTCACCTATAATTGGAGAAACGATCAATCAGCTCACACCTAATCAGTCATCCCAGCTGCAACGAGGATTTGTATAATTGAATCACCATTTGGCCCTTGTAGTCAGATAAGACTGCAAAAAGCAACCAAAAACAGCGGACCCAAGGTGAGCCCTTCGATTGGTTCCGACGGTGTGAAGTTTACGCCAGTGTACGGCGCGATCGTGGTCCGTTTAAATTGTGAGTGTGTTTCCTTTGCTGGGAGAACTCTCGTTTACACACAAAGCCAATCTGCAGTGCAGCAATGAGCGAAGACTCGCAGAGTATCGTTTGGTGTAAGAATTACGCATTTTTAGTATTCACCGACAAACGTCCGACACGTATAGAAATAAAGCACGATTATCGTACACAGCACGCGTACAATTTGTAATCGTATTATGTTCATACTAGCGATACCCGTGCACATGCACGGGATAGCAGTACAACATACGACAGACCGTACATGGGGAATGACAAAAATACGCTTTGTGCAAAATGCAAGTGGTACTATGGAACGCCAAGACTTCCCAAACATTGTCGGCATGTCCGCTAAGTGCCACAGCAATTTCAAAGGGATCGTGTGATGGCGAGCCGAGTTTTTAGTGTGCAAGCTTGGTATTATTATAGAGATAATACCAGCAACCCGCATGTCCCTTTCATTCTTTCACCGTCTCCCCCAATTCCTTCTCCCTTAAACCCCGCACACACTCTCATGAATAGAGGAGCGAGTCCGGGGGCGGGGGGGGGGGTGTTCGCCATCGCTCCCGCGCGTCCTGACAGTTAAGAGCTAATAATGGGACTCAATGCTATTAATTTGCGTCGCGCGCGTTCCCGCCGTTTACCAATGTATTTACGCACCATGCGCCCGGCCGGCACCAACCTACGAACGCATGGCGGACTCGTTACGCAAATTGCAAGGCCGTTCGCTGACGGACGAAGGATTGCATATGACATTACGTATGGGGAATATCACTACGTGGCCTCCATCGGGAGGTGCGATGATCTTTCATGAATCCCGCCAGTCGCATTCGCCATTGCGTATCACTGTAAAGACCGAGACATCGAGGCATCGTGACGTTCCAATGTTAAAACGTGAAAATGAATGACGAGTGTGGCATTACTTTTTGTTGGTTGTTGCGAGATGGAACCTTCTTCTTCTTCTTGGGTCAGAGTTGGTGGGTTAGGTGGGTTTTTGAGTTGGTTTGGGGGGGGGGGTGGAGTGGCAGGGGATGAAGGAGGAATGGTAAAATGCCCAAGGCACAGTTTTCCAACACGTTGAAGAACGGACGATAAATTACCAGGAATAGGAACTGGGATGTAGTCCTGTTGAGGGCCGGGGGTCGGTGGCGAGGACGACCGCCAGACGGAGCAGTCGGGCCGTCTCCCACCAAACACCGGAATTAAAAGGTCGTCACCCCGGATAACTCCGGAGTCGACGGGTCACTAAAAGGACCGTGGTCACCTATGTTTCGACGGCGTGAGGTAGGGTCCACTTGTCTATTCCAATTTACCTAAGTACGCACGCCGTCTAGCTACCGGGGAAGCCACACCTTCGGCCGACTCTGTCCGAACCGAGTCGCACGTACCGAAATGAACACACACACACACACACACACACACACACACACACACACACACACACACACACACACACACACCAAAAAGAAATGGGGCCGGTTGGCCTTTATTTGACCCTTCAGCTCGGGAGGGAAGGTGAACTGAGGGTAAGAGTTCGGTCGGGCACCTTTCCGCCTCGTGCGGTCTGGTCAAGATGAGCTGGTTCCGGGAATGACGCAACGGATGCCAGCCAGCCAGCACGAGAACGGACCAGAAGAGATGAGCACTTGCGGGCAAGACAAGAATGCCAGCAGGCAAGACAAGACGAGACGATCCCAGCAGGCAAACGAGGGCAAAACAAGGCGACAAGGCTTCTTCCTTGGCTATATCACACACTCCTGGACGGGTCGCCACTCCTATTATTCATTCCTCACGTGACGTGGGAGGGGTCCGTCCTGAGGTAATCTTTGTCCTGATTGGACAGGGTTTCGTGGGGTGATGTGCTGGCCATCCGTGATTGGACAGGGGGGAACCCCCTCCTTTCCGGGGCAGAGTCGTAGCTCTGAAGTGAGGAAACCTCCGCTCACATCCGTGGTCAAATGCACGTGGGCAATGGCGTCAACGGTGCGAAGTAATGAAGGGAATTGATGTATAAAACTAACTATAAAATAACTCGCAGCGCACATACACTTAATCACCCAATAAACATAGGGACGGGACCCTAACTACAAACATATACTTATCAAAATAACTAAGCGAAAGGACTGCTGTCTGTTTGTGTGCAAATGGCTTCCAGATTCGTAACAGTACGTGCTGTAGTGTTGAAAAATAAACGAGGGGTCATTCACAAGGCTCTCAGAACGAGATACTCCCAATAGTCCCAGAAACGCGAACGTTTCTATGTTGCTCGATCGATAGTCATTTCCTATTAACAAGAAGAGTGCACCATAGTACCTAATTGATTGTATGTACGGGTTGCGATGTGTATAAAACCATTCGCGTCTTCTGTGAGTATCTCGGTCTTACCATGACTCGGTGGTGTAAGGAACAGTTGGACTACAGCATCCACTCTGGGGTTTTGGATCTGTAGAAGTCGGTGGTTTGAATCCCATCCGAGTCATAACAAACACATTATTTAAGTAGAAGGGCACTCGGTGGAGCAGAAAGCTCCGCCCCATGATTCATGAGAACATATCGGGCCCAATATATTTCTGAAATGTCATTCAAAAAATCGTTTTTGGCCCCATCTCTCAATGCTGAAGAATCACTTAAAAAATTATAGTAGCCGGATCTGGATCTTCACCAAAATCTAATCAGTTTGTCCTTGTCATGTAACATGTAACATGGAATTTAGTAACGAGAAAGGCACCCAACCTGTCCACCAAATTTCATCCGTATCCATCTTCAATTTTTTGAGATATCCTGCACACTGACAGACAAACAGACAGAGAGGGGTGAAAGCATAACTTCCTTCACCTTCGGTGGGGGAGGTAACGAGAAAGGCACTCGGTGGAGCGCATACCTCTGCCACGTAATGCCTGATCCACAAGAACATATCAGGCCCGATACATTTTTGAAATGTCATGCTACTATATCGGTTTTGGTGGTGGAGGAAAAAAGTGGTACATGCTGCTTCTTTGCTTGACACTCAGCATTTAAAAGGAGACAGCATGGACAAACGACGGACAAACAGTATAGCCCTTGCCAGGAAACTGCTTCGGTGGCACCGACGCTCGGTAAATAGTTCGATAAGTCTCTCTGTAAGGAGAAAGTGATGAGAACTTTCTGAACGACCCATCATACATCATACAAGGTAGGATACATGCACTGCGCATGCAATCCATGTACGTGTTTCGGTGCACAGCAGAAATGTGTCTAGTTTTGGTGTTCTTTTGCTCCTCCAGATGATCCTTGTTGTCCTCCCTTTAAAGCATTTTGAACGGCATCGGTTGTGCGTTGTAATTGCCTTTGAGTGGCGCATTATGCTGCATTGTGGTTGAGCGCATCTTGGGAATGAAACGGTCAAATCACGGCGGGAAAGCATATCCCCAACGCATTCGCACTCCCCC
>NC_140962.1:48329442-48334442 GCF_056783735.1 Eptatretus burgeri
CCTTCCCCCGAGCATCAGCAACCCCCTCCTGTTTCCCCCCCGCGCTGAGATAGTGCGACAAAGGGGGCCCCTTTTCCCACCCCCTACCAGACACTGTCCGCGAGGCCCGCGGAGTTGGGGCACCATCGCCACTTCGCGTCTCATCATCAGACGGGTAGGCCCGACCCGGTCTCGGCCCCAGGCCCGCTTCATCCTTGAGGGTGTTCTTTTTCTTTGGTTTTGAGTATGTGTTGTCGGCGCCGTCTGTGAAGTAAAATTGTATAAGTGTTGCCGTGTGCTCGGTAGTCGGATAGCTCTGCATTGTGTCTTCTCTTTTACATTTGCTTTTTGTGTAAAATTGCATTGTGTTTCTTTTCCTTTTACATGTGCTATTGGTGGAATTGTATATGTGTGCTTTCCGTTCATCGCGAATAAATGTGCTTTATGTTGAACTGTTTTCCCGCTTCGCTTCGTCTTTTCTCTTATTGAATCTCCATCTTACTTCACGTAAAGGGTTGGCCGTGGGCTGAAACGCCCGATAATTAATCGAACCGTCGAGGCCGACGAATAACACTGCTCGGTTATCCGATAGTACGGAACGGGTCGCTTAAAGTGGCCCGTGTCCGAAGTCGACCTGCGGCGAGGTGCGATCGCCCGGTCTACCCTCCGTGTGGGTACTTAGGTAGGTCGAATTTGGCGAGCAACCCTATCCCACGCGGGGGCCGATTGGTTCGATCGCGTTGAGACCGAAAGGTCCACCCGTGACTAGTTCCCGGCGTTAGTCCAAGAGGGTCACGACTGGATTGTCCGTCCGGTGGGCAATGTGCCGCGATTCGAATTACGTGGCCGTCCGCACGCCGGCGGGCGCGAATCCGCAACACTGGTGTCAGGTCGTGCGATACAAATCCATCGCCCTCCTCGCGGCACTGGTATCGGAGAACAGGAAAACGGGCTCTCCTGTCTCCAGCTAAATTCACGGGAATCGGTCCAGGGGTGAGAGAAGCGACCCCCGATTCACTCCAAATTACGAGCGAGCTAAATTAACGCTTTACGAGAAGCAAGATGGCGTCTCAAGGCGAGCGGGTGCCGGGTGGATTAGGTATGTGTAATAGTAATGTAGAATCCATGGCTCAGGACGAGATCACCGTGCAAGAGAAACCCGTACCAGAAGGTTGGGAAAGGCATCGATGCCGTTCATCTGGTCGGTTTTTTTATTATAACTCCACCACTAAATGTAGTCAGTGGGAGTGGCCAGGGCAGGTGACAATGCGGCAGATTATGGAACTCGCGCAGAGCATAAATGACAAACTGGATTACTGGAATGCCGAAATAGACAAAATGAACGAAAAGATGGATACAAACACAAACGAAATAAAAGGCATGAACAAGCAAATGAACGGAATGGAAACAAACATAAGGGAAGAGACGGAAATAATAGTTGAGACAAGGGAGGTAAAGGGTGAAGAGGTGACTGAGTTGGCAGAGACACGGGAGATGGGAACGACAGAGGGAAGACTATACGATGAAGACGGGGTAAGTGACGCACACACACACACACGGAGGTAGTGGAGGATAATGGGGGTGAGCTCGCGGACTGGGTGGAGACCCGGTGCGAGCAGCGGGATGGCCTCCCCCAGGAACGAGGGGAGGGAGTATGCCCCCTTGAGGCGAGTCACGACCAGGTGAGTTCGGTCGTGCTTTGCGAGGTCGAGGGGAGGAGTGCTGCGAACGGGTGCACGGAGAGCTTGGGGGGTATAGAGGCCCCGGAGACCCTTGTGGGGACACGAATCCCCAGTGTGGTTGTCCCTATGTGTGTGGTGCAAGGTGCGAGTGCGTCCCCGTGTGTGGGGGCGACCCCGTGTGTGAGTGGTGTGGTGGCGATTGTGCCGGAGTACGTGCTTCCCAGCACGCCGTGTATAAAAGAGGCACGGTGTGTGGATGAGGCACCGCGGGTGAGTGCCCCTGCGTGTGTGAGTGAGGCACGGTGTGTGGATGAGGCACCGCGGGTGAGTGCCCCCGCGTGTGTGAGTGAGGGACGGTGTGTGGATGAGGCACCGCGGATGAGTGCCCCCGCGTGTGTGAGTGGTATGATTTGTGTGAGGGAAATGGCACGAGTGAGTGAACGGCCGAGTGCAAGGGAGACAGTGTGTGTGAGAGAGCGGTATGTGAGGGAGATGTCGGTCGGCATGTGTGAACATGCAGCCGCGTCTCCCGGGGTGAGTTTCATGGAATGGACTGTGAGCGTCGTAACACGCAGGTGTGCGTGGGTCGAATGGCGACGACGGCGACGTGTGAGGAAAGAAAGCCGAGTAGCGGCTGTAGTTGTTTCGCGCACCGTGCCGGGTTCACCCAGCAGTGAGCACGAGGTCCGTGCTGTGCAACGCACGAGGCCGCCACGTGCTCGCTTGCGAGAGTGAAGTCCCGGTTCGGAAACGCACGCGGTGGATTTGCCGATCCCGCGGACGGACAAAGTTTAGGCAGGTAAACGGATTTGGACCGGACGGGTTCTCCACGCGATCGTGTGTGTTAAGCTCCAACGGTCAAAGCACATGTGTTCGCGTGGGGAACCCCTCGAGACGTGGGGCTTGAGTTTTTTATGCGCACGGTGACGCCATGGCTGCACGTGGGGTTGGAATCCGGCAGGAAGGGAATCCCTGCCGGATGGTACCGTCCAAGGAGGGATGAGGAACACGTACAGCTGCATGACGTCACGGGCAGGTGCAAAGTGCGCGAGTTACCGCGCTGGTGCTGCGCAATTAGAAAAAAAAAAAAAAAAAAAACAAGCCTCACTTTCGGGTGCACAGGATTCCTGGGCAAGGGGTGGAAGACCCCCTTGACCTGGGCACAGGATGGAAACTAGTTAGGGGGAAGGGTTAGCTTAGCTAGACCGACTTCATGGGGCAGGGGTAAGTCCTCATGGAGTCCGTGGAATGGATTAGGTAGAGGGATTTAGTGAGCTTTAGGTTGGGAAATAAAATGATTTATTTGGAGACATGGACAGACTTGTGAGTGTGTAGAGGGGACGTAGTTTAGCTACGTAGTGTTAAAAGGAACGTGCTGTAATTTAAGGGACGACGTGGGAGCACGAGTTAGTTAGGGGATGCAGATAGAAGGATGGCAGAGTTCTGCGGTGAGTGTGTTGAAGAGTTGTGAGGTGAGTACATAAAGAGTGAGTGAGGCCAGCGGGTCTGTGTGAGGGGAGCGAATGGGGAATGCATGGTGCGATGAGTGATTGGGGGGAGGAGTGACTCCCGCCCAAGGGACCCCCGGGGTCAGTGTAGAGTGAGTTAGGGGGTGAGTCAAATTTACAAAATGGAAGTCGTTTTGTTGTTGGTGGGAATGTAGGCTCGAAACCCGTTTGGAGGGGTGCAGGAGCCCTGTTGACGGGCTGGGAGCGTGGCTGCGAAAAGTGAGTATCACTGAGTGGGTACCCTGGGCACCAGGCTAGTCGGCCGTGGTGGGCCAAGGGCCCATGGGGGGCCGGGATAGCGTAGTGGGCACGGGTGCGCCTGCTTGGTGCGGGGGCCCGGGGCGCCATTAGCTGCGTGGGCAGTGTTGTGGGCACGGGTGACCCTCGGAAAGGGGCCCGGGGAGCCAGCCTGCCACGTGTGCGTTTCAGGGGAGGTGCCATGGGGGGCACTCCCCGGTGTTAGGGAGCTGGTAGGCTCGGAGGCAGTGTAGTGCCCGGGGGTGCCATAGCTGGAGATTCGGCAGAGGGTCGTACCTGCCAAAGGGGGCCACGTGTCCCAGCCATGAGACCGTGTGAGGGCACGGAGAGAAAATTGGGGGGGCGAGGCCCGAAATTGTGAGGACACCAACACAGGCGACGGGAATCTGGGTTTATAGAACCAATAGTTTAAGCGAGAGGCGCTTGTTGAAAGCCCCGGGTAGTTTAACAGTTAAATGGTTAGGGTAGATTAGGAAGTGTACCCCTCCGCACCATCCATCCCCTCGCTCTCGTTGTGGGCCGCTGGACCCACTTTGGTTATAGATCGCTGAACTCTGAGGAGGCCATTCTGAGGCTTGAGTTGGGCCTCGACAAAGGACGCTAGCTCTCCCTTATTCCCCTCCGGGAAGGGAACGTAGGGGTTGGGAGTAGGCTAGGTGACAGGATAGGTTAGCCGAACAAAGACGATAAAGGGGGTTAGGGGACGATTTATAGTGGGGAAGTAAAAATAAAAAAATAATAAGTTGGGGCTAAATTGGGGTTTGACAAATTAAGGGACAGGGTATAGACAGTGACAGGCAAAGGCGATAGGTTGGGAGGGAGACCGCAGGGTAGGTCCGAGCCCGCCTTCCGAGTGGCCAGCACCACCGCACTCCCTCCACCAACCTCCACTGAACGGCAAAGGCTGGCCAACTTCATCGGCTGGCCGTGTTTTGCTTCAAGGCAGAGGCCGGCCAACTTCATCGGCAGTTGTTGTTTTGCTGCAAGGCCTGTGCCATCGGCTGGCCGTGTTTTGCTTCAAGGCCTGTGCCGGCCCACTTCATCTGCCGGCTGGCTGTTTTTCTTCAAGGCCTGTGCCGGCCAGTTCATCTGCCGGCTGTGTTTGCCTGCAGCGGCCTTCTTCTGCAGGCTGTGGTTGCCTGCTTGCCTTTGCCATGCCATGCCCACTGCCCCTGTTCACCAGCCCCGTTCAATTTTTGCTTTGCCCCCCCCCCCGTTCATTGCCATGTGCGCCAGGATCAAGGCAACAGTTTGCAAGCTGCAAGAACTGCCCTGTTGGCAGCTACAACACGGGCCTGCAGTGGCGGCCCGTGCACCGTGTTTGCGTCCATCCATTCATCCATCCGTTCGTTGTGCTCATTGCGTGTGCCACTTGAGCTGGCACGGAGACTGCATTTGTGCAGCCCATGCACCGTTGTGGTTCACTGCGTTCAGTTCAAACCATTCATCCATCCATTCGTTGTGTTCATTGCGTGTGCCACTTGAGCTGGCACGGAGACTGCGTTTGTGCAGCCCATGCACCGTTGTGGTTCACTGCGTTCAGTTCAAACCATTCATCCATCCATTCGTTGTG
>NC_140962.1:48346942-48381942 GCF_056783735.1 Eptatretus burgeri
TGGCTGGGACACGTGACTCCCTTTGGCAGGCACGACCCTCTGCCGATTCTCCGACGATGGCACCCCCGGGCACTACACTGCCTCCGAGCCTACCAGCTCCCGAACACCGGGGAGTTCCCCCCATGGCACCTCCCCTGAAGCGCACACGTGGCAGGCTGGCTTCCCAGGCCCCTTTCCGAGGGTCACCCGTGCCCACAACACTGCCCACGCGGCTAATGGCGCCCCGGGCCCCCGCACCAAGCAGGCGCACCCGTGCCCACTACGCTATCCCGGCCCCCCATGGGCCCTTGGCCTTCCACGGCCAACTAGCCTGGTGCCCGGGGTACCCACTCAGCGATACTCACTTTTCGCAGCCACGCTCCCAGCCCGTCAACAGGGCTCCTGCACCCCTCCAAACGGGTTTCGAGCCTACTTTCCCACCAACAACAAAACGACCTCCATTTTTCAATTTCACTAACCCAGCTAACTCACTTTATACTGACCCCTGGGTCCCTTGGGCGGGAGTCACTCCTCCCCCCAATCACTCATCGCACCATGCATTCCCCATTCGCTCCACTCACACAGACCCGCTGGCCTCACTCACTCAACAAGTACTCACCTCACAACTCACCAACTCTTCAACACACACACACACCGCTGAACTCTGCCATCCTTCTGACTACCTCCCCGAACTAACTCGTGCTCCCACGTCGTCCCTTAAACTACAGCACGTTCCTTTTAACACTACGTAGCTAAGCTACGTCCCCTCTACACATTCACAAGTCTGTCACTGTTCTCAAAAAAAAATCATTTTATTTCCCATCCCAAAGCTCATCTAAATCCCTCTAACTAATCCATTCCACGGGCCCCATGAGGACTTACCCCTGCCCCATGGAGCCGGTCTAGCTAAGCTAACCCTTCCCCCTAACTAGTTTCCATCCTGTGCCCTGGTCAAGGGGGTCTTCCACCCCTTGCCCAGGAATCCTGTGCACCCGAAAGTGAGGCTTGTTTTTTTTTTTTTGACATGCGCATCACCAGCGCGGCAACTCGCGCACTTTGCACCTGCCCGTGACGTCATGCAGCTGCACGTGTACCTCGTCCCTCCTTGGACGGTTCCATCCGGCAGGGATACCCCTCCTGCCGGATTCCAACCCCACGTGCAGCCATGACGTCACCGTGCGCATAAAAAAAAAAAAACACAAGCCCCACGTCTCGAGGGTTCCCCACGCGAACACATGTGCTTTGCCCGTTGGAGCTTAACACACACGATCGCGTGGAGAACCCGTCCGGTCCAAATCCATAATCCTGCCTAAACTTTGTCCGTCCGCGGGATCGGCAAATCCACCGCGTGCGTTTCCGGACCGGGACTTCACTCTAGCAAGCGAGCACGTGGGGGCCTCGTGCGTTGCACAGCACGGACCTCGTGCTCACGGCTGGGCGAACCCGGCACGGTCCCCGAAACAACTACAGCCGCTTCCCGGCTTTCTTTCCTCACATGTCGCCGTCGTCGCCATTCGACCCACGCACACCTGCGTGTGACGACGCAAACACACCTCACCATTAAACTCACACCGGGAGACGCGGCTGCATGTTCACACATGCCGACCGACATCTCCCTCACATACCGCTCTCTCACACACACGATCTCCCTCACATAAACCATACCACTCACACGTGGTGCTCCATTCACTCTGGCCGTTTCACTCACACATGCCGCCTCCCTCGCTTGTTTTTTTTTGGCTTTCGTGTGGCTCCACTCACTCGCGGCCTTTCACTCACTCGTGCCATTTCCCTCACACAAACCATACCACTCACACCAGCGGGGGCACTCAACCGCGGTGCCTCATCCACACACCGTGCCTCACTCACACACGCGGGGGCACTCACCCGCGGTGCCTCACTCATACACCGTGCCTGACTCACACACGCGGGGGCACTCATCCGCGGTGCCTCACTCACACACGCGGGGGCACTCATCCGCGGTGTCTCATCCACACACGGCGTGCTGGGAAGCACACACTCCGGCACACTCGCCACCACACCACTCACACACGGGGTCGCTTCCACACACGGGGACGCACTCACACCTTGCACCACACACACCGGGACAACCACACTGGGGATTTGTGTCCCCACAAGGGTCTCCGGGGCCTCTATACCCCCCAAGCTTTCCGTGCACCTGTCCACAGCACCCGTCCCCTCAACCTCGCAAAGCACGACCGAACCCACCTGGTCGTGACTCGCCTCAAGGGGGAATACTCCCTCCCCTCGTTCCTGGAGGAGGCCATCCAGCTGCTCGCACCGGGCCTCCACCCAGTCCACCAGCTCACCCCCATTGTCCTCCACTACCTCCGTGTGTGTGTGTGTGTGTGCGTCACTTATCCCGTCTTCATCGTGCAGTCTTCCCTCTATCGTTCCCATCTCCCGTGTCTCTGCCAACTCTTCACCCTTTACCTCCCTTGTCTCCACTATTTTTATTTCCTTTGTCGTCACCTCGTGTCTCGTCTCACACATTTTGGTCTCCCCATTTAATTTTTCCCTTTCGGTCACCGTCACGACCCTCGCCCAACACGTCCCCCGAATTATTTTTTCACCCGCCTCCACCGCGGGCCTGTCAGCCGTTGCACCCCCTCCCAGCTCGTTCGCTCCGACACGTGGAGTCGCCATTTTAAGCTCCCTGCTAACGGCCTTCATGCCCGCCTGCAGGCATCGGCCCATGTTCTGCGTCTCACCCCGCAGCTTTTTCGTTTCTTCCTTCATTTGCTTGTTCATTCCGTCCATCTTTTCGTTCATGCCTTTCATTTCGTTTTTCATTTCATTTGTGTATGTATCCATTTTTTGTGTATTCGCATCCATCTTTTGTGTATTCGCATCCATCCTCGCTGTCATTTCCGCATTCATTTTTGCCAGCATGGTGAATAGCTGGGCCATGTCGGGTGCGCTTGGGTGAGCCGTTTCGGCAGGGATCGGGGAAGGGTTTTGGTGGAGAGGGGGAGGGGAGGTGTCATACACCGCGGCCGCTGCCGCACCTATTTCGGGCTCTGGGTTCAGTTGGGCGAGTTCGTTTTCCTGTACAACCAACATTTCCTGCACGGGGATTTCATCCTGAGCCATGGATTCTACACATTCTACATCCATTTCTAATACCCCCGGCTCCCGCTCGCCTTGAGACGCCATCTTATTTCTCGTAAAGGGTTAATTTAACTCGCTCGTAATTTGGAGGGAATCGGGGGTCGCTCCTCTCACCCCTGGACCGATTCCCGTGAATTTAGTTGGAGACAGGAGAGCCCGTTTTCCCGTTCTCCGATACCAGTGCCGCGAGGAGGGCGATGAGTTTATATCGCACGACCTGACACCAGTGTTGCGGATTCGCGCCCGCCGGCGTGCTGACGGCCACGTAACTCGAATCGCGGCACGTCGCCCACCGGACGGACAATCCAGTCGTGACCCTCTCGGACTAACGCCGGGAACCAGTCACGGGTGGACCTTTCGGTCTCACCGCGATCGAGCCAATCGGCCCCCGCGTGGGATAGGGTTGCTCGCCAAATTCGACCTACCTAAGTACCCACACGGAGGGTAGACCGGGCGATCGCACCTCGCCGCAGGTCGACTTCGGACACGGGCCACTTAAGCGACCCGTTCCGTACTATCGGGATAACCGAGCGGTGTTATCGTCGGCCTCGACGGTTTGATTAATTATCGGGCGTATTCAGCCCACTACCAACCCTTTACGTGAAGCAAGATGAGGATTCAATGAAAGAAATGACGAAGCGAAGCGGGAAACAGTTCAACACAAAGCACATTTATTCGCGATGAACGGAAAGCACACATATTCAATTCCACCAAAAGCACATAGAAAAGGAAAAGAAACACAATGCAATTTTACACAAAAAGCAAATTCGACAATGCAGATCTAATACCGATTACGCGAGCACACGGCAACACTTGTACAATTTTACTTCACAGACGGCGCCGACAACACATATCCCCAAAAACAAAAGAAAAGAGAACCCTCAAGGATGAGGCGGGCCTGAGGCCGAGACCGGGTCGGGCCTACCCGTCTGGTGATGAGACGCGGAGCGGCGATGGTGCCTCAACTCCGCGGGCCTCGCGGACAGTGTCTGGTAGGGGGTGGGAAAGGGGCCCCCTTGGTCGCACTATCTCAGCGCGGGGGGAAACAGGAGGGGGTTGCTGATGCTCGGGGGAAAGGAGGATTTCTACTCTGCCTCGAGTCCCGCGACGAGCGTCTCCACCTCGACCAGGTCGCGCCGTCGGCCTCCCTGGTTTGCAGCTCCCGGCACGACGCGAGCACCCCATCGTCTGCCCTCGCCGCCTCTCCACAGCTCCGTCCCCTTCGCTCCGACTCCAACGCACACGACGACGACCAACTCCTTCTTGCTTCTTCTTCCCAACTCCACCGACTGCGAAGTCTTAACTCTGCTCTACTGACGAACGCGGTCGCTTATATAAGCCCCGTGGCTTCGCTCTCTCATCTTTGACCCCCTGCCTTCGACCTTTCACCTCGCTCCCCATTGGCCCGAGAAAAAGTGGGCGTGAATGCATTTTGATCCATAAATTTGCATATAGCGATCGCCCTCCAACGCCCTGGAGGCGGGGCCAAATCGCCCCTCGCTCACCGATTGGACGGAACAAAAATGGGCGTGTGTCGTTTTTGATCCATTTTTGGAGCTGAAAATCCGTGGTTTTGTACACGCTGTTCGGCGCGCGCCCTGCACGAGTCCAACACCGGTACCCACAAGCGGCGCAAGAACGGTGGCGATGCGACGGTTGCGAGGTGTGACGTGAAGCGGCGCCACGGTGGGTGGTTGATGTTGTGGTTGGTGGTGGTAACAATGGCGGTTGGTCCAAAATAAAGATAGCAAAAGAAAAACGGCTCTCCTGAAGAGTCGCAGCACGCATGAATGACATGTATTCCCACTAGACAACGGGTTTGGGCCTAACTACACATATACTTATCGAGATATCTCACCTAAGGGACCTGAATGGTGGTTTGCGAATTTGGTAACCACAACACTACCCCCACCCCTTTTTACAGACTCGTCCCGAGTCGTCAAATTTTCGTGTGCCATCATGTGTAGTTTTCCCCTAGTACATTTTACCTACGGATCCCTGAGTGCGACATTCATGGCATTCGTGTCCCCAAAATAAATAACCTGAGGGCTGCGTAACTACCTAAACAAACTCACTCACACGGACGACTTAAATAAAATTGCCAGCGCTAAGACAGACATGCCGGGGGCGCACTCATATTTACAGTACATCTTAACCTTAACTTACAAATTTTTACACTAAACCATGGCCCAGGATCAATGAACTCTGCAAAAGAAAAGCAGTTAGCAGGGAGCCAGGCTGCTCGCATGCAGTCTCTGGCTCAAAACAATGCAGGTGACAGGGAACGTGGCTGGCTGCTCACACGCAGTCCAAGGCCTTCCCTTTTGAACTGAACGCAGTGAACCACAACGGTGCATGGGCTGCACAACGTAGTCTCCGTGCCAGCTCAAGTGGCACACGCAATGAGCACAACGAATGGATGGATGAACACAAACACGGTGCACGGGCCGCCACTGCAGGCCCGTGTTGTAGCTGCCAACGGGGCAGTTCTCGCAGCTTGCAAACTGTTGCCTTGCGGATCCTGGCGCACATGGAAATGAACAGGGGGGGGGGGGCAAAGCAAAAATTGAACGGGGCTGGTGAACATGGGCAGTGGGCATGGCATGGCAAAGGTGAGCAGGCAAACACAGCCCGCAGAAGAAGGCCGCTGCAGGCAAACACAGCCGGCAGATGAACTGGCCGGCACAGACCTTGAAGCACAGCAGCTGCAGCCGATCCAGCCGACACAGGCCTTGCAGCAAAACAACAGCTGCCGATGAAGTGGGCCGGCACAGGCTTTGAAGAAAAACAGCCAGCCGGCAGATGAAGTGGGCCGGCACAGGCCTTGCAGCAACACAGCCAGCAGATGAAGTGGCCGGCACAGGCCTTGAAGCAAAACACGGCCAGCCGATGAAGTTGGCCAGCCTTTGCCGTTCAGTGGAGGTTGGTGGAGGGAGTGCGGTGGTGCTGGCCACTTGGAAGGCGGGCTCGGACCTACCTACATGTCTCCCTCCCAACCTATCACCTTTGCCTGTCACTGTACATACCCACTCCCTTAATTTGTCAAACCCCAATTTAGCCCCAACTTATTTTTTTGTTGTTTTTATTTTTACTCCCCCACTATAAATCGTCCCCTAACCCCCTTTATCGTCCTTGTTCGGCTAACCTATCCTGTCACCTTGCCTATTCCCAACCCCTACGTTCCCTTCCCGGAGGGGAATAAGGGAGAGCTAACGTCCTGTGTCGAGGCCCAACGAAGCCTCAGAATGGCCCCCCCAGAGTTCGGCGATCTAACCCAAAGTGGGTCCAGCGGCCCACAACGACAGCGAGGGGATGGATGGTGCGGAGGGGTACATCTCCTAATCTACCCTAACCATTTAACTGTTAAACTACCCCGGGGCTTTCAACAAGCGCCTCTCGCTTAAACTATTGGTTCTAACAAGCCAGATTCCCGTCGCCTGTGTTGGTGTCCTCACAATTTCGGGCCTCGCCCCCCAATTTTCTCTCCGTGCCCTCACACGGTCTCCTGGCTGGGACATGTGGCTCCCTTTGGCAGGCACGACCCTCTGCAGAATCTCCCGCTATGGCACCCCCGGGCACTACACTGCCTCCGAGCCTACCAGCTCCCTAACACCGGGGAGTGCCCCCCCATGGCACCTCCCCTGAAACGCACACGTGGCAGGCTGGCCTCCCGGGCCCCTTTCCGAGGGTCACCCGTGCCCACAACACTGCCCACGCGGCCAATGGCGCTCCGGGCCCCCGCACCAAGCAGGCGCACCCGTGCCCACTACGCTATCCCGGCCCCCCCATGGGCCCTTGGCCTACCACGGCCGACTAGCCTGGTGCCCGGGGTACCCACTCAGCGATACTCACCTTTCGCAGCCACGCTCCCAAGCCCGTCAACAGGGCTCCTGCACCCCTCCAAACGGGTTTCGAGCCTACATTCCCACCAACAACAAAACGACTTCCATTTTGTAAATTTGACTAACCCCCTAACTCACTCTACACTGACCCCGGGGGTCCCTTGGGCGGGAGTCACTCCTCCCCCCAATCACTCATCGCACCATGCATTCCCCATTCGCTCCCCTCACACAGACCCGCTGGCCTCACTCACTCAACAAGTACTCACCTCACAACTCACCAACTCTTCAACACACACACACACCGCTGAACTCTGCCATCCTCCAAACTACATCCCCTAACTAGCTCGTGCTCCCACGTCGTCCCTTAAACTACAGCACGTTCCTTTTAGCACTACGTAGCTAAACTACGTCCCCTCTACACATTCACAAGTCTGTCACTGTCTCCAAATAAATCATTTTATTTCCCAACCTAAATCTGGCTAAATCCCTCTAACTAATCCATTCCACGAACTCCATGAGGACTTACCCCTGCCCCATGAAGTCGGTCTAACTAAGCTAACCCTCCCCCCTAACTAGTTTCCATCCTGTGCCCCGGTCAAGGGGTTCTTCCACCCCTTGCCCAGGAATCCTGTGCACCCGAAAGTGAGGCTTGCTTTTTCTTTTTTCTTTACCTGCGCAGCACCAGCGCGGCAACTCGCGCACTTTGCACCTGCCCGTGACGTCATGCAGCTGCACGTGTTCCTCGTCCCTCCTTGGACGGGACCATCCGGCAGAGATACCCCTCCTGCCGGATTCCAACCCCACGTGCAGCCATGGCGTCACCGTGCGCATAAAAAAAACACAAGCCCCACGTCTCGAGGGGTTCCCCACGCGAACGCATGTACTTTGCCCGTTGGAGCTTAACACACACGATCGCGTGGAGAACCCGTCCGGTCCAAATCCATTATCCTGCCTAAACTTTGTCCGTCCGCGGGATCGGCAAATCCACCGCGTGCGTTTCCGGACCGGGACTTCACTCTCGCAAGCGAGCACGTGGTGGTCTCGTGCGTTGCACAGCACGAACCTCGTGCTCACTGCTGGGTGAACCCGGCACGGTCCCCGAAATAGCTACAGCCGCTACTCGGCTTTCTTTACTCACATGTCGCCGTCGTCGCCTCCATTCCACCCACGCACACCTGCGTGTAACGACGCACACACTCCATACCATTACATTCACACCGGGAGACGCGGCTGCGTGCTCCCGCATGCCAACCGACATCTCCCTCACATACCGCTCTCTCACACACACGGTCTCCCTTGCACTCGGCCGTTCACTCACGCATGCTACCTCCCTCGCACACGTGGCTCCACGCACTCGCGGCCTTTCACTCACTCGTGGTTCCTCATCCACACACCGTGCCTCACTCACACGCGGGGGCACTCACCCGCGGTTCCTCACTCACACACACGGCCTCACTCACACACGCGGGGGCACTCACCCGCGGTTCCTCACTCACACACGCGAGGGCACTCACCCGCGGTGCCTCACTCACACACGGCGTGCTGGGAAGCACGTACTCTGGCACCATCGCCACCACACCACTCACACACGGGGTCGCTTCCACACACGGGGACGCACTCACACCCTGCACCAAACACACAGGGACAACCACACTGGGGATTCGTGTCCCCACAAGGGTCTCCGGGGCCTCTATACCCCCCAAGCTCTCCGTGCACCCGTTCACAGCACCCGTCCCCTCAACCTCGCAAAGCACGACCGAACTCACCTGGTCGTGACTCGCCTCAAGGGGGCAGACTCCCTCCCCTCGTTCCTGGAGGCCATCCAGGTGCTCGCACTGGGTCCCTACACGGTCCCCCAGCTCACCCCCATTATCCTCCACTACCTCCGTGTGTGTGTGCGTCACTTACCCCGTCTTCATCGTGTTGTCTCTCCTCTATTTTTTCTGTCTCCCGTGTCTCTATACATTTATAAGTTTCTGTCGTCGTCACCTCGTGTCTCGTCTCACACGTTTTGGTCTCCCCCTTTAATTTTTCCCTTTTGGTCACCGTCGATTCCTCTGTCACGACCCTCGCCCAACACGCCCCCCGAATTATTTTTTTACCCGCCTCCACCGTGGGCCTGTCAGCCGTTGCACCCCCTTCCAGCTCGTTTGCTTCCACACGTGGAGTCGCCATTCCTATCTCCCTGGTCACGGCCTTCATGCCCGCCTGCAGGCATCGGCCCATGTTCTGCGTCTCACCCCGTAGTTCTTTCATTTCCTCCTTCATGTTTGCTTCCATTCCGTTTATTTGCTGTGTATTCGCATCCATCCTCGTTTTTACTTCATTTGTATTTGTATCCATCTTTTCGTTCATTTGTTGTGTATTCGCATCCATCTTTTGTGTATTCGCATCCATCTTTTCGTTCATGTTCGCATTTATCTTCGCTGTCATTTCCGCCAGCATGGCGAATAGCTGGGCCATGTCGGGTGCGCTTGGGTGAGCCGTTTCGGCAAGGCTCGGCGGGTTTTGGTGGAGAGGGGGGGGGAAGGTGTCATACACCGCGGCCGCTGCCGCACCTATTTCGGGCTCTGGGTTCAGTTGGGCGAGTCCGTGTTCCTGCACAATCAACATTTCCTGCACGGGAATTCTATTCTGAGCCATGGATTCTGCACATTCTACATCCATTTCTAATACCCCCGGCTCCCGCTCGCCTTGAGACGCCATCTTGCTTCTCGTGAAGGGTTAATTTCGCTCGCTCGTAATTTGGAGGGAATCGGGGGTCGCTTCTCTCACCCCTGGACCGATTCCCGTGAATTTAATTGGAGACAGGACAGCCCGTTTTCCCGTTCTCCGATACCAGTGCCGCGAGGAGGGCGATGGATTTGTATCGCACGACCTGACACCAGTGTTACGGATTCGCGCCCGCCGGCGTGCTGACGGCCACGTAACTCTAATCGCGGCACGTCGCCCACCGGACGGACAATCCAGTCGTGACCCTCTCGGACTAACGCCGGGAACCAGTCACGGGTGGACCTTTCGGTCTCACCGCGATCGAGCCAAAAGGCCCCCGCGTGGGATAGGGTTGCTCGCCAAATTCGACCTACCTAAGTACCCAACGGAGGGTAGACCGGGCGATCGCACCTCGCCGCAGGTCGACTTCGGACACGGGCCACTTAAGCGACCCGTTCCGTACTATCGGGATAACCGAGCGGTGTTATCGTCGGCCTCGACGGTTCTATTAATTATCGGGCGTATTCAGCCCACTACCAACCCTTTACGTGAAGCAAGATGAGGATTCAATGAAAGAAATGACGAAGCGAAGCGGGAAACAGTTCAACACAAAGCACATTTATTCGCGATGAACGGAAAGCACACATATTCAATTCCACCAAAAGCACATAGAAAAGGAAAAGAAACACAATGCAATTTTACACAAAAAGCAAATGCGACAATGCAGATATAATACCGATTACGCGAGCACACTGCAACACTTATACAATTTTACTTCACAGACGGCGCCGACAACACATATCCCCAAAAACAAAAGAAAAGAGAACCCTCAAGGATGAGGCGGGCCTGAGGCCGAGACCGGGTCGGGCCTACCCGTCTGGTGATGAGACGCGGAGCGGCGATGGTGCCTCAACTCCGCGGGCCTCGCGGACAGTGTCTGGTAGGGGGTGGGAAAGGGGCCCCCTTGGTCGCACTATCTCAGCGCGGGGGGAAACAGGAGGGGGTTGCTGATGCTCGGGGGAAAGGAGGATTTCTACTCTGCCTCGAGTCCCGCGACGAGCGTCTCCACCTCGACCAGGTCGCGCCGTCGGCCTCCCTGGTGTGCAGCTCCCGGCACGACGCGAGCACCCCCTCGTCTGCCCTCGCCGCCTCTCCACAGCTCCGTCCCCTTCGCTCCGACTCCAACGCACACGACGACGACCAACTCCTTCTTGCTTCTTCTTCCCAACTCCACCGACTGCGAAGTCTTAACTCTGCTCTACTGACGAACGCGGTCGCTTATATAAGCCCCGTGGCTTCGCTCTCTCATCTTTGACCCCCTGCCTTCGACCTTTCACCTCGCTCCCCATTGGCCCGAGAAAAAGTGGGCGTGAATGCATTTTGATCCATAAATTTGCATATAGCGATCGCCCTCCAACGCCCTGGAGGCGGGGCCAAATCGCCCCTCGCTCACCGATTGGACGGAACAAAAGTGGGCGTGTGTCGTTTTTGATCCGTTTTTGGAGCTGAAAATCCGTGGTTTTGTACACGCTGTTCGGCGCGCGCCCTGCACGAGTCCAACACCGGTACCCACAAGCGGCGCAAGAACGGTGGCGATGCGACGGTTGCGAGGTGTGACGTGAAGCGGCGCCGCGGTGGGTGGTTGATGTTGTGGTTGGTGGTGGTAACAATGGCGGTTGGTCCAAAATAAAGATAGCAAAAGAAAAACGGCTCTCCTGAAGAGTCGCAGCACGCATGAATGACATGTATTCCCACTAGACAACGGGTTTGGGCCGAACTACACATATACTTACCGAGATATCTCACCTAAGGGACCTGAATGGTGGTTTGCGAATTTGGTAACCACAACAATATATATACAAACAAACCATATATATATATATATATATATATATATATATATATATATATATATATATATATATATATAAACAATAAATATATATATATATATATATATATATATATATATATATATATATATATATATATATATATATATATATATATATATATATACATATACAAACAATCCATACACATATATATATATATATATATATATATATATATATATATATATATATATATATATATATATATATATATATATATATATATAGTAGAAGTATTGCCAGAGACACATGAGATAGACCGAGTCGAGTTTGGGGGAAGGGTTAGTGAGAGCTAGACTGGCTCCATGGGGCAGGGGAAAGTCCTCATGTGGCCCGTGGAATGGATTAGTTGGAGGGATTGTTGTTTAGATTTAGGATGTAAAAGGAGATATTTGGATCAGAGGACAGAGACCGACTTTGGATGTGTAGAGGGGACGTAGCTTCGCTACGTAGTGTTAGAAGGAACGTGCTGTAGTGTAAGGGACGACGTGGGAGCACGAGTTAGTTAGGGGATGTAGTGAACAGAATGGCAGGATTCAGCGGTGAGTTGTGGGTTGTGAAGTGGAAACATGTGCTTGGTGAGTGAGTGAGGCCAGCGGGTCTGTGTGTATGGAGCGATTGTGGAATGCATGGTATGATGAGCGATTGGGGGGAGGAGTAACTCCCGCCCAAGGGATCCCGGGGTCAGTGTAGAGTGAGTTAGTGGGTTAGCGAAAATGAAAAATGGAGGTCGTTTTGTTGTTGGTGGGAGTATGGGCTTGATAGCTGTTTTGGAGGGGTGCAGGAGCCCTGTTGACGGGCTGGGAGCGTGGCTGCGAAAGGTGAGTATCGCTGAGTGGGTACCCTGGGCACCGGGCGAGTCGGCCATAGTAGGCCAAGGGCCCATGGGGGGCCGGGATAGTGTAGTGGGCACGGGTGCGCCTGCATGGTGCGGGGGCCCGGGGCACCATTGGCCGTGTGGGCAGTGTCGTGGGCACAGGTGACCCTCGGAAAGGGGCCCGGGAAGCCAGCCTGCCACATGAGCGTTTCAGGGGAGTCGCCAGGGAGGGCACTCCCCGGTGTTTAGGGAGCTGGTAGGCTCAGAGGCAGTGTAGTGCCCGGGGGTGCCATCGTTGGAGAATCGGCAGAGGGATGTGCCTGCCAAGGGAGCCACGCGTCCCTGCCATGAGACCGTGTGAGGGCACGGAAAGAAAATTGCGGGGCGAGGCCCGAAATTTGCGAGGACACTAACACAGGCGACGGGAATCTGGGTTGTTCGAACCAATTGATTAAGCGAGAGGCGCTTGTTGGAAGCCCCGGGGTAGTTTAAAGGTTAATGGATAGGGTAGATTCGGAAGTGTACCAATGTGCATCATCCATCCCTTCGCTCTCGTTGTGGGCCGCTGGACCCACTTTGAGTTAGATCGCTGAAGTCTGGGGAGGCCATCTTGAGGCTTGAGTTGGGCCTCGACGCAGGACGCTAGCTCTCCCTCATTCCCCTCCAGGAAGGGAACGTAGGGGTTGGGAGTAGGCTTGGAGACGATAGGTTAGCTGAACAGAGACATAAAGGGGGTTAGGGGACGAAATTATAGTGGGGAAGTAAGGATAAAAATAAAAACAACAAAAAAAATTAAGTTGGGACTAAAATGGGTTTTACAAATTAAGGGAGTGGGTATTGATAGTGACAGGCAAAGGCGATAGGTGGGAGGGAGACAGGTAGGTAGGTCTGAGCCCGCCTTTCGAGTGGCCAGCACCTCCGCACTCCCTCCACCAACCTGCACGGCGAGAGGCCGGCCAACTTCGTCTGCTGGCTGTTGTTATGCTTCAAGGCCTGTGCCGGTCAGCTCCACTGCCGGCTGTGTTTGCTGCAAGGCCTGTGCCGGCCAGTTCGTCTGCCGGCTGTGTTCGCCTGTGGCGGCCTTGTTTTGCCGTGCCTTGCCTACCCACCTTTGCCATCCATGCCTGCTGCCCTCATCTACTTTTTGCCCCCGTTCTGTTTTGATTTGCCCACCCCCCTTGTTCATTTCCATGTGCGGCAGGATCGTCGCGAAGCTGCAAGGACTGTCCTGTTGGCAGCTACAACACAGGCCTGCAGTAGCGGCCCGTGCACCGGTTGACTTTTGTTTTGCTCCCTGCAAAGTCCATTGATCCTGGGCCATGGTTTTATATACCAATCGTACGGATCGTTCCTCGACGCGACACAAATTAATCCATAGCGGCAACTTCATACGAATAAACCAGATTTATGGGGGAACATCGGGGAACAAAACACAAGCAAAATATTCACGACAATGTTATTAACAATCTACAACCCGTTCTTAACTCGGGAACTACGGATTACGGGTTTCGAGAGGGTTCCTACTGAGATATACCTTAAACAACATGCAGACAATATATATATATATATAAACAATCCATACATACATATATATATATATATATATATATATATATATATATATACATACATACAAACAATCCATACATATATATACATATATATATATATATATATATATATATATATATATATATATATATATATATATATATATATATATATATATATATATGCACACACATGTTACAGTTGTGAAAATTCGCATTACACCATAAAGAGTCCTCGGTGAGATATCTCGGTAAGTTCATATGTAGTTAGCCCAAACCCGTTGTATAGAGGAAATATGTGTGATTCATCCGGGCTGCGACGCTTCGAGTTTGCCATTTTTTCTTTCTCTATTGTTATTTTCGACCATTAATCCCCCAACAACTCAAACACCACCACCTTCGCCTCTTTACCTCCACAACTCCATCCCGCAAACATTGCTTCACCACCATTCTCAAACGACGCCCGCCAACAATCAAACTCCCACCACCTCCGCCTTTCTATCACACGTCGTGCCATGTGCTGTGAATGCATTCCTTTCGCTTCAAAAAGCATATCAGGAATGCTTCATGCCCCATTCTCATCCGCCCAATGACTGAGCATCGGGTAGTGTCGCCCTGCCTCCGAACCCGCTGTGAATGCGTTCCTTTCGCCCCGAAAAGCGGATCAGGAATGCTTCACGTCCCCTTTTTGCCCGACCCATGGCTGAACAGAGGGTGGCGTGGCCCCGCCTCCAATCGCGTTTTGATCGAATATTTGCATATAGGCTCCTCCTGAGGCATATAAAGATGCAAGCGCAAGGCGACTCGCGAGGAGTTGGAGGGGAGTTGAGTTCGGAGTTGAGTCCAGTTGGAGAGGAGTTGGAGGGGAGTTGAGTTCGGAGTTGAGTCCAGTTGGAGAGGAGTTGCAGGGAAGTTGGAGGGAGTTGGAGTTCGCGCGGTTCGGTTGCAGGCGGCTGGTCGAGTTCAAGTCAAGGGAAGACGGCGGTCGGCAACGAGGTTGCGGTGTGGGGGTCGCTCGTCTCGTCGCGGGGTCCAAGCCAGCCAGCCATTCAAATGTTTCCATAATTCCTGTTCGACATCGGTGGGGAAATCTATCTGGACACACACTTATCGACAAAACTGATCTTCGGGGAACCTGAACGCTTAAGCGGTCCGTTCCGTTCTGCAGTGATGACCGAACGGGTATTATCGCCCGACCTCGCCGGATCCGATTCTATTTAACGGGTGTTTAAAACCCAGCTATTTATTCCGCGATGCAAGATAGCATTTCCAATAGGGAGAGGACGCAACGAACGGGGTACATTTGAACAAAGCACATTTATTTCACACAGCACACGCAAACAGTGATGCAGGCAAGGCAATTAAATACAGTCATACACGTATTCAAAGAAACAAAAGCAATCACGGGACGGGGACAAAGACACAAGCAAGGGAAAGCACGACGACCAAATATTATTATTATTTCACAGGCACTTAACAGGTTTTACTTCTGGACACGGTGCCACCAACATTCATTCGAAAGAAAAAAGAAAAGGATTAAACCACCCCCATAGACAGGGGGTCAGACTGGGCCCGTGGGCCTTTATGGCGTGGGACTTGGCTGACCGAAAGAGCCCCACCTTCCTCGCTGGGGCGACCCACGACGCTCCTTTCCCACGGGAGCTAGCGTAGCCGCGGTCCGGCCCAGGCCTCGTCCGACGGCCCGGTGATTCGGGCCCAGCCGGCAACGCCTCAGAGGAACGAACGGGCCTTCGCTCTTTCCGAGTTGATGCTCTCGTTAAGAGCCCACTCGTCCCTCGCGCTGCCCGGACTGTCACGAAGCCCGACCACCTCGGACCGTTCGGAGCTGGTTGGCAAGTCCTCTCCGGCCAGTACTCGAGCGCGCAGGTCTGCACGGCAGAGCAGGCAGGGCTGTGCTCCCAGCTCACGTCTCCTCCTGGCGTCCGACCCTCTCCACCGACTGAAGGCTCCAAGCGCCAGGCTCCCCCACTTCCGCGCAGCTCCTCGACCGCTCCAGACCTGACTTGACTCGACACTCGCCTCTCCACTTGCTTCTCCTCGACGACCCACCACACTTCGCTGCGTTCAGCGCTCGCTTTTATCTCCACGGTCCTCGTCCCTCCCCCTTGCCCCCCTTCCTTCCAGCACGCGCGAGAAGCTTCCAGCAACAGGGCGTTTTCCTCGGCGACTCGGGGTTTCTCGTTGAGTACTTCTGCAGGCGATCATTGCTTCCTTTTCTGCACGTGTTTGCCATTGGGGGGGGGGAGGGTTGAGGCCGTCGTCCATTCTCCCCCGATGAATGCCAGCCTTCTCGCAATCGTGCTGAGGTGGAAATGCGGTGGTGGTGTGGTTGGCGTTATGGTGGCGTGGCTGGCGTTTTGTGGTGGTCTTGTTGATGGTGTGGCTGGCGTTCGTGGTGGTCGTCGTGAGGGTGGTGGTTGGGCGGTGGTGGTTAAGGTGGTGTGGTGAAGGCGGCTGTTCATTGTCTGTGGGGATGTTGGCGGTTCACGAGAAGGTGGTTGTGGTGATCGTGGTTGGTGGCGCTTTGTGGTGGTGATGGTGGCGTGGTTGGCGTTGATCGTTATTTGGGAGCGATGTTGGTTGTAAAATAACGATAGGAAAAGAAAAACACTATCTGAAAGGATCACAGCCCTGTGACACAAATAATTCCCATTAAGGCCAAGGTCACATTTTCCACGGCGGCCGTGGGATCTCCAAAATTTGCGGCTCCTAGCAATTATACGGCGGCCGCAGTATTTCCACGGTCACACAATGTAGCAGTCACATATGTTATTATTTTTCGGGTAGCCGCACGGCGTATTTATAAATTGTGGAGACCAAAGACGTGGGGGTGCCGTACGGTCTTTGATTTGATATCCCATGGTGACCTTAGGTAGTCGCTGCGGCGGCCATAGAATTTTCAAGGCAGACGCAAGGTGCCCGCAAGGCGACCGCAGGGGGGCCCAAAGGCGAATGTGCGGCCAGACGGACGGTAACGAGTGGGTATATATACCAGTTCTTTTTTTTTACTGAAATAAAAATATACCAGTATATATAACTGAATATACTACAACTATAATATACCGTGGTGCCCCCAGAACCCGAACGCCCCATTGTTTGAACAAATTGTAATCCGAACAATTTTTTGAGAAAATTTTGCCCGAAAAACCTAATACATTTTAAAAAACCGAACACAACGTCACGTTCATGTTTGTTCACGTGTCTCCCCCACCTGTTCGAGCCGCATCTTCGCGCTTTCTTCATTCAGTTCATCAGTGGAAGTCCTCGTGAAAGCATCTCTCGTGTGTCGATCGATACTTTAGGCCTCAGTCACATTTGCTCTACGGCGAGGATACGGCGGCCGAACACCCTCTGAATTGACAGAAACGTGCGGCGGCCGCAGAGAAACTGAGGTGGCCTCAGGGTGGCCCTATGCGGTATGGCTATATTTTACAGGTCGTAAGGTCGCCGTGGAATTATAACGCGGAGTTATAACTTTTTTCATTTCTACGTTCACCGTAGAAATTCGACAAGCCGAAACAAAAGAACTGGTAAAAAAATAATAATAATAATAATTAACCCATTCGTTACCGTCCGTCTGGCCACACGTTCGGCTTAGGGTCCCCCTGCGGTTGCCTTGCATCTGCCTTCAAAATGATATGGCCGCCGCAGGAACGCCATAAGGTCACCATGCGACATCAAATCAAAGACCGTACGGCACACCCATGTTTTCGGTCTCCACAGTTTATAAATACGCCGTGCGGCTACCCGAAAAATAACAAGGAGAAATGTGTCCAAGAGCAGCGTCCAAAACCTAAAGGTTTTGTCGGCTAAAATAAAAAAAAAATTACATTAAAAAAAATAACAACAACAACAACAACTTCCGATATTTCGTCACGTGTCTTCATTAAGCCAATAGCGAAACCCGTCATGATGTATTTACGTATTTACGATATATCGTGTATTTACGAAATATATAATGTATTTACGAAATTACAATACGATAAATGGAATAATCTATAAATAGTAACGTCAACTTTTCGAAACTTTAAAGCAAATGTCCGAATATATTTAAAAGTTCATGATAGACGCTCTCAAAAGGCACCGTCTATGTGAGGATGTGTACATGTGCTCAGTATTTAAGGTGATCCGGATCTTGTACATACAAGAGCCGTGTCCGAGAGATTAAGGTCTACTATGTACATTAAACACATCCATCTACAATGTACATAGAAATATACATACACATACATATCCATTTACATATATATATATATATATATATATATATACATATATATATATATATATATATATATATATATATATATATATATATATATATAGATATATATATATATATAGATATATATATATATATATATATATAGATATATATATATATATATAGAGATATATATATATATATATATATATATATATATATATATATATATATATATATATATATATATATATATATATATATTGTTACGGGGCCAGGTATGGGTGGCGAGCACGATTGCGAGAGGGAGCAGTAGAGTCGGCTTCACCGAACACACCGGAATTGAGGTCGTGCCTTTTGGATAAGTCCGAAAGGCACGGGTCTCTTACTGGACCATGAATCGCCAATAATTTGACCGCGTGGGGTAGGGTCAATTGCCAAACTTCAATATAACTAACTACTGACGCGGACAAAAAAAGCTACCAGGGAATTCACACCCTCGACAGACCTCGAGCGGAACGAGCCGTTACCGAACCCGAACCGTGTGTAACCCGAGTGGAGATTACCAAGGCCCGTCGGACCAAATGAACAATTTACGGCCTCGCTATTTCTCTACACACACCATGCCAAGCCAATGAGAGAAACAGAAACTAGGAGGAACATTTAACAAAACGGATATTTATTTATAATGGGGCAGGGGAGCACGCAAGAAGGCAGAGTTAGCCGAATAAAGGAATGCAATTTACACACACGGCACTTAAACGTTTCTACTTAAAAGACGGGCCCACACACAGACACACACCCCCCAAAAAGAAATGGTGGACGCGGCCTTTATTGATACCCCCAGCTCGGAGGGAAGGTGAGCTGGAGGTAAAAGTCTGGCTTGGACCATCCTGCTTCGTGCAGTTCTCGACGATCTTGCCCGGCGGGACTCGAACCCGCAACACGATGCCACTCCAAGCACCAGGTACGGAGGGTAGCGTCGGGCGCTGGCACGCACCACTGGCAAAACAGGCGACGAGGCGGGCAAAGCAAGTCAGCGAAGCAGGCAGGCAAGCAATTCTCCTCCGGCTCGCAGGCAGGCGATTCAAGGAGGGAAGACTGTCACCGGGTCGCCCCCACACAATTATCCCTTTTTCTTCACAGGTGGGAGGGATCCATCTCGTGTCATTCCCCTCCTCATTGGACAGGCGTGTCGGGCGATCTCCCAGCCGTCCGGGATTGGTTGGGAGGGGGGGTGCTCATGTATCCACCCCTTGACCAGGAAGTCGAGCAGCAATAAGTTGCGTTGGCTCCCCATTGGCTGAGAGGCGGAAGACGTGCTCGCACCCCTCCGATTGGCTGAGAGGGGCGCCATGCCCGTATTTGGAGTGAAATCCAAGACGCCAACGTCAAAAGAAACCCCGCCTGGCACATTGAACTCCGCCCACGGCTGTGCTTGACACCCATGCACGTGGGAAAGGCCGATGGTGAAGAAGCTAAGATGGGCGTTGTTGTAGTTTAAAATGTAAAAATCCTAACTATAAAATAACTCACAGTGCACGTAGAATTAATCACCCAATAAATATAGGAAGGGACCCGAACTAGAAACACATACTTACCGATATAGCTGATCTATAGGACCTGGCTGTTGTGTGCAGTAAGCTTCCAAATTCACAACAATATATATCCATATATATATATATATATATTGTTGTGGTTACCAAATTCGCAAACCACCATTCAGGTCCCTTAGGTGAGGTATCTCGGCAAGTACATGTGTAGTTAGGCCCAAACCCGTTGTCTAGTGGGAATACATGTCATATATGCGTGCTGCGACTCTTCAGGATAGCCGTTTTTCTTTTACTATCTTTATTTTGGACCAACCGCCATGATTACCACCACAACCACAACATCAACCACCAACCACAACGCCGCTTCACCACAACCGCCACGACCTTCCCGTCACACCTCGCAACCGTAGCATCGCCACCGTTCTTGCCCCGCTGTGGGTACCGGTGTTGGACTCGTGCAGGGCGCACGTCGAACAGCGTGTACAAAATCACGGATTTTGTGCTTCAAAAACGGATCAAAAACGACACACGCCCACTTTTTGCCGTCCAATCGGTGAGCGAGGGGCGATTTGGCCCCGCCTCCAGGACGATCGATATATGCAAATTTGTGGATCAAAAAGCCTTCACGCCCACTTTTTCTCGGGCCAATGGGGAGCGAGGTGAAAGGTCAAAGGGAGGGGTCAAAGGCGAAGCTACGGGGGGATAAAAGGACCGTGTTCGTCAGTCAGAGTGTGTGGAAGTCTGGAGCCCGAAGCCTGCAGTAGCTGGAGAAGCTGAAGAGAGTCGAACGAGGAGAGCCCAAAGAAGAGTCCAGGGTGGAGAGTCCAGAGGCGGAGAGGCGGCAGCGGCGAAGGCAGACGAGGGGGTGCTCGCGACGGTGCCGGGAGCTGCACGCCCGAGGAAGGCCGGCAGCGCGACCTGGCCGAGGTGGAGACGCACACCAGGGATAATAAAGATCCTCTATACCCCGAGCATCAGCAACCCCCTCCTGTTTCCCCCCGCGCTGAGATAGTGCGACCAAGGGGGCCCCTTTCCCACCCCCTGCCAGACACCGTCCACGAGGCCCGCGGGTTGCGGCGCCATCGCCGCTCCGCGTCTCTTCACCAGACGGGTAGGCGCGACCCGGTCTCGGCCTCAGGCCCGCCTCATCCTTGAGGGTATTCTTTCCTTGGTTTTGGGTATGTGTTGTCGGCGCCGTCTGTGAAGTAGAATTGTATAAGTGTTGCCGTGTGCTCGGTAGTCGGTATTAGCTCTGCATTGTTTTCGCTTTTACATTTGCTTTTTGTGTAAATGGAATTGTGTTTTCTTTTTTTTGTGTGCTTTTGGTGGAATTGTATTTGTGTGCTTCCCGTGTGCCGCGAATAAATGTGCTTTATTGTTGAACTGTTCTCCCGCTTCGCTTCGTCTTTTCCTCTATTGAATCCCCATCTTGCTTCACGTAAAGGGTTGGTAGTGGGCTGAATACGCCCGATAATTAATCAAACCGTCGAGGTCGACGATAACACCGCTCGGTTATCCCGATAGTACGGAACGGGTCGCTTAAGTGGCCCGTGTCCGAAGTCGACCTGCGGCGAGGTGCGATCGCCCGGTCTACCCTCCGCGTGGGTACTTAGGTAGGTCGAATTTGGCGAGCAACCCTATCCCACGCGGGGGCTGATTGGCTCGATCGCGGTGAGACCGAAAGGTCCACCCGTGACTGGTTCCCGGCGTTAGTCCGAGAGGGTCACGACTGGATTGTCCGTCCGGTGGGCGACGTGCCGCGATTCGAGTTACGTGGCCGTCAGCACGCCGGCGCGAAGACCGCAACAATATATATATATATATATATATATATATATATATATATATATATATATATATATATATATATATATATACATATATATTGTTGCGGATTTCGCGCTCGCCGGCGTGCGAACGGCCACGTAACTCGAATCGCGGCACGCCGCCCACCGGACGGACAATCCAGTCGTGACCCTCTCGGACTAACGCCGGAACCAGTCACGGGTGGACCTTTCGGTCTCACCGCGATCGAGCCAATCAGCCCCGCGTGGGATAGGGTTGCTCGCCAAATTCGACCTACCTAAGTACCCACGCGGAGGGTAGACCGGGCGATCGCACCTCGCCGCAGGTCGACTTCGGACACGGGCCACTTAAGCGACCCGTTCCGTACTATCAGAATAACCGAGCGGTGTTATCGTCGACCTCGACGGTTCGATTAATTATCGGGCGTACTCAGCCCACTACCAACCCTTTACGTGAAGCAAGATGAGGATTCAATGGGAGAAAAGACGAAGCGAAGCGGGAGAACAGTTCAACAATAAAGCACATTTATTCGCGACGAACGGAAAGCACACAAATACAATTCCACCAAATGCACACAGAAAAAACACAATTCCATTTACACAAAAAGCAAATATAAAAGCGAAAACAATGCAGAGCTAATACCGACTACCGAGCACACGGCAACACTTATACAATTCTACTTCACAGACGGCGCCGACAACACATACCCAAAACCAAGGAAAAGAAATCCCCCAAGAATGAGGCAGGCCTGAGGCCGAGACCGGGTCGGGCCTACCCGTCTGGTGATGAGACGCGGAGCGGCGATGGCCCCGCAACCCGCGGGCCTCGTGGACGGTGTCTGGTAGGGGGTGGGAACGGGGCCCCCTTGGTCGCACTATCTCAGCGCGGGGGGAAACAGGAGGGGGTTGCTGATGCTCGGGGTATAGAGGATCTTTATTATCCCTGGTGTGCGTCTCCACCTCGGCCAGGTCGCGCTGCCGGCCTCCCTCGGGCGTGCAGCTCCTGGCACCGACGCGAGCACCCCCTCGTCCGACTCTCTTCAGCTTCTCCAGCCACTGCAGGCTTCGGGCTCCAGACTTCCACACTCGTCCCCTCCGTTCCGACTCCTTCTCGTTCTCGTTCTCCTTCTCGTTCTCGTTCTCCTTCTCGTTCTCCTTCTCGTTCTGACTGACGAACACCGTCCTTTTATCCCCCCGTAACTTCGCCTTTGACCCCCTCCCTTTGACCTTTCACCTCGCTCCCCATTGGCCCGAGAAAAAGTGGGCGTGAAGGCTTTTTGATCCACAAATTTGCATATATCGATCGCCCTGGGGCGGGCCACCCGCCCCTCGCTCACCGATTGGACGGCAAAAAGTGGGCGTGTGTCGTTTTTGATCCGTTTTTGAAGCACAAAATCCGTGATTTTGTACACGCTGTTCGACGCACGTTCTGCATGAGTCCAACACCGGTACCCACAGCGGGGCAAGAACGGTGGCGATGCTACGGTTGCGAGGTGTGACGGGAAGGTCGTGGCGGTTGTGGTGAAGCGGCGTTGTGGTTGGTGGTTGATGTTGTGGTTGTGATCATGGCGGTTGGTCCAAAATAAAGATAGTAAAAGAAAAACGGCTATCCTGAAGAGTCGCAGCTCGCATAAATGACATGTATTCCCACTAGACAACGGGTTTGGGCCTAACTACACATGCACTTACCGAGATACCTCACCTAAGGGACCTGAATGGTGGTTTGCGAATCTGGTAACCACAACACTACCCCCTCCCCTTTTTACAGACTCGTCCCGAGTCGTCAAATTTTCGTGTGCCATCATGTGTAGTTTTCCCCTAGTACATTTTACCTACGGATCCCTGAGTGCGACATTCATGGTATTCGTGTCCCCAAAATAAATAACCTGAGGGCTGCGTAACTATCTAAACAAACTCACTCACACGGACGACTTAAATAAAATTGCCGGCGCTAAGACATACATGCCGGGGGCGCACTCATATGTACAGTACATCTTAACCTTAACTTACAAATTTTACACTAAACCATGGCCCAGGATCAATGAACTCTGCAAAAAGAAAGCAGTTAGCAGGGAGCCAGGCTGCCCGCATGCAGTCTCTGGCTCAAACAATGCAGGTGACAGGGAACGTGGCTGGCTGCTCACACGCAGTCCAAGGCCTTCCCTTTTGAGCTGAACGCAGTGAACCACAACGGTGCATGGGCCGCACAAACGTAGTCTCCGTGCCAGCTCAAGTGGCACACGCAATGAGCACAACGAATGGATGCATGAACACAAACACGGTGCACGGGCTGCCACTGCAGGCCCGTGTTGTAGCTGCCAACAGGGCAGTTCTTGCAGCTTGCAAACTGTTGCTTTCTGATCCTGGCGCACATGGAAATGAACAGGGGGGGGGGGGGCAAAGCAAAAATTGAACGGGGCTGGTGAACATGGGCAGTGGGCATGGCAAAGGCAGAGGCAGCAGGCAAACACAGCCCGCAGAAGAAGGCCGCTGCAGGCAAACACAGCCGGCAGATGAACTGGCCGGCACAGGCCTCGGAGAAAAACAGCCAGCAGATGAACTGGCCGGCACAGGCCTTGCAGCACACAGCTGCCGATGAAGTTGGCCGGCCTCCGCCTTGAAGCAAAACACGGCCAGCCGATGAAGTTGGCCAGCTTTTGCCGTTCAGTGGAGGTTGGTGGAGGGGGTGCGGTGGTGCTGGCCACTTGGAAGGCGGGCTCGGACCTACCCACCTGTCTCCCTCCCAACCTATCGCCTTTGCCTGTCACTGTACATACCCACTCCCTTAATTTGTCAAACCCCAATTTAGCCCGAACTTATTTTTTTTTTGTTGTTTTTATTTTTACTTCCCCACTATAAATCGTCCCCTAACCCCCTTTATCGTCCTTGTTCGGCTAACCTATCCTGTCACCTAGCCTACTCCCAACCCGTACGTTCCCTTCCCGGAGGGGAACAAGGGAGAGCTAACGTCCTGTGTCGAGGCCCAACGAAGCCTCAGAATGGCCTCCCCAGAGTTCGGCGATCTAACCAAAGTGGGTCCAGCGGCCCACAACGACAGCGAGGGGATGGATGGTGCGGAGGGGTACATCTCCTAATCTACCCTAACCATTTAACTGTTAAACTACCCCGGGGCTTTCAACAAGCGCCTCTCGCTTAAACTATTGGTTCTAACAACCCAGATTCCCGTCGCCTGTGTTGGTGTCCTCACAATTTCGGGCCTCGCCCCCCAATTTTCTCTCCGTGCCCTCACACGGTCTCCTGGCTGGGACACGTGGCTCCCTTTGGCAGGCACGACCCTCTGCCGAATCTCCCGCTATGGCACCCCCGGGCACTACACTGCCTCCGAGCCTACCAGCTCCCTAACACCGGGGAGTGCCCCCCATGGCACCTCCCCTGAAACGCACACGTGGCAGGCCGGCCTCCCGGGCCCCTTTCCGAGGGTCACCCGTGCCCACAACACTGCCCACGCGGCTAATGGCGCCCCGGGCCCCCGCACCAAGCAGGCGCACCCGTGCCCACTACTCTATCCCGGCCCCCCATGGGCCCATGGCCTACCGCGGCCGACTAGCCTGGTGCCCGGGGTACCCACTCAGCGATACTCACCTTTCGCAGCCACGCTCCCAAGCCCGTCAACAGGGCTCCTGCACCCCTCCAAATGGGTCTCGAGCCTACTTTCCCACCAACAACAAAACGACCTCCATTTTTCAATTTGACTAACCCAGCTAACTCACTTTATACTGACCCCGGGGTCCCTTGGGCGGGAGTCACTCCTCCCCCCAATCACTCATCGCACCAGGCATTCCCCATTCACTCCATACACACAGACCCGCTGGCCTCACTCATTCACCAAGCACATGCTTCCATTTCACTCACCAACTCTTTTCAACACACACACCACCGAACTCTGCCATCCTCCTAACTACATCCCCTAACTAACTCGTGCTCCCACGTCGTCCCTTAAACTACAGCACGTTCCATTTAACACTACGTAGCTAAGCTACGTCCCCTCTACACATTCACAAGTCTGTCCCTGTCTCCAAATCATAAATTCATTTTATTTCCCAACCTAAATCTGGCTACAATCCCTCTAACTAATCCATTCCACGGACTCCATGAGGACTTACCCCTGCCCCATGGAGTCGGTCTAGCTAAGCTAACCCTTCCCCCTAACTAGTTTCCATCCTGTGCCCAGGTAAGGGGGTCTTTCACCCCTTGCCCAGGAATCCTTTGCACCCGAAAGTGAGGCTTGTTCTTTTCTTTTTTTTTTTCATGCGCAGCACCTGCGCGGCAACTCAGAGCTCGCGCACTTTGCACCTGCCCATGACGTCATGCAGCTGCACGTGTTCCTCGTCCCTCCTTGGACGGGACCATCCGGCAGAGATACCCCTCCTGCCGGATTCCAACCCCACGTGCAGCCATGACGTCACCGTGCGCATAAAAAAAACAAGCCCCACGTCTCGAGGGGTTCCCCACGCGAACACATGTGCTTTGCCCGTTGGAGCTTAACACACACGATCGCGTGGAGAACCCGTCCGGTCCAAATCCGTTTACCTGCCTAAACTTTGTCCGTCCGCGGGATCGGCAAATCCACCGCGTGCGTTTCCGGACCGGGACTTCACTCTCGCAAGCGAGCACGTGGTGGTCTCGTGCGTTGCACAGCACGAACCGCGTGCTCACTGCTGGGTGAACCCGGCACGGTCCTCGAAACAGCTACAGCCGCTACCCGGCTTTCGTTCCTTACATGTCTCCGTCGTCGCCTCCATTCAACCCACGCACACCTGCGTGTTACGACGCACACAGTCCACTCCATCACATTCACACGGGGAGACGCGGCTGCGTGCTCCCGCATGCCAACCGACATCTCCCTCACATACCGCTCTCTCACACACACGGTCTCCCTTGCACACAGCGACCTTGCACACGGCCGTTCACTCACGCATGCGGGGACACTCACCCGCGGTGCCTCATCCACACACCGTGCCTCACTCACACACGCGGGGGCACTAACCCGCGGTGCCTCACTCACACTCCGTGCCTCATCCACACACGCGGGGGCACTCACCCGCGGTACCTCACTCATACACACGGCGACACTCACACACGCGGTCTCTTCCACACACGGTGCCTCACCCACACACGCGGGGGCACTAACCCGCGGTGCCTCACTCACACTCCGTGCCTCATCCACACACGGCGTGCTGGGAAGCACGTACGCCGGCACCATCGCCACCACACCACTCACACGTGGTGCCTCACTCATACTGGCCGTTTCACTCACACACACGGCCTCACTCACACACGGTGCCCCATCCACACCCGGCGTGCTGGGAAGCACGCACTCTGGCACCATCGCCACCACACCACTCACACACGGGGTCGCTTCCACACACGGGGTCGCTTCTACACACGGTGCCGCACTCACACCTTGCACCACACACACAGGGACAACCACACTGGGGATTCGTGTCCCCACAAGGTTCTCCGGGGCCTCTATACCCCCCAAGCTCTCCGTGCACCTGTCCACAGCACCCGTCCCCTCAACCTCGCAAAGCACGACCGAACTCACCTGGTCGTGACTCACCTCAAGGGGGCATACTCCCTCCCCTCGTTCCTGGAGGAGGCCATCCAGGTGCTCGCACCGGGTCCCTGCACGCTCCGCGAGCTCACCCCCATTATCCTCCACTACCTCTGTGTGTGTGTGTGCGTCACTTACCCCGTCTTCCTCGTGTAGTCTTTCCTCTATCTCCCGTGTCTCTCCCAACTCTTCACCCTTTACCTCCCTTGTCTCAACTATTATTTCCTTTGTCACGGCCTTCATGCCCGCCTGCAGGCATCGGCCCATGTTCTGCGTCTCACCCCGGAACTTTTTCATTTCTTCCTTCATGTTTGCTTCCATTCCGTTTATTTGCTGTGTATTCGCATCCATCGTCGTTTTCACTTCATTCATTTGCTTGTTCATTTCATTTGTATTTGTATCCATCTTTTGTGTATTCGCATCCATCGTCGTTTTCACTTCATTCATTTGTTTGTTCATTGCCGCCAGCATGGCGCATAGCTGGGCCATGTTGGATGCACTCAGCTGAGCCGTTTCGGCAAGGGTCGGCGGGTTTTGGTGGAGAGGGGGGGGGGGAGGTGTCATACACCGCGGCCGCTGCCGCTCCTATTTCGGGCTCTGGGTTCAGTTGGGCGAGTCCGTGTTCCTGCACAATCAACATTTCCTGCACGGGGATTCCATCCTGGACCATGGATTCTACATTACTATTACACATACCTAATCCACCCGGCACCCGCTCGCCTTGAGACGCCATCTTGCTTCTCGTGAAGGGTTAATTTGAATCGCTCGTAATTTGGAGGGAATCGGGGGTCGCTTCTCTCACCCCTGGACCGATTCCCGTGAATTTAGCCGGAGACAGGAGAGCCCGTTTTCCTGTTCTCCGATACCAGTGCCGAGAGGAGGGCGATGAATTCGTATCGCACGACCTGACACCAGTGTTGCGGATTTCGCGCCCGCCGGCGTGCGAACGGCCACGTAACTCGAATCGCGGCACGTCGCCCACCGGACGGACAATCCAGTCGTGACCCTCTCGGACTAACGCCGGGAACCAGTCACGGGTGGACCTTTCGGTCTCACCGCGATCGAGCCAATCAGCCCCCGCGTGGGATAGGGTTGCTCGCCAAATTCGACCTACCTAAGTACCCACGCGGAGGGTAGACCGGGCGATCGCACTTCGCCGCAGGTCGACTTCGGACACGGGCCACTTAAGCGACCCGTTCCGTACTATCAGAATAACCGAGCGGTGTTATCGTCGACCTCGACGGTTCGATTAATTATCGGGCGTACTCAGCCCACTACCAACCCTTTACGTGAAGCAAGATGAGGATTCAATGGGAGAAAAGACGAAGCGAAGCGGGAGAACAGTTCAACAATAAAGCACATTTATTCGCGACGAACGGAAAGCACACAAATACAATTCCACCAAATGCACACAGAAAAAACACAATTCCATTTACACAAAAAGCAAATATAAAAGCGAAAACAATGCAGAGCTAATACCGACTACCGAGCACACGGCAACACTTATACAATTCTACTTCACAGACGGCGCCGACAACACATACCCAAAACCAAGGAAAAGAAATCCCCCAAGAATGAGGCAGGCCTGAGGCCGAGACCGGGTCGGGCCTACCCGTCTGGTGATGAGACGCGGAGCGGCGATGGCCCCGCAACCCGCGGGCCTCGTGGACGGTGTCTGGTAGGGGGTGGGAACGGGGCCCCCTTGGTCGCACTATCTCAGCGCGGGGGGAAACAGGAGGGGGTTGCTGATGCTCGGGGTATAGAGGATCTTTATTATCCCTGGTGTGCGTCTCCACCTCGGCCAGGTCGCGCTGCCGGCCTCCCTCGGGCGTGCAGCTCCTGGCACCGACGCGAGCACCCCCTCGTCCGACTCTCTTCAGCTTCTCCAGCCACTGCAGGCTTCGGGCTCCAGACTTCCACACTCGTCCCCTCCGTTCCGACTCCTTCTCCTTCTCCTTCTCCTTCTCCTTCTCCTTCTCCTTCTCGTTCTCGTTCTCGTTCTGACTGACGAACACCGTCCTTTTATCCCCCCGTAACTTCGCCTTTGACCCCCTCCCTTTGACCTTTCACCTCGCTCCCCATTGGCCCGAGAAAAAGTGGGCGTGAAGGCTTTTTGATCCACAAATTTGCATATATCGATCGCCCTGGGGGCGGGGCCAATTCGCCCCTCGCTCACCGATTGGCCGGCAAAAAGTGGGCGTGTGTCGTTTTTGATCCGTTTTTGAAGCACAAAATCCGTGATTTTGTACACGCTGTTCGACGCGCGTTCTGCATGAGTCCAAAACCGGTACCCACAGCGGGGCAAGAACGGTGGCGATGCTGCGGTTGCGAGGTGTGACGGGAAGGTCGTGGCGGTTGTGGTGAAGCGGCGTTGTGGTTGGTGGTTGATGTTGTGGTTGTGATCATGGCGGTTGGTCCAAAATAAAGATAGTAAAAGAAAAACGGCTATCCTGAAGAGTCGCAGCTCGCATAAATGACATGTATTCCCACTAGACAACGGGTTTGGGCCTAACTACACATGCACTTACCGAGATACCTCACCTAAGGGACCTGAATGGTGGTTTGCGAATCTGGTAACCACAACAATATATATATACACACACACACCTGGTGTTGGCTTCATGGTTCGGTTGGTGGGCTTGGGATCCTATGATCCTGAGTTCAAACCCAACTTGGTGTTGAATTAATACCAGGTGGGGTTGACTCTGCCTGTCATCCTTCCGAGGTCGGCAAAATGGGTGCCAGCATGCTGGTATACTGTGCCGGAGTGGTGACCCGTCCAAGATTGTGTCCAATAGCCAAGGAGTCTGCTTTGGCAGCACCAACGCTCTGCACAGAGTATGGTCCCAATGCATACACACGTGCACACGCACACGCATACACCTACTCGCGCGCGCACGCACACACACACACACACACACACACACACACACACACACACACACACACACACACACACACACACACACACACACACACACACACACACACACAGCCAAAAGTATGCGGATACGCCTTCTATTTATTTGATTTGGCTATTTCAGCCACACCCATTGCTGACAGGTGTATAAAATCAAGCACACATCTATGCAATCTCTACAGACAAACATTTGCAGTGGAATGGGCTGTACTGAAGACCTCAGTGACTTTCAACGTGGTACAGTCATTCGATGCCAACTTTCCAACAAGTCAGTTTGTCAAATTTCTGCCCTGCTCGAGCTGCCCTGGTCAACTGTAAGTGCTGTTATTGTGAAGTTGAAACGTCGAGGAGCAAGAACAGCTCAACCCTGAAGTGGTAGGCCACAGAAGCTCACAGAACGGGACCGCTGTGCTGAAGCGCGTAATGCAGAAAAAATTGTTTGTCGTCGGTTGCAACACTCACCACTGAGTTCCAAACTGACTCTGTAAGCAATGTCAGCACAAACACTGTTCGTCCAGAGCTTCATGAAATGGGTTTTCATGGCCGAGCAGCCACACACAAGCGCAAGATCACCATGCGCAACGCCAAGCGTCGGCTGGAGTGGTGTAAAGCTCAACGCCATTGGACTCTGGAACAGTGGAAACGCGTTCTCTGGAGTGATGAATCACGCTTCACCATCTGGCATTCCGACGGCTGAATCTGGGTTTGGCAGATGCCAGGAGAACGCTTCCTGTCCGAATGCATTGTGCCAACTGCAAAGTTTGGTGGAGGAGGAGTCATGGTCTGGGCTGTTTTTCATGGTCCGGGCTCGGCCCCTTAGTTGCAGTGAAGGGAAATGTTAACGCTGCAGCATACAATGACATTCCAGATGATTCTGTGCTTCCAACTTTGTGGCAACAGTTTGGAGAAGGCCCTTTCCTGTTTCAGCATGATAATACTCCCGTGCACAAAGCGAGGTCCACACAGAATTGGTTTGTTGAGATCGGTGTGGAAGAACTTGACTGTCTTGCACAGAGCCCATACCTCAATCCCATCGAACACCTTTGGGATGAATTGGAACGCTGACTGCGAGCCAGACCTAATCACGCAGCATCAGTGCCCGACCTCACGAATGCTCTTGTGGCTGAATCGAAGAAAATCCCCGCAGCAATGTTCCAACATCTAGTGGAAAGCCTTACCAGAAGAGTGGAGGCTGTTATAGCAGCAAAGGGGGGGGACCAACTCCACATGGGTATCATGTTGGACAAGCATTTTTTTGTTGTCATTTTGGAATGAGATGTTGGACAAGCAGGTGTCTCCATACTTTTGGGCCATGTGGTTGTTTGTGATTGTATGTATATATATATATATCTTCTTCTTCCTTCGGCTGCTCCCGTTAGGGGTCGCCACAGCGGATCATCTGTATGATCCGCATAGTGATTTGGCACATATTTTACGCCGGATGCCCTTCCTGACGCAACCCTGGTCGACTCTTACGACACAGGGATATGGTACACCTATTTTAACCGGGGTATACACCGGCCCAGTACACTGGTACTCACTTCGCCGACCTCGGAAGGATGACAGGCTGAGTCAACCCCCTGGTGTATTAATTCAGTGGCCGAACGGGGCTTAAACTCAGGACCTTTTGGACCCTAAGCCGCTGCCCTAACTACTGCGCCAACACCAGGCTTGATTGTGTGTATATATATATATATATGTATGTATATATATATATATATATATATGTATATATATATATATATATGTATATATGTATATATATATATATATATATATATATATATATATATATATATATATATATGTATATACATATATATATATATATACATATATATATATACATACATATATATATATATACATATATATATATATACATACATGTATATATATATATATACATACATATATATATATATATATATATATATATATATGCCTGGTGTTGGCTTAATGGTTAGGGTGGTGGGCTTAGGAACCGAGTATCCTGAGTTCAAATCCCACTCGGCTGTTGAATTAATACCAGGTGGGGTTGACTCTGCCTGTCATCCTTCCGAGGTCGGCAAAATGAGTGCCAGCATGCTGGTATCCTGTGTCGGAGTGGCGACCCGTCCAGGATTGTGCCCAATAGCCAAGGAGACTGCTTCGGCAGCACCAACGCTCTGCACAGAGTATGGTCCCAGTGGATGGATATATATATATATATATATATATATATATATATATATATATATATATATATATATATATATACATATATATATATATATATATATATATATATATACATATATACATATATACATACACAGTGGAGAGAACAAGTATTTGATACACTGCCAATTTTTCAGGTTTTCCCTCTTACAAAGCATGTAGAGGTCTGAAATTTTTATCATAGGTACACTTCAACTGTGAAAGACGGAATCTAAAACAAAAATCCTGAAAATTACATTGTATGATTTTTAAATAATTAATTTGCATTTTATTACATGAAATAAGTATTTCATACATCAGAAAAACAGAACTTAATATTTGGTACAGAAACCTTTGTTTGCAATTACAGAGATCAGACGTTTCCTGAAGTTCTTAACCAGGTTTGCACAGACTGCAGCAGGGATTTTGGCCCACTCCTCCATACAGATCTTCTCCAGATCCTTCAGGTTTCAGGGGTGTCGCTGGGAAACACAGACTTTCAGCTCCCTCCAAAGATTTTCTATTGGGTTAAGGTCTGGAGACTGGCGAGGCCACTCCAGGACCTTGAGATGCTTCTTACGGAGCCACTCCTTAGTTGCCCTGGCTGTGTGTTTCGGGTCGTTGTTATGCTGGAAGACCCAGCCACGCCCCATCTTCAATGCTCTTGTTGAGGGAAGGAGGTTGTTGGCCAAGATCTCACGATACATGGCCCCATCCATCCTCCCCTCAATACGGTGCAGTCGTCCTGTCCCCTTTACAGAAAAGCATCCACAAAGAATGATGTTTCCACCTCCATGCTTCACGATTGGGATGGTGTTCTTGGGGTTGCACTCATCCTTCTTCTTCCTCCAAACACGGCGAGTGGAGTTTAAACCAAAAAGCTCTATTTTGGTCTCATCAGACCACATGACCTTCTCCCATTCCTCCTCTGGATCATCCAGATGGTCATTGGCAAACTTCAGACAGGCCTGGACATGCGCTGGCTTGAGCAGAGGGACCTTGCGTGCGCTGCAGGATTTTAATCCATGACGGCGTAGTGTGTTACTTATGGTTTCCTTTGATACAGTGGTCCCAGCTCTCTTCAGGTCATTGACCAGGTCCTGCCGTGTAGTTCTGGGCTGATCCCTCACCTTTCTCATGATCTTTGAGGCTCCACGAGGTGAGATCTTGCATGGAGCCCCAGACCGAGGGAGATTGACTGTTATCTTGAACTTCTTCCATTTTCTAATAATTGCACCAACAGTTGTTGCCTTCTCACCAAGCTACTTGCCTATTGTCCTGAAGCCCATCCCAGCCTTGTGCAAGTCTACAATTTTGTCCCTGATGTCCTGAGACAGCTCTCTGGTCTTGCCCATTGTGGAGAGGTTGGAGTCTGATTGATTCAGTGTGGACAGTTGTCTTTTATGCAGATAACGAGTTCAAACAGGTGCAGTTAATACAGGTAATGAGTGGAGAATGGGAGGGCTTCTTAAAGACAAAACCAACAGGTCTGTGAGAGCCGGAATTCTTTCTGGTTGGTAATCAAATACTTATTTCACGCAATAAAATGCAAATTAATTATTTAAAAATCATACAATGTTATTTTCAGGATTTTTGTTTTAGATTCCATCTTTCACAGTTGAAGTGTACCTATGACAAAAATTACAGACCTCTACGTGCTTTGTAAGTGGAAAAACCTGCAAAATCGGCAGTGTATCAAATACTTGTTCTCCCCACTGTATATATATATATATATATATAAATATATATATATATATATATATATATATATATATATATATATATATATATATATATATATATATATATATATATATATATATATATATATATATATATATATATATATATATATATGTATATATATGTATATATATATATATATGTATATATATATATATGTATATATATATATATGTATATATATGTATATATATATATATATATGTATATATATATATATGTATATATATATATGTATATATATGTATATATATATATATATATATACACATATATACATATATACATATATACATATATACATATATACATATATATATATATATTTATATATATATATATATATTGTTACGGATGTGGAAATTCGCAAAACACCATTCAGGTCCCGTAGGTGAGGTATCTCTTAAGTACATGTGTAGTTCGCCCCAAACCCGTTGTCTAGAGGAAATAAATGTGATTCATTCGGGCTGCAACGCTTTGAGATAGGCGTTTTTCTGTTCTATCTTTATTTTGAACCAACCACGTCTCAACCACCATCACACAACCACCAACCACAACGCCGCTTCACAACAACAACAACAACCACACCTGCCTCTCAACAACCATGCCATCCTCACCACTCCGCCAGCAACCATCAACATCTCCACGAACACAAGAGGGGAACTACAACTCCCGCCCCGATTTCTCTGGTAAACAAGAATGACGGTTGAAGCTCAACTCCCGCCCTGATTTCTCTGGTGAACAAGAATGACGGTTGAAGCTCAACTCCCGCCCCAATTTCTCTGGTAAACAAGAATGACGGTTGAGGCTGAACTCCCACCCCGATTTCTCTGGTAAACAAGAATGACGGTTGAAACTCTGCTCCCGCCCCGATTTCTCTGGTGGAATGTCCCCCCCCCCCGCGTGCCGCGAAGGGAGGGGCGGGGTGCCGGGGAAATAAAAAGGCGCACGGAAGTAACACCAAAAAGAGTGACACCAGAGGGAGTCAGGTCAGAGGAGGTCAGGTCAGGGCGGTCGGAGAGAGTGTCAGTATCAGTCGGTGGTTCATGGTCT
>NC_140962.1:48386942-48421942 GCF_056783735.1 Eptatretus burgeri
TTTTGACTTATGAGAAACTTACAAGGAACTTGTGTTGACGTGTGTCAACGATCGCATATCGTGCCTACAACTTATTCCCAGCGTAGCGGAACGTGTGAGCCAGACGGTAAGTACGTCGTAAAATTTTCAGCAGCTTGAAATTTCACGACGTACAAGGCGTATTACGACGTATAGCAGTGTTTTTCAGCGTGCTGTTAGCGTATACACAACTTACCCATAACGTATTCGACGTGTGCCAGCGTTTAGACAAAATTTTTCATAGGTTGGCATACGCTGGCTAAATCGTCAAGGTGTGACTGCGATGTTGACACTTCCAATTCTCAGGCGGTTATGATTTAAATCGTCGAGCGGCAGCTTTTTAATAGGCTACGCCACGTGATCGTCGGCGATACGTGCAGCGCGCTATGCATACGTTCGACTATCGTTGGGCATAGGTTGTGAACGCTCGACAACACGTTAATCATTCGTTGGTCTCAGTTATCTATATGTGATTAAAACGTTCTGTGTACGTTAATAATACGTCATGCATACCTCCAAAACTTAAAAAAAAAATCTAAATTTGAGCGTACGCCAACGTTTTACATACATTTATATACGTTGCCATTGCTGGCTAAAACGTCAAGGTGTGACAGGGCCCGAAAGGGGGTTAGGAGATGAAATTATAGGGGGGAAGTAAAAAAAAAAAAAAAAAAAAAAAAAAGTTGGGGCTAAATTGGTTTTTACAAATTAAGGGGGTGGGTATGGACAGAGACAGGCAAAGGCGATAGGTTGGGAGGGAGACAGTAGGATAGGTCCGAGCCTGCCTTCAGAGTAGCCAGCACCACCGCACTCCCTCCACCAACCTCCGTTTCAAGGCAAGGTGCCAGCCACTTCATCTGCCGGCTGTTTTTGCTGCAAGGCCTGTGCCGATCGGATCGTCTGCTGGCTGTTTGCTACGAGGCCTGTGCCGCCACGTCATCTGCTGGCTGTTTCTGCAAGGCCTGTGCCGGTCAATCGACTGGTGGCTGTTTTTGCTTCAAGGCCTGTGCCGGTCACTTCATCTGCTGGCTGTTTTTGCTGCAGCGGCCTTGTCATGCTATGCCCTGCCTGCCTTTACCTTGGCCCATGCCTGCTGCCCTTGTTCAGCTTGCCCCGTTCTGTTTTGCATTCCCCCTCCCCCCTGTTCATTACCATGTGCGCCAGGATCATCGCGCAAGCTGCAGGGACTGCTCTGATGGCAGCTGCAACACGGGACTGCACCGGCGGCCCGTGCACCGTTTGTTTGTTCACTGCATTCATTTTAAGAAGGGGGAGGCCTTGGACTGCGCTTAAGCAGCCTGGCTCCCTGCTAACTCTTGTTTTCTCCGCAGAGTCCATCGATCCTGGGCCATGGTTTCGTGTAAAATTGTAAATGTGTTTTGCACCCCCGGCATGTGAGTCTTAGCGCCGGCAATTTATTTCAGTCGTCTGTATGAGTGGGTTTGTTTAGTTAGTTACTCAGTCCGTAGGTTATTTATTTTGGGGACACGAACACACTGAATGTCACACTCAGGGATCTGAAGGTAAATTGTACAAGGAGAAAACTTACACATGATGACACACGAAAATGACGACTTGGGACGAGTCTGTTAAAAAGGGAGGAGGTAGTGTGATGGCTGTGGAAATTCGCAATACACCATAAAGGGTCCTTAGATCAGTTATGACGCTAAGTTTATTTGCAGATAGGTCCCCACCGTTGTTTAAAGGGATTTCTTCGGGTTCACCGGGCTGCGACTCTTTGAGATAGCCGTTTTTCTTTATCTATCGTTATTTTGAGCCACCATTGCAACAAACCTCCACGCAAATAACAACCGTCACCAAATACGCCACAACGCCCACCACGCTCACACCACCCCCACAACAATCACCACCATCTTCGCCACTACACCCGCTTGCGAACGCCATCCTCCGTAGACCATGGTACGACGGTTTCCGGGTCCGAAACCGTCCGAGGATTGGCAGAACAAAAGCTCTTGTGAGGCCTGTGGGGTTTTTTCCCGCCTATTTTCCCCGCGCTTGGTGTGAAGGAAAGGGGGAGGGCAGCTCGCCGCCAATTGGTGGATGCACAGCGTGAGGCGGTCGGGGTGATGGAACGCCCCTTTTCGGGAACCTTCTCGAAGGGAGGTGGAGCCCCGCGCTATATAAGGCGGACCGCACGCGGGGCTCGCTCTCTCTTGGTGGTCGAGGTCGAGCTCTCTCTCCCTCCCTCTCGTCTTGGCGTTGAGCGACCTGTCGGTGAAAGCGCGGGCTGGTGGCGAGTCCGGGCGACGCCTCAGAGACGCGGACGGGAGGCGCCGCAGGCGGTCTGTGGTGAACCTGCGCGTGCGGACGAGGAGAGTGCCGGAGAGGGTTCACCGGCCGCAGAAGGGAAGTTTTCTCTTCTTTGGGCTTTTGTATGTGTGTTTGTGGCGCCAGTCCGTGAAGTAGACCTGTTTAAGTGCCTGTACATTTAATGCTATAGTCAGTCGCAACGTCTTTTATTTCTTGCTGTACATATTGCATGACTGCCCTTGTTTGTTTGTGTTGTATGTGTAATAAATGTGCTTGTGAAATGTTTCCTGTTCGTTGCGTCCTTCCCCTCTTTTGAAAGTGCCATCTTGAATCGTGGAATGATTGGTAGTGGGTTTTAAACACCCAATAAATAATCTGAACCGTCGAGGTCGGCGATAACACCGCTCAGTTATCCCTGTAGCATGGAACGAACCGCTTAAGTGGTTCGTGTCCTAAGCCGACCTGCGGCGTGGTGCAACCCCTCGGTAGGTTACCCGCGCGGGTATTTAGGTATATCGACATTCGGCGATTTACCCTATTTCGCGCGGGCAGAATGCGGACTGGGTTGTGGTGAGGTTAAACCCCTACCCGTGACTGGCTCCTGCCGGTAGTTCCAGGAAGGTCACGACTGAATTGTCCGTCCGGTGGGCGACGCGGCTGCCATTAGAGGTACGCGGCCGATCGCACACCAGGCGGGCCAGAATTCATAACAATATATATATACAAGGTGTCCCAAAAAAGTGTACTCACATTTTGGCTCATCGTATCTGGTTTTGGAGTACATTATTTTTGGGACACCGTGTGTGTGTGTGTGTGTGTGTGTGTGTGTGTGTGTGTGTGTGTGTGTGTGTGTGTGTGTGTGTGTGTGTGTGTGTGTGCGTGTGTGTGTGTGTGTGTGTGTGTGTGTGTGTGTGTGTGTGTGTGTGTGTGCGTGCGTGCGTGGTGTGTGTGTGACCATTTTCTTTTCAATCGGAATTCTAGTGAATACGTCATTTCCTGGCTCATCCTGTTACGAATAGGGAAACTCCGAGACTGCAACTGACTCGTCTCCCTTAATAGATCGTGAACTTGTGAGTTACAGTTCTGACACCTGCATTTGCGTGATTTATAAATGTCGCTTCTTTGACTTTTTCTTCTTCTTCTTCATTCGACATGATTAGCTGGAGTGTTGGCTTATCTCTCAGCTCTCCCATGGATACAAAACGAGACTTTAAAGCAGGGGTCACCAACCTTTTTGAAACTGAGAGCTACTTCAATGGTACTGAGTAATACGAAGGGCTACTTGTTTGATACAAACTTCCTGAATAACATAGTTGCACGGTTCACCTTTAATGATATTATCATTAATAATTATCATAATAAATATTCATATATGTGAAGAGACTGTCTGATCACATGTTAATGTTAATCATTCCACACAATAATTTACCATGGTAGGAAACACAGATATATTTAAACATGCAACATTATTTATTTTTGTTCTCAAATCTATTTCAACATTTGAAAGTCAGAATTATCACATCTCTGATATTTTTGTAAATATCTTTATTGACAGTTTGTATGAATGAGCACATTTGTAGCATTTTGTTCAAAATCATAGCTGTTATATTTTTGGATGTATCACTTCTGTAACATTTTTTAGGAAATCATTAACTGTCACATCTTCATATCATATCCCATTTGTACTAACCACTAACTTTGTAACATTTTTGAACAAATCATGAACTCTGTCCCATGTCTGTACAAAGTATAATAATATATTATATATAATATTATTATGTAAAATTTTAAAAAGAACATCAACTCTTTCATATTTTTGAATGAATCAGATCACATTTGTGTTCATCACTAAATATGTAGCATTTTTAACAAAACACCACATCTGTTACACTTTTTGAACAAATTATTTTTCACATTTTTGTACAATAATTGAGTTTACCATTGCCATGGTGTTTCACTGAAAATATCTGTTCTTTCTTTGCCTGTAAATGTCTGTTAGTGGGAAGTCTGACATTGCATGCTGTCCACTACTGTACTGTAATCTGGGGTATAATTTGACACTGTAACACTGAGTGAGTCTTTTAGATGTGCATCAGTAAGGCGTGTTCTCTGTTTGTTCTTGATGAAGTTCATGTCAGAAAAGGCTGAGTCACAGAGATAGGTTGAACCAAAAAGGCAGGCAACTTTCATAGCTGCTGTGCATACACCTTTGTACTTTTCTGTGTCCACAAGGTACCAAAAGTTTGGTGCATCCTGATGGGCTTTGAGGTGGAGGTCATTTTGCAACGTTAGGATTTCAATCTCCACCTGTCCAACATCCACGTTGAAGGTTGCACTGAGTTGCTCAGCAATGCATGTGATGTCCACTTGCATGAAAGGATTTGAAATGAATGACACACATGGCTCAAGTTGATCAAAGTCACAAAACCTGTTCTCAAACTCTTGCCCAAGTCTGTTTATGATGAGAGTACTTTTCTGCAGCTTTGTCGAAAGCCCCATATGCAGAAGCATTGTCCTGCAGCACTGACTGCACAGAGGGAAAGTGCAACACTTTCTTTCTCTGTAAATGCACAGAGAAAATGCTCATCATAGCTTTAAATGCATTTACAGGGCTTATGACAGCAAGTCTTGCCTTTGCCTTGCAGTTGACAGTTCAAATGGTTCAGTTTCCCAGTGATGTCTGTTAAAAATGCAAGGTCAAGTATCCACTCAGTGTCCTCGAGCAGCGAGGCGTCTTCCCCTTTGGATTGCAAGAACACTTTGATTTCACCCAAAAGTGACAAAAAACGCTGCAAAACTCTTCCCCTGCTGAGCCATCGGATTTCTGTGTGTAATAACAGGTCACCATATTCTGCTGACAGCTCCTCCAACAGAACTTTGAATGTCCTGTGTTCTTTGGCTTTGGAGCGGATGCCATTTATGATGTTCACGACAGGGGTCATCAAATGATCAAAGCCGGTCACTTTTGCACATAATGCCTGCTGGTGAATGATGCAGTGGTAATGTAGAAATTTGGGAAGTCTGTGTCACCTTTGCATTGCGCAATGAAGCCTGCATGTCAGCCCGTCATGGCGGGAGCCCCATCTGTAGTCACCGACACCAGCTTTTCTAATGGTACCTTTTTCTCCACGAAGAAACTCTTCACCGCGATGTAAATGTCAACTCCCCTCGTTGTTGTCTTCAGGGACAGTAGTGTCAAGAGTTCTTCTTTTGTGGAGAAATCATCAAACACCATTCGGATAAACATCATCAACTGCGGTGTACTGCTTTTGTCCACGGACTCGTCGCACTGGATGCTAAACCACCGGCACTTAGCCAGATCCCGGTCCAGCTGCTCTGTCAAGTTCCCGGACATATCCGACACTCTTCGAACCATCGTACATGTACCCAGTTGGACATCGGAGAGTGGAGATGACATCGGAACCATTCTTCTCGTCTTTAAACACAGTATTTGCAATAACCATCATTGCACCTTTCAAGATCTCTCCGTCCGAAAAGGCTTTCTTGTTCTTTGTTAAAAAAAAATTGCAGCTGTAAATGAAGCTTCCGTTGTTTTTTGTGACTTTTTCACTGGCCTCGTGAAAAAAGACTGCTGCTTGCCCAAAGTTGCCTTTAACTCACAGGCTTTTTCGGCCCGTAGTGCGCTGCCAGGTGGGTAGTTAGTATGGTAGCTTTTGTGACATGTACCGAAGTGTCTCTCCACATTGTGTCGCTTTGCAGTCGCCACAGTCGCCCCACAAATGAGACATGTGCACTTTTCTTTCACTGTTGTAAAAAAAGAATTCTTCCTCCCAATCATTGTGAAAATAGTAAGTTTTCTTTCGCTTTTCTGCCATGTTTAGGGTAAAAACCACACTTTGCGCCCCATAGTAGCTGCTCCCGAGCTTGTCTTAACGAAAAGAGAAATGGAGATTTGACTTGCGTGGGAAAATGAACTCTGAACCCAGACTGGGTCAGATTTCATATATACATAAAACATTTTTGTTTTTTTTTAATTTTATATTCAATATTGCCATTTTAAAATAAAAAATAATGCAAGTGTTATCGATTCAAAAAGAACAGCAACACAATTAAATACAAATTTTAGATGGAGCTCCATGGGGACTAGTGCTATTTTTAGAACATGCCCTGCAGGTGACTCACATGGTCCCTGCGAGCGACCAAGTGCTCGCGGGCACCTTGTTGGCTACCCCAGCTTTAAAGGGTCGGTTCCTGAGTGCCCATTAGACGGGTCGGCGGCAGTCCGTCATCTTGTTGAAAGGTGATGGCGGTTTCACCTTCTCACCCAACCATGCTAATCACACCCATCACACTCACCGACTCGTACGGTGCCTAGTTACGTAACTTAATGGAGGAATTGAACTCGCTGTTCAGGGGTATTATACCGACGGACAGGCATTGACGGGCATGCGGATGGCTCCAATTCGTGCACAACATCAGCCGTACGATTGAATGATTGTAAATATGTCTGCACTGGATTCAGACCGAAGCAAGTGACAACGTCCTGAGTTCTTCTTTGTTGCAGTATTTCGAAGAATGTGATTCTAAGAACGTACGTCAATTGCTTTTGCAATCATATAAAGGTTCCAGTTTTCGCGTCAATATCGATTCGTGTCGTGTGTATGTATTTTGTATAAACAGTTCTACCTTTGTAGCACCTGCCGTGAGCAATATTCAAAGCACGTCGATGACCTGTTTTTATCTGAAATTCCTCCTGTGAATCGACATGTTATGGCTCTCTTGCAAATGTACATTTGATTATGGATTTTGTACACACTACCGGGGGCATTGTTCAGGGAACCATCATACTGAATCAGAGAAAAATTTACACACACACACACACACACACATATATATATATATATATATATATATATATATATATATATATATATATATATATATATTGTTACAGTGCCGGGGGTCGGCCGCGAGCCGACCGCGCTGACAGAGCCGCAAGTCGAGTCAGCCCGACAGATCACCCAGAACAGAGATCGCCGCCCGGATAACTCCAAAACCGATGGGTCCTTGTGCAAGAACCGAACTACGCCAATGGGCGGACCATGTGGGGTAGGGTCGATTGCCAACTTCTATTCCCTAAATACCCACGTGATCCAACTACCGGGGTATTTCACCCTCGACGGAACTTGTACGGAACAAGCCGCTTAAGCGAGCCTGTCCCATGTGCGATTCCGAGCAGCTTAATCGCCGAGAACAGTCGGTCAGAATGTCCCCCTTTTACGGCAAACCAATGGCTTTCTAACTACCAACACACGAAATGCTCAGTCAATGAAAGAATTGAGGCGACAAGCTGAAAACATTTAACAATTGGGGTATTTATTAACAATAATGGGGAACTAGGGAAGCACGTAAGAGCAGAACTATACCGACTATACGAAATGCAATGCAATCATTTACAACACACAAAGCACTTTGCAGTTTCCTACTTATCAGACGGGCCCACGGACACACGTACGCACACACACACCCAAGAAATGGTGGCTGATGCCTTTAATAACGGACTCCAGCTCGGAGGACAGATGAGCCGAAACCCAGAACCTATCTCGAACCTCTACACCTCGTGTGGTCTTCAAGCTGTTCGGACCCGGGCTCCAGCGAGAGCGAGCTGGATCCAATCGCCGTGAGCCGCGATCCTTCCCGAGCTCCAGCGATCCTCTCGCGCTTCCGAACACATGCTGGTCAGATGAGGCGCCGATCCTTCCCGTCGATGCGTCGCTTCCCCGAGGAACCACCTCCAAGATGAGGCCGATGAGTCACACCAAGCCGGGAACCAAGGGGAGAACAAAGAGCTCCACGCCGAGCAACCAGCTCAACTCTCTTCCGATGAACAAAGCCTCTCACAACACGAACCAAAAACTCCGAGCCGAGCAACCAGCTCAACTCTCTTCCGATGAACAAAGCTTCTCTCTTCGACGAACCAAGCCAGAGCCCAAAAAGCGAACCGAGCCAAGCAGAACCTGAAGGTCTGCTGAAAAGCCAAGCTGAAGCAAAAAGCTCTCCAAAAAGCCTCCACCTCGCCAAGCAGAACCGAAGCTCACTGAACCAAACGTCTCAACCCTCGCCAAGCAGAACCTGAAGGTCTGCTGAAAAGCCAAGCCGAAGCAAAAAAAAAAAAAAAAAAAAAAAAAAAAAATAACTTACTAAAAGCCAAGCCAAAGCAGAAAGCCTTCAAAAAGCCTCCTCCCTAACCCAAGCCAAAGCAGAAAGCCTTCAAAAAGCCTCCTCCCTAACCCAAGCCAAGCAGAACCCGAAGGCCTACTGAACAACCAAACGAACCACTGAGGATCTCTTCCTTATTCTCCTCTGCCCTTCCCCCGCTCCCAGCATGACTCATCCCCCCCCCCGCCCGCACAACCGCGGGTGGGAGGGAGTTGTTTACGTCCCGTGATTCAGGATGGGAGGGTTCTTCCTCCTCTTCACAGAAGAGGGGGAGGGCTTCTCCATTGTGTTGTGATCGCTCCCAACTATTCAATTGAATCTCAGCGCACATAATCGATTTCTGCCTATTAAACAATTGAAGGTGAGCTATCTAGGGAACAAGCACTTATCGACATAAATGACTAAAGGAACCTGAATGTTGTGTGCAATCGAATTCCCAAATTCGTAACAACATATATATATATATATATATATATATATATATATATATATATATATATATATATATATATATACATATACATATATATATATATATATACATATACATATACACATACACACACACACACACTGATGAGCCAAAACATTATGAGCACTGACAGGTGAAGTGAATAACATTGATTATCTTGTTACAATGGCACTTGTCAAGGGGTGTGATATATATTTGGCAGCAAGTGAAGTCAGTTCTTGAAGTTGATGTGTTGGATGCAGGAGAAATGGGCATGAGAAGTAAAGACCTGAGCGACTTAGACAAGAGCCAAATTGTTATGGCCAGACGACTGGGTCAGAGCATCTCCGAAACGGCAAGGCTTGTGGGGTGCTTCAAGTCAGCAGTGGCGAGTACCTACCGACAGTGGTCCGAGGAGGGACAAACCACAAACCGGCGACATGGTGTTGGGTGCCTAATGCTCATTGATGTGCGAGGGTAACGAAGGCTATCCCGTCTGGTCAGAACCGATAGAAAGTCTACTGTTTTTTTTTAATGGTTTTCTGAACAATTTTCTGAACTGTCTGAACAATTTTCTTGATATTGGGCGATGGATAACATGCGCTCCCTTGAAGATCTCACCCAACAATCCAAGAGTCATTCCGTTAGCCGGATTTTAATGTGCTCCTTCGCAATGCAGGTTTGACGTGCAGATAGTAAGTAAATAGTACACGATGTAAATGCATTGTTTGTGTATAACATATATATATATATATATATATTTAAATACACAGAAAACATGTCATGCTTGCAAGTAAAATTTCAAGTGGATTACAGTGCTGTTCCTGAAGTAAGCAAACTGGAAATAAGAAAAATGCAGGACATTAAAAATTCAGCAAACAGGTACTACTGCTTGGCATTGTTATAACAAGAACACATCTTCAACCAGAGAGAAAACATCACCAGGAAGAATTTTCAAAAAGGCAACAGAAAATCCAGTGCCAAGGAACGTCCAGCGATTGCACGACGTCATTTCCGGTGGCGATGTTTTTTTTCCTCCCCAATAACTACTTGATGGAGGAGATTAACTTTTCAGAAGGCCTGCTCGTACAGTGCAGTAATGTAATTAACCTTTCAGAATGAAAGGGTAAACTCACGAAGCGCGTCGAGCTACGATCACGGCCGAGGCGTGCAGGCAAAAGAGTTGAACCTGACGTCAACCAAAAGAACGAATGTGAATTGGGACGCGAGTTAGCAAACATCAATCAACGGAGGAATTTGTTGACGTCCAAGACTCCTCCAAACCATTCCCACAATGCAAAATGCCCAGGTAACTGATGAAGGCTTGCTTCTAATTGGTGGAGAAAGCTGATGAGGGGGGGGGAAGCATTTCTAGAATCGTGCTTTCTATTCAAGGGTACACACAATTTTTAAATGACGTTCTCCAATGAGTAACGGAAGAAATGGTTTGGTACTCACACGCACAAAAAAAGAAAAAAAAACACAAAAAACTTGTCAGCGTCAGGCGAACTCTTCTGCTTTCCCAGTCGTCACCGATTTTTAATGCGCCTCTCAGCTTTGGATGCATCTTAGGCCAAAAAAAAAAATGTTGCATTGGCGTAACGGGTCACTGAAAAATAGGGTAGGTCGGTCGGGATCTTTTTTTTTTTTTCCTAATAAATCCCTCCCAAAATCTCCCCCGGCTCGAGTACCACCCTTTTTGTCGGCGGGTTCTGTCCGAAACACTTCCGGGTTTTTGCGATCACGATTGCAATCAACAAGATACTTGAAAACGATAGCAAAACAACAAAAATAGCAATAAAATAGGGTCGGCAAAATTTTTCGATAGCAAAAAAAAACAAAAAAATAAAACGTAGGGTCGGCGGAATTTTTAGGGTCGGGCGGGTTACGCCAATGCAACATTTTTTTTTTTTGGCCTTACTCCTTTGATCTCTCTCTACGTCTACTCGAGACGAGACGCTCACAATCCGCTCTTTTTAACGTTCTGGACACTCCTGAGCCTCTTCTTCTTCTTCCTCTTCGCCAGCGCGTTCTCCTCACATCAATTTTTTTTTTTTTTTAATCTTAAAAGTGACAAACTTACAATATAGCTTATAAATTATATTGTTACAATTTATAAACTTAAATTCTGTACACTTAAATTTTGAAATCACAGTATGTCAGAATTATCACGAAAGAATCTTATTATCTTCGGTCGATGAGAAAAACCTTCCATCAAAAGCCTCTGTTGTGCTGGTACGATTTTGAGCTTTCTGAGTGTCTTTCACTATCTTTATTATGAGGTAAATAATAGCGAACGCAGTGAGCTTCATACTTAACGCGTGCACGTGAGAGAATAGGAAACAACAACAACAACAACAACAACAACAACAACAACAACAACAACAACAACAACAACAACAACAACAACAACAACAACAACAACAACAACAACACAATACCCCTGGCTATTTGGAATCCGTGTCGTGAGCTGTGACCTTTTGCTTCCGGTTGTTTTTAAACACTGTGCGGTGTATAAACACGATTGGGTTTTATTTCTATCTTGTGAATATTACTTTACGCGTGCACATGAGAGAATAGGAAACAACAAAAACAACACAATACCCTGCCAATTGTGAATCTGTGTCGTTGCCTATGACCCATTTGCTTCTGTTTTTTTGTTTCCGGTTTTTGTCATGGGGAATGATGCATGCCGGGAGATAAAGGCATCGTCAGAGCCATGAAAGACCCAAATAATATCAGACATGGTGTATATTTCCTCCACTGATTTCAATAAAGATATCTCCCGCATCATCAAAAAATAATTTTTAATCGTGATTTACGTTATTTGATCACTGATCCCGAATCCAGGCCAAAGTAACCGGAAATTGCGTATACAGTTGTGAACAAGTTATAGGTAAAGTCAGAAGCGAATTTAAGAAGAATACTACATTGGCTTCTAGTATTTATTTTTTCAGATGAGATCCTGTTCTACACGGTGTAGTTGTTGTTGTGAAGGTAGTGTTAAGGTAATATTAATTTTTTCATAGCAAAAACACTTTAATTTGATATATTTAAGAAGCGAATGTAAGAAGAATTCTACATTCGCTTCTCGGCTTTGCCTATTCCATATTATTATCCATCTATAATTCCAGCAATGTGTGTGTGTGTGTGTGTGTGTGTGTGTGTGTGTGTGTGTGTGTGTGTGTGTGTGTGTGTGTGTGTGTGTGTGTGTGTGTGTGTGTGTGTCACCGCTGTTTCTTGACAACCAATGGTCCGATCTCATTGAAACTTGCCAGGTATATTGCTGGGGCCCTGAGGATATGCCTTTTCAAGGTTTGATATTAATCAGACAAGTGGTTCCCAAGTTGTGGCCATTTATTTACCAAACCAATGACAAGACACGTTGTTGCATGGGCGTGGCCGATGGTGAAGGGAAGCTCAGTCGCGTTCCTCATTACGGGTTACAACGTACGGGCTTCCGGAGAGTGATCAACTTTGTGTATTCTAATAATTTCTCGATTTCTTATGCGCATTTATAGATAAACACAATGCCGCAAGTTATGATCGTTTTCATATGAGATGGTGCATAAATTTCAGTAACATCAGAGTGCTGAACTGCTCCGAACCAGGAAGTAATTTTTTTCTCTCTCTTCTCTTCTCTTTTTGTTTTTGCTTGCGATGACATTGCGAAAACGCAAAATACATTGGCGCTAATTGAATATTTGGGCATTAAAACTCAATTGCGAATAATCATAACTGCGAATAATATGCGAACTTTCGGGCCACGCTCGTACAGGCACTCGAGAGCGAAGAAACGGCCTGTGTGGTTGTTGTTTGTTGCTCACGGTTTGAATATTTATTTATTATTATTATTATTTTAATGGGCACGTACTAGTCTATCTATAATTCCAGCTGTGTGTGTGTGTGTGTGTGTGTGTGTGTGTGTGTGTGTGTGTCTGCGACCACTGTTTCTCGACAACCACTGGTCCGATCTAATTGAAACTTGCTTGGTATATTGCCGGGGCCCTGAGTATGTGCCTTTTCAAGGTTTGATATTAATCGGACAAGCGGTTCCCAAGTTACGGCCATTTATTTGCTAACCAATGACAGGACACGGTGCTATGACATCACGATTGACGTCACAATTTTTTTTTTGCACGATGACGTCACAATTCTTCTTCTTCTTCTTCGCTTGATATGAAGTCACATTTCACACTGGGGATCTGAGTTTGTGCCTCCACATCGGATCACTCTCAAGGTGGGTATGGAAAGGGCCTGTGTGGTTGTTGCTTTACGCACGTACGGGCACTCACCTATGGGCACACACCTTTGAAAGTTTTTTTTATTTTTTTTTGCACGTACAGCCACGCACGTACGGGCAAGCTCCTACGGGCATGCATTAGTTATTATAATGTCACTTGCAACGAAAACCATCGTTATATCGTATGAATATTTCAACTCTCCCAATGGCACTCCCGCAGACCCGAACGCCAGTGTGACGATACCCACACCAAACAAAACACGAGCCTTCATAATACGAGCACTTAAGGCAAGAACTGTGTGATGAATCTTTAAAGTGTAGTAGTTGTAGTTAGCTGTGAGGTCACGAGTGTGAAGCTGTGAGGAGATCCGGGCATTCCCCGTGTCTTCGTCATGCGATTTGGTGAGACGTTAGTTGATCTCGTTTAAGTAATGTATCGCCTTTACCATTTACTGCCTTATTACGATTGTTAATGTTTATACTTGTGTTTTGTTTATGCTTTCAGATAATCACCTTGATTGAGTGAATTAAAGCCTCCATAGTGAAATCGGCTTGTTTCTATTCAACAACAAACTGCAAACCCATGTGGCATCCCCAAAGCGACGCAATTCCCGTGAACGTGTCTCGCGTACACCAGACAGACCTGGGATGAGCTCCACGTGCGAACGGTCCTCGCGCAGGTGCAGCCGATGAGTGATCACGCGATCACGCGCACGACGCACGGAAAGTGCGGGAAGGACGTGGGTACAATTGGCGTCGTGATTGGTACGAGGCGGATGAAAGGTTATTTATTTTCCATACATTCATGGCATACAGCTCAGTAATGGTGACGATTGTTTTTCCCAACTCGGTATTTCCGATTCACTAGGAACCCTGCTTGGATTGACGATCGGAAATGCTTTCGAAATCATCGACTTGTTTACACGGGCATTGTGTGCCCGATAAGCCGAAGGTAGGATTTATTCGGCTCCATGCAATGCACACGCCGTGCACACGCTTGTTTGCACGGCCTGTTTGAACGTGCAAGCATGTTGTTCATAAACCTTGCAAATCATTGCCGCTCAGGTCCCCTTAAACAGCAGGTTTTGGGTTGCTGATGACTTTGCGTGATTCGAAGATTCACATTAATAATCGTTGGGCAGTTATTTTCTTACATTTGAAACTCAAAATATACTAAAATTAACTTTTAAGTCAAAACTTTTGTCAGCGATCGAAAAACAGACCGGAATTTACCGAAGATGCTTTGACGTCACGTTCTCCGAAAACTTCGTGAACATTCGGAAACAGCGTGTGAACAATGGCGAGATGCGAATCAGAGAGTGATTTCAGCGGCGATGAAATTGAGCGTTTTCATTCCGATATTGCCGAGGACGAGTTGGAGGATGATGGGAATTTATACTAGGGAGTTTCTGGCCCTGAGCCATATAAATTTGAGCCACTTGCAAGTGCCAGAAAACGGCCTATTTCGTGTACAAGTGGCAGGACTGACTGTCCGACAGTTCACACTGACAGACTCCACCAGACAGATTGGTTTGTGGATTTTCATTTTTTTGTTCGATGCATAAAATAATGTAAAGTTTGATTCGTCTGTGAATTGATATTATAATTTTTAACCCTCTCGTCACTCAAGAGTCAGAAATAGAATGAATCAATAATGGACCCAAATATATTATACACCATAGCCTTGGCGTTGAAGTCTTTCTGACAGCTGAGCTTGACCCCAGCAAAAGTGAACAGTTGGAACAAACCCCAACTTTCAAGAGACTGTTGTGGCATATAAATACCAAAACATGTTTAGCCTCATTGAAAAATATTCTACCAAATTTAGAAAAAAAAGTGGAAAATTGATCAATTTTTTTACAATTGAAATGAAATAGCCCAATTTGTTGATGCTGCTAAAAAAAAAGTAATTTAATCAACAATAAGTTGATTTGTTGAGAAATTTTTTCATGCTTGTGTTTTTCAGAAAGTTTATTTATGTGGTTTTTCCATGTACTCTTTAAGAATACATTTCAAGGTTTTTCTTACTTACTTAAACTCAACAATTGATTGTGTGACAGAGCAGTATCTGGAGAACTTGTCAACCAACAACTCATATTCACAGAGTGGTGATCAGATGTGTTTATGCCTTCGTAATCCTCGGCTGTGAAATGGTCACCACAAACAAGACTATCCAAAGGATCATCTTTACCCGTTTTGTTTGGGGCAAAATTCGCCCGTTTTGTTTGTAAAAATGTTATCCACTGCCGGCGAATGTTTGATTCCTTCGGGAATCGGTGGGAGTGATTATCCGTTTTCCAGCCATTTTCGCAAAACATGACAACACACATATGAGGCATGATGTACAAATATCCAAATAACTTTGTTCTACAATAATTCAAAATAAAAAAGAATAGTATAGATAGTTGCAAGCTCAAAAAAAGCGAAAGAACGGCCCGCTGAGCCGGACACTTCTTCAATGAGCGAGTGAGCGTCCGCTTTGTTTTGGAGAACGTGACGTCACCATCCATATATGGCACGCAGCTGTTTTTTTCAACAGCCTCGAGAAATAACAACTTCGGAGTTAAATTTCATTAATTTTCCCAATAGTTATGCAACCACAATAGTTTGCATCAAACTATTTAATGCACATATAATCATATTGATAAATTTTCAGAACATGTTTGGTGATCCGCAACTTGCTCTTAAAGCGCTCAATTTACATGAACGGCGCGTCCTTCGGAACTCCTGCAGTGATTTGGGGGGTCCGATGGCGTTACTCGTGTTACTCATTAACAAAGCAACCCGCATTCGGTTCAGGTGCGTTACACTTGACAGGTAATTGCACAATGGACGTTGTCGTTATTCCTCGCCGCACGCTCGTGAAAGGCCTGGACGTGCAACGCGTGTTTTGATGGCGCGAACGGTGAACAAACGTTGCGGGGAGATGGAGATAGAGATGGAGATATAGAGAGATCCTATATTTAACCGATCCCCCTGGGAAAGCAAGCCGGGAACCCTTGAGCGGCGTTCCCAGGCCCCTGGGCTTGCTGAGGAGAGCATTCCACCGGCCTCGGATCGTGGGGGACATATTCCACGAGGCGTCGGGACAGCTGGAGCTATTGCGTCTCTTAAGGGTTAGGGAAAGGAACAGGAGACGAGAGGGGGGTTCCGATCAGGGGGTTAGCTAAAAACGAATTAGGACGTTTGTTCGGGCTGTGCTGGGCTGGGAGGGGTAGCGGGTAAGGGTGGGGGCTCGGGAGTGGGGGGGGGAGGGGTGGTATTATGTGTTTTTTTTCTTTCTACTGATCATGTCTGAATCTCGGTTTACAAAGGTATTGTGCAGGAGACACGCACATTGCGAGATCCCCAGTGGTGAGAGGTTTCGATGTGAATCCGGCGGGAGATGCAAGAAGCGCTTCCTCGGCGTGGGAGGGGTGGTGGGTTCAAATCCAGCACACCAGCAGGACATGATGTACAAGCGAACAGTCACTCCTATTACACGAAACAACACAGGCCGATACACTCTTCGGACAAATCTATTAACTTGTCCGTTAAATGCCTTCGGTTGTTGTTTCGATGGAAATGGACTTGAAGTCCAAATGTGTTAAAATATCATGATTACTTGAAAATCGATCTCTCGGCTATTTTATCAATGACGTAATCACGGGGTGTTTATCCTTTCCTTTAAAAAAAACAAGTTCGAATTGCGAACATACCCCGTGGGAGTTCATTCGTACAACTCTCAGGTGAGCGATACCACGGACGACAGATAGTTTTGGACTTTGTGAAGATTTTCATCGCATCAGAAAAATAAACCAGTACACCTCACAAGAGTGAGGAAAATTTCATATCATCATTTGTGACTTAATTTTGCGTTCGGCATCACCCAGCGCATTTAATTATTATTGTTTTAATTTTAATAAAATGGGCCGAAAGGGCCGGAATCACACTTTGGGCTCAGTTAATGTCTGGGGAATGGTCTCTAGAATATACCTGTCAAGTTTGGTTCAGTTCCGTTCACTAATAACCGAGAAATAACAATTTTAAGAAAATGGGCCGTTCCTCGGCCCCAAGGGCCGCAATCGCACTTTCGGCTCAGTTAATACCTGCGCATGTGTCTAGTATATGCCTGTCAATGTTTATCGAATTCTGTTCACGAATAATGGAGAAATAGACGTTCAAATGAACTGTACACAAGAAAAGAGAGAACTCGAGCGGTGCTTAGACCCCGTGGGGTCTTAACAATCGCTGTTGATAAATGCCGGTTTAATATGTCCTCTTTGGACCGTCGATGTGCAATGCCAGTGGCCGTGGATTCGGTAGTTGTGAATAAACAATAAATACACATGATGTAGTATGTAGTGTGGTGTTTTTCTCTGTGTTGACCTCTTCGTTGGTTGACCGACCATTCATCCGTATAAACCGTTCTTTTCAAACCGTTGTAACTTCCTTTTAAAATCGATTCAAAGCCTTTAAAAACTTCAACTTTACACACGATCGCTCAAAGCTGTCTTGCCTGGGTTTGAATCCCGACCCAGCTATAAACTGTCATTCCGGTGTTTCGCAGGCAGGGTGATTCATCATTGTCGATGCACCGTCACTTGGATGGACATTGAACTGCCTGCCATCCTGTCTGTCAGAATTAGTTGTATGTTAAATACCCCACGGTGTCCTTTGCGAAGAGTGGGCGAGCTGTTACCGCACCCTGAACAAATTCCAAATTTCTCCCTTAACTACGTCGTCGAGTGTCAATCAGTCCTGGCCAGCTGGTTTGTGAAAGATTTGGGCCAAAAACTTCCTTCGGCCAACCCCGTGAGAACGTGGGAATAATTGTGGCCGCTAAAAAAGAAGAATAAGATTCGTATAAGGCTTCAACATTGGACGAGAAAGCGATGCACTCTCGTTTATGAACTAGTCACGTGTGGTTTTGTGATGATGTTTGCGATGTGCGGGCCGCATTTCGGATCCATCGTGCGGTCGGGCCTCCTCCTAGGAATAGACTCCTCATACAATGACAGCAGAAAGACGGACTGGCTCGGATTCCACCAGCTGTCCCTTAAAAATGCCCCGTAAGCTGCTGACTCATTTCCTCTCTGAAAGGCTTGTTTATGTTATATTGTGCTCCAAACGACCTATTGGTCTGCTCACAAGAGGGTGTACGTGTGCTTCAATCTGCTATCAGTGCTAAATTTTCGTACCTGATCACCCATTGCCGGAGAAGCGGCCGAGCGAGTTTTGAGGGCATTTGTCATCGTATTCTGTATTTACCTTTGGACAGGAAAGGCAAGACACTGAACGCCAGGGAGTTGGTGTGTGGAGCCAATCTTGGGACTCGTCTCATGTGCAGGCCTGACTAAAGTATCCCATGTATGGTCTGACAATCAGTTACATTCTCACAGATGCAGTGAAAATGTTTATGCAAAGCTTTCTCAAGAATGGAAATCAAAAGGCATAACTAAATGTGCAGTCAATACAGGTAGAGGCTCAATCAAGGGAGCAGGTAAGAGCAGAGGAAGATATTCTTTGATACCTTCGAATCTATTTTGGACGATGGAGCTGCAGCAACGATAGATGGCTGTTTAAACACTGTAAACTATCTATTATATATTTGAAAAGTTTGTGTGTATGTCCATCTTCTCCTCCCAAACGGCTGCACCTTGCCAGTTACAAATTGGTTCACATGTGCAACTTTTCACGAGGAATCTGCTGCTGTGCATTTCAGTTTGCAAGTGTGAGACCTTCATGGCCAAAACTAGATTTTAATTTTTAAAAAGTCGAATTTTACATTGAAAAAGATAGGTGATAAAAATCGATGGTTTTTCCCTCACATAAAAAATGACAGAGTTAGTTAACACAACGTGTGGCCCTAAATGGAGTTCCTTCATCCCCTCTTCCTGTGCAGGCTGGAGTTCCTCAAGGTAGCGTTCTGGGCCCTGTTCTTTTTCTGGTTTTCATCAATGATCTCTCGGACTCTCTGGAAAATCCTCTATTTCTCTTTGCCGACGACTCCACCCTCTGCCGTACCATCTGTCATCCCTCAGACCGGCAAGCAGCAGCTTCTTCACTCACTGCAGATCTGGATAAAATCACAAACTGGTCCAACACGTGGAACATGTCTTTCAATCCAGACAAATCTCACACTCTCACTATGTCTATTTGAAAGGACCGTTTACAAAACCCCCCCATCCACTTTCTCAACAATCCTCTGGAAGAAGTCTTTTCTTTCAAGCTTCTAGGTCTCACTATCTGCCATGACCTTTCCTGGGAAAGTCACATTTCCAACCTCGCCTCAAAAGCCAGTCGCCGACTGGGAATCCTCCGTCGTGCTAAGTCCTTCCTCGGCCCTCTTGAGCTCCTGACCACTTACAAAGCTTTTGTCCGTAGCCTGATGGAGTACTGCTCTCCCCTCTGGGCTGGTGCTCCTGCCTCCCACCTTTCTCGGCTTCACGCTGTCGAAACCAGGGCATTTAAGATCATCGGCATCTCCCACAATGAAGCTGAGTCTTTGGGCCTCTCACTCAATCACCGCAGGTTGGTCGGTGGTCTTTCTGTCTTCTACCGACTCCTCTCCAGCCTTGCCCCCCTGCTCTCTCTGCGATTTGTCCCCACCACATTTACACAGGGCGCTCAAGGTCCGCCAACAACCCCCTTCTGGTAAAACTACCAAAATCACGAATCACTGCTCATCTTCACTCTTTCATTCCTCTTTTTTCCCGCCTTTGGAATAAACTTCCTCACTCTATTCTTTCCCATTCTTCCCTCCAGGCTTTCAAAACAGCTGTTCACCACCACCTCTTATCTTCCCCCATCCAAATCCTCGATCTTTTCTACCCCCGATAATCCACCCAAGCCCACTTCCTTCATTTCTCCTACTTTCCTTCCTGAAAGTCCCTGAAATGTCCATCTTCTCTTCGCCATGTTCCCCGTCCCATCCCCATCCCTCTCCCTTCCACAGTTCACCTAATGTGTCTGTTCCCCACTGTTTTGTCCCTTCCACTCCCGCCCCTCTTGTCTCATGCCTCCTTGCTGCGAGTTGTGTGTTAGCTCTCATACGAGCCTCGACCAAGGTATACAAAAAAAAAAAAAAAAAACAACACTGTTTTATATATATATATATATATATATATATATATATATATATATATATATATATATATATATATATATATATATATATATATATATTGTTGTGGTTACCAAATTCGCAAACCACCATTCAGGTCCCTTAGGTGAGGTATCTCGGTAAGTACATGTGTAGTTAGGTCCAAACCCGTTGTCTAGTGGGAATACATGTCATTTATGCGTGCTGCGACTCTTCAGGATAGCCGTTTTTCTTTTACTATCTTTATTTTGGACCAACCGCCATGATTACCACCACAACCACAACATCAACCACCAACCACAATGCCGCTTCACCACAACCGCCACGACCTTCCCGTCACACCTCACAACCGTAGCATCGCCACCGTTCTTGCCCCGCTGTGGGTACCGGTGTTGGACTCGTGCAGGGCACACGTCGAACAGCGTGTACAAAATCACGGATTTTGTGCTTCAAAAACGGATCAAAAACGACACACGCCCACTTTTTGCCGTCCAATCGGTGAGCGAGGGGCGATTTGGCCCCGCCTCCAGAACGATCGATATATGCAAATTTGTGGATCAAAAAGCCTTCACGCCCACTTTTTCTCGGGCCAATGGGGAGCGAGGTGAAAGGTCAAAGGGAGGGGGTCAAAGGCGAAGCTACGGGGGGATAAAAGGACCGTGTTCGTCAGTCAGAGTGTGTGGAAGTCTGGAGCCCGAAGCCTGCAGTAGCTGGAGAAGCTGAAGAGAGTCGAACGAGGAGAGCCCAAAGAAGAGTCCAGGGTGGAGAGTCCAGAGGCGGAGAGGCGGCAGCGACGAAGGCAGACGAGGGGGTGCTCGCGACGGTGCCGGGAGCTGCACGCCCGAGGAAGGCCGGCAGCGCGTCCTGGCCGAGGTGGAGACGCACACCAGGGATAATAAAGATCCTCTATTCCCCGAGCATCAGCAACCCCCTCCTGTTTCCCCCCGCGCTGAGATAGTGCGACCAAGGGGGCCCCTTCCCACCCCCTGCCAGACACTGTCCGCGAGGCCCGCGGAGTGAGGCGCCATCGCCGCTCCGCGTCTCATCACCAGACGGGTAGGCGCGACCCGGTCTCGGCCTCAGGCCCGCCTCATCCTTGAGGGTATTCTTTTCCTTGGTTTTGGGTATGTGTTGTCGGCGCCGTCTGTGAAGTAGAATTGTATAAGTGTTGCCGTGTGCTCGGTAGTCGGTATTAGCTCTGCATTGTCTTCGCTTTTACATTTGCTTTTTGTGTAAATTGAATTGTGTTTTTCTTTTCTGTGTGCTTTTGGTGGAATTGAATATGTGTGCTTCCCGTGTGTCGCGAATAAATGTGCTTTATTATTGAACTGTTCTCCCGCTTCGCTTCGTCTTTTCCTCTATTGAATCCCCATCTTGCTTCACGTAAAGGGTTGGTAGTGGGCTGAATACGCCCGATAATTAATCGAACCGTCGAGGTCGACGATAACACCGCTCGGTTATTCTGATAGTACGGAACGGGTCGCTTAAGTGGCCCGTGTCCGAAGTCGACCTGCGGCGAGGTGCGATCGCCCGGTCTACCCTCCGCGTGGGTACTTAGGTAGGTCGACCCGGCGAGCAACCCTATCCCACGCGGGGGCTGATTGGCTCGATCGCGGTGAGACCGAAAGGTCCACCCGTGACTGGTTCCCGGCGTTAGTCCGAGAGGGTCACGACTGGATTGTCCGTCCGGTGGGCGACGTGCCGCGATTCGAGTTACGTGGCCGTCAGCACGCCGGCGGGCGCGAATCCGCAACAATATATATATATATATATATATATATATATATATATATATATATATATATATATATATATATATATATATATATATATATATATATCTATGATCTATTATATATTTGAGAAAGTTTTGTGTGGAGACATATTTTGTAAAATATTCATGAAAGACACGGGATGATTGGTTACTTGATGATGGCGATCTATAACTTACGTTTTTGAACGAAATTTTGCTCTTAATGTAGAATCGTTTTTTTTTTCAAATTTTTGGCCTGGCCCTCCATTTTTATGGGGTTTTTGGGTGCTCCTGGCCAGTTCCAATATTTGGATGTGTGGGTTTCCTCTGGGCACACCAGTTTCCACACGTTTTAAGAATGATTTTATTTCCATGGGTTGTTTACCTCCCGACACTTCGTTTTCCACTCATTTTTGAATTAAAGAATTTCAAGAGAAAAGATAAAATATTATGTTCGAAAATAGTTTCAAATGGAATAAAACTGTTTTTACTTTCACTTAATCCTGTGTTCTTATTTAATAGCCATGAATTAGCTATATGTCATTTACACAATTAAATTAGGACATGTACTATTCTATTGAGCACGTATGTGTCGCACAGTGCATTACACACCGGACCGCTATAAACGAAGTGGAAAACCGTTTCATTTCTTACATGAAAGAAAACTTTTCATGAGAAATCCAATAGTGTTCTATTAAACCGAATATGCCTTCATCAAGAACAATTTTGGGCCATTTATAGCTACTTTTCAGCCTTTGCAACACCGGGTGTTCTGCGAGTTGGTTGATATTCGTGTGTGTGTGTGTGTGTGTGTGTGTGTGTGTGTGTGTGTGTGTGTGTGTGTGTGTGTGTGTGTGTGTGTGTGTGTGTGTGAGACACCTCATCACTCACTTGGTCAGGTTCTGCATGTATGATGTGGAGTTTGAGCTTTGTTGGAACATAAGAAGTGTCCACGCACAGATTCCAGCATGCTGCATAAATTCTCCCCAAGATGAAGTTTGTAATTCGTCTTCCTGGTCCTGCAAGTTTTCGCAATCATTTGATCAATATGGATGTTTTTAGACATTTTATTTTTGATTATTTCTATGTTATTTAATTTTTGCGTATCAGCGAAGTTTGCACACCAGACCATTTTAGGATTGCATGTACGTTCCTTAGGGTGTTCCAAAAAAATGAAAGTTTGATTTTTGCTGCTCCCTGATTTTGCCTTTGTTCCAATACCCCATAAGAACTTATAGCTCAAAAATGAACAAAATTCCATGATATTTAGGGGTTCCTCAAGTTGGCACAATTATGTCCATTATGGAGAGGGCATTTTGCACTGCAATGTCAAAAAGCTCATCTAGGTATCCTTGGAAAAACTATTCTTTCATCCTATATGACTGTTGTGGTTTTTGAAAATATAAAACAACCACATTAATTGTGAAGTGTACTGCGTTGTGCATATTCGATGGCAAGTTGTCAGTTACAGTTTGGCAAATTTCAACAATATTGTGCAAACTTGAGGAACCCCTAAACATCCTCCAATCTGCTTCATATTTTGGTGTGTATGTTTCTACTGTCAAATGGAACAAAGGCACACTCAGGGAGCATGAATATTCATACTTTTATTTTTTTACCCCCAATTATGAAGCACCCAAGTGTACACTCTCTTCTATAGGCACTGTATATCCATCTTGTCCACCCCATGCATCCTTTTCTGCCCCCCTTTCCACCCCACACTCAATGTTTGTTCAAGTCTCCCTCTACCTTGGCCTTCAACTCTGCTGTTGATGTTTCCCTCCTTTGTTTACTGTTCCTTTTGCATCTTGTTAACCTCCGCCATCGAAGATGGATGGAGGTTCCTGTTTTCACCCCTGTCTGTTTGTTTGTTTGTTTTTTTGTTTGTGAACAGTATTACGGAAAAACTCCTGGATTTTTTTTCCATTTCTACATGTTTTAAGTGATTTCACCCCCCCCCCCAAATAAAAATTTGTTCGAGAAAAAAAAAAATTTGCACCTTTTTTTTCAAAAAAATTTCGATTTTTTTTTTTGGGCATTTCTACATGCGCGTCAATCTCGTTTAGTTTATTCAATCGTGGTTCAGTAGAGTCTGATCCGTTTTGACCTACAATGAATAGGATATCAGGTTCACTTAAGTGACCCAGCAGTATTGGCGGCAGAGGTTTTGCACTCTACCAAGTGCTCCCCCTCTAGTTTTGCGTCCTGCTTTTGTCTGTTACTTCCTGATCTGTTCAGTGAACTCGTTCTTCCATGAGCTTCGAATATGTTCCGGTATATTTTTTTAAAGGTTGCGTAAGTTTCAATCTGATATCTTGAGATATTCCTGAGGTTTGGCAAGAATAAAATCACAAAAATATCCCATTTGATTACAATGGGGGTGAAATTGTTGTCATGGAGACTGTTTTCTTTTTGCCACGCAGGACTTTTCTCTTTGCCACCTGGGACTCTTCTCTTCGCCACACGAAGGAAGCTCGTCGCTCGGTTCGTGCTCATGGGACTAAAGGTTGCTCTGATGGTTACCATGCCCAAGGAGTTGCTGTAGCTTTGTCCAATAAGCTGACTCCAATGATAATTGAGCTAACACCGGTCAACGAGTGTATTCTGAGACTAAGGATTTGTCACTCCTTGGGTGTCATTTCCCTTCTCTCTGTATATGCTCCGACTGAGGCGAGTGATCTCACCGTGAAGAACGCATTCTTTGCCACGCTTGAGTCTGTGGTTGATCAGTGCCCTAGGCAAGATACACTTCTAGTCTTGGAAGATTTCAATGCATCGACTGGAACTAATAGGGATGGTTATGAGATGCATGTTGGTCCCCATGGGTCTGGAACTGTGAACCAGAATAGCACTAAGTTCCTTGACTTTGCAAGATACCGTGGACTTCGGGTGGCTGGTTCATTGTTTCAGTGCCCACAAGCTCACCACTGGACTTGGTATTCCAACGCTGGTAGTGTGGCAAAGGAGATTGACCATGTGCTCATTGATGGTCGCTGGAGCATGATCCAGAACTGCAGGGTCTACACGAGTGCTCAGTTCCTCAATACTGACCACTGACTTGTTGTAGCAACTCTAAAGCTGCACCTTAAATCCTGGAGAATGGTACCATCCCAGCCGAGGCTGGATGTTGGCAAGCTCAAGGATGAGAGGGTAGCTGAAGAGTTTGTGAATAGGCTGAGTGGAGAATTGGGGGTCTGGGTACTTTCGGGGATCCTGAAGAGTTATGGAATGCCTTCAAGACCACCATTCTTGATGTTGCTGGGAGATGTCTTGGAACTAACCGGAGGGCAAAGAAGAAATTTGTCTCTCAAGGGATCCTGGATACCATTGCCCAGAGTTGCAGGGCCAGGCTGAATGGCAGAGCTGAGCTGTTCAGGGAGCTGAGGCATAAAACTGGACATGCACTGAGGGTGGACAAGGAGGCCTATGTGCGAGGAATCTGTGAGGGGGTAGAGCATCACCTGTGGTCAAGGGATTCTCGTCCTGCTTGCAGGGCAATTCACACGTTGCGTTCGTCCAAGCCCATCCCTCGGTGTACTGCAGTTAGAGAAGATGGTGGTGGGCTCTTGACAGAGGAGTCCGAAGTGAAGGCCCGCTGGGCCGGTTACTTTGAGTGATTGTACCAGGCTGATCCACCAGCTGTCGATTTGGACGTCAGGGGTGTTACAATTCCTATTGCTGACCCTCCAATCAACTGTGGTCCACCTTCGTTTGTGGAAACACAGGCTCCTGCAAACCGGTTGAAATGGGGCAAAGCTTCAGGGATCTGTGGCATCCATGCTGAACTTCTCAGTGCTGGTGGAAATGCTGCCTTCATGTCATTGCATTCATTTTTGTGCTCTGCCTGGAAGATAGGCATCATCCCAACTGACTGGAAAAGGGGCCTTGTTGTCCCTCTCTGGAAAGGGAAGGGTGAGCACCAAGACTGCAACAACTACTGAGGGGTGACGCTGTTCTCAGTGCCGGGCAAGGTCTTTGCTTGGATAATTATTGATGGGGTTTACCACCATCTGCTTGAGTACCAGCATTCAGAGCAGTCAGGCTTTACACCAAAGAGGTCAATGATTGACCGTATCCTTGCTCTTCGGGTCCTCACCGAACATAGACGAAAGTTTTGGCAGGGGCTGCTCGCAGCCTTTGTTGATCTCTGTAAAGTGTTTGATTCAGTGAATCGGGATGCCCTCTGGAGGATTCTTGGTCTTCGTGGGGTGTCACCAAAACTGATCGATCTGATGTCTGAACTCAACTCTGTTACTGAGAGTGCTGTGAGATGTGGTGGTACCATCTCTGACTTATTTCCAGTTGTTACTGGAGTTTGTCTGGGGTGTGTACTGGACCCACATTTTTCAGCACTTTTACGGACTGGATTCTGGGGAGGATGTCAGAGAAATTAAACTGTGGTGCATCAATTGGGAATGTCAAGATCCCTGACCTTGATTTCGCAGATGATGCAGTCATCTTTGCGAAGACTCCAGATATCCTTTTTGGGGCCCTCAAGGTGCTGAATGAGGAGTCTGAGCTACTGGGATTACGGGTTTCCTGGGTCAAAACTACGATCCAGTCTTTCTGTGACATCTTGGATACTGCCATCCTGTCTGCACTTGTTTGTGGTGAGGATGTTGAGATCACAGAGAGCTTCATTTACCTTGACAGTGATATTCATGTCTCCGCTGGCTGTGAGCCAGAGGTCAAGAGACGTCTGGGTCGGGACTGGGGATTCATGGATTCAATGGATCATGGGGCGTGGCGCTGACGGTACTTGTGCGGGAGGATGAAAGTCTGAGTCTTCAGGTCCTTGGTGCTTCCAGTCTTGCTCTCTGGATGTGAGACTTGGACTCTGACCAGGGATCTGAGATGGAGACTTAATTCCTTTGGTACCAGGTCTCTTTGAAGAATCCTTGGCTATTGCTGGTCGGATTGTGTTCAACGAGCGGTTACTGAGAGAGAGACTCAAATGAGATTTGTTACCTGCACAGTCAGTGAGCGTCAGCTGCGGCTGTATGGACATGAGACTCGTTTTCCTGATGCTGATCCTGCTCACCAGATTCTCTCAGCGAGGAAGCCTCGTAAGTGTAGGAGGCCAATGGGCCCACCACGTGCCCCGTGGTTGCAGCAGGTTGATCAGCATCTCAAGGAGATGGGGATGGGCCAGGCATCTGCCCATCTACAACAAGATCATCTACAACAAGATAGAAGATCTACAACAAGATCTTCGCCACATCTGCCTGGGGGATGGCCAGATGGAGGCCCCTGGAGTACCGGCGGAAAGTGGCGCAGCGATGCACTGCTTTGGCGCATGCTCTCATACCAGACCTAACCTGACCTTTGCCACACGGGACTTTTCTTCTCTTCGCCAGGCGGGACTTTTCTCTTCTTCTCTTCGCGACGCGGGACTTTTCTCTTCTTCTCTTCACCACGCGGGACTTTTCTCTTCTTCTCTTCGCCACGCGGGACTTTTCTCTTCTTCTCTTCGCCACGCGGGACTTTTCTCTTCTTCTCTTCGCCACGCGGGACTTTTCTCTTCTTCTCTTCACCACGCGGGACTTTTCTCTTCTTCTCTTCGCCACGCGGCACTTTTCACTTCTTCTCTTCGTCACGTGGGACTTTTCCCTTCTTCTCTTCGCCCCGCGGGACTTTTCTCTTCTTCTCTTCGCCACGCGGGACTCTCCCCTTCGCCTCACGGGACTTTCCCCTTCGCCTCGCGGGACTTTCCCCTTCGCCTCGCGGGACTTTCCCCTTTGCCTCGCGGGACTTTCCCCTTCGCCACGTGGGACTTTCCCCTTCGCCACGCGGGACTTTCCCCTTCGCCACGCGGAACTTCCCCCTTCGCCTCGCGGGACTTTCCCCTTCGCCTCGCGGGACTTTCCCCTTCGCCACGCGGGACTTTCCCCTTCGCCTCGCGGGACTTTCCCCTTCGCCTCGCGGCACTTTCCCCTTCGCCTCGCGGCACTTTCCCCTTCGCCTCGCGGCACTTTCCCCTTCGCCTCGCGGCACTTTCCCCTTCGCCTCGCGGGGCTTTCCCTCTTCGTCTAAACAGGGGAATCCAAATCCATTGGGACCATACTCTGTACAGAGCGTTGGTGCTGCCGAAGCAGTCTCCTGGGCTATTGGGCACACTCCTGGATGGGTTGCCACTCCAACACCGTATATTTGGCTCAATCGTCCCAGCAAGCAGGTTCTCATTTCGCCGACCTCGGAAGCATGACAGGCTGAATCAACCCCACCTGTTATTAAATCAATGGCAGAGCAGGATTTGAACTCAGGACCCAAGGATCCCAAGCCCAACACCCAAACCATTATGCCAATAACATTTAAAAAGGTACAGCCAGATATTTGAAGAGGAGAGGGCAACAACAATAGTGATTGGAAAAGGGGAGGTAACCCCGAAAGATCATTCCCACAACAAAATACAATATGTGCAAAAAAAAAAAAAAAAATTCCCGATGGAATGGTTCAATGGTAGTGCACCAGCATTTGAGCTGTCCAGCCTGAGTTTCATTCCCGAACCGACTATCAGCTGTCAGATTGGTGCTTCACAGGCAGGGTGTTACATCAAAGTGCTCAGTATCTCGAATGGACATTAAACTGGGCAACGAGTCTGCCAACATTAGTTGATGGACGTTCAAGTTCACACGGTGTATTTTGAAAAGAATAGTTATCGCCAGCACCCCAGAACAAATTCCAAATTCGTACCCAATTGATATTTAGTCAGACGTCAGGCTTGGGCAGCCAGTTCGTGAAAGGCGGTGCCCTGCCTTCCAGACGTCTTTGTTTTTCTTGGGGGAGGTGAGGAGGGGTGGTTGGGAGAGTTATTTGTCACAAAAAGTATCTTTGTGGGGGGGGGGGGGAGGGTGTTTTTGTTCAAAATTGTCACAAAACCCTTTTTGATCTGAAACGTCTCAAACTAGTTTCTTTATAGCTGACTAGAGCTACCTTGCACATGTAGACATGCTATATTGATGGGGATCACCAATAGAAACGAGAATGACACTTGGTGGAGCACAAAACTCTGCCATGCTGAACAATTTAGGCTTTGTATCCCACTGATAGGCCGGCCAATATGGATCTGAACCTGAACCAAAATCGAATCTCGTTGTTCTTCTCAACTACCCAACTCATCCACCAAGTTTTGTCATCTGTCCACAACTTGTTGAGATATCATGTTATACAGTGTTGTTTTTGGCCCTATCACTCAATGGTGACAAATTAATAAAGAAATTCTCGTATCTGGATCCAGATCCAAATTGTCACCAAAATTGAACAAATTAGTCCTTGTCACACTGCCAACTTATCCAGCAAGTTTTGTCATAATCCGTCAACTTTTTGAGGTATCGTGCTATATATTGTTTTTGGCCCGACATATCTCAATGGTGAAGAATCATTTAAAAATTGTACTATCCGGATCCAGATCTTCACCAAAATCGAATCATTTCGTCCTTGTCACACCCAACCTTTCCACCAAATGCCGTTCCAATCTGTCCACAACTTTATGAGATATCCTGCTCACAGACAGACAGGACAGACAAGGGTGAAAACAACCTCCTTCCACCTTAGGTGGCGGCAGTATTTTCACATTAATCATGACAACAGCGACGTGATAAAGTTTAGATATTAAGGGAATATGTTGTTGAGGACGATTGTTTGTGTTGAGCATTCCAACATTTGGAAACCAGGGGATTGGTGTGTCTGGAGCGCCATCATCTGCTGGCTGAAGCCGCTGCACCTGACTTGCAGGTACCCGCAGCCCTCTGGTGGGACAATGTTGAAACAGCCGTTGGAATGGTCTGCTCGGGAATTTCAACGTTTATCCATGGCACGTCAGGCCCAGTTGGTCCATTCATCGATTTTTGTGTCTCCTCGTAGCCCGGGGATATCTGGTAAAAACAACGACGACAGGCTGAAAACCGGTGTCAATAGAGAGTGGGTTCGGACTCTCAACGGGCTGGTGAAACACTTAATGGAAGCCAAAATGTTGCCGATTTTGGGTTGAATTCCTTGTGACCATTTGTTCACATTGAGTTGGAGAAACGTATTATTGCCTTGAACATATTGCTGTCGCTATCCTTCAAAAGTAAATTTTCTGCATCCTCTTTGTTGCATATACAAGGTTATTTAGTGTGTACATTCTGGTGCTAACAAACTTGCACTCTCATCATAATGAGCAACACTGATCTCATTGCCTTATGTTTGTTTTTTGTAAGTGTGTGTCCATTGGTTCATTATCCTTTTCATCCTACAATTCACACTTGTTTCTCCATTCAAATTTATGCAATTGTTATTTCTCTGTTCACAACCTCCATCGATCTCACCTCTATTGATCTCCTCCATATCTCGATTGATCTCCTCTCCACCCCTATCAATCTCCTCTCTATCCCTATCAATCTCCTCTCTATCCCCATTGATCGCCCCTCCACCCCTATCGATCTCCTCTCTATCCCTATCGATCTCCCCTCTACCTCTATCGATCTCCCCTCTATCTCTATCAATATTCCATCTATCTCTATCGATCTCCCCCTCTACCCCTATCAATCTCCAGTCTATCTCCATCAATCTCATCTCTATCTTCCTTTTATCTATATCAATTTCCCTTCTCTCTCTATCGATCCCAACTCTATCTCTATCTCCCCTTCCCCTCCAACCCCCCATTACTCCTTTATATTAAAAAGAAAAAAATCCCGAATGACCCCACCCCTTCCCCCATTTCAAATCACTCTCATTCGTTTCCTCCCTCCCGTTTCAACATCAGATTTATTCACCTGGTGAACCTCCAATGTGAATTGCATTCAAATACTGTAGTAGATATGAAATAATAGAAGGTGAAGAATCTAAAACGGAGGATGGAATCGGTGGAGGGGAGGGTTGAGTGACCGTTCCTAATCTAAAGCCCGTTGCGGTCATTAAATCCTGTTACTGTGGGAACGTTGTGTCTCTCCCAAACACTCTCCTTCAGCAGACTGGTTTTACTGAGGCCCTTACTTTCGCCTCCCTTCTTTGTGACGTGTCCTACCAATATGGCATCAAAAGTATCCCAGAAAGATTTCAGGAAAACGAAGCAGGATCGTATGAGGCGCACAGCTGGACAGGTGAGCACCATACCTGGACCATTGCTCACATGCTTGTACGTCTCTATGCCGGTGTCTGCCGACGTTTGTGTAGCTTTGTTCATCAAGAGAAGAGGTGGGTATTGTCCAGGTTTATAACACAATAATTGTTACACAGTCACAAATATTTGTATCACACTTGTTCTGAAAGAGCATCAACATGGCTCCGTATCCGTAAAATCATCTGCGGTACTGAAAGCCCATGAATGACCTTGATCAAAGCGTACATCGCTGGTCTTTTTCAGATGTATAATCCGGTCTGTTCTCTCCATTTTACCAATCTCGGTCTCCATCCATCCTGTGCCTTTAACGTGATTGAAAACCGTCAATGATCAGACTTTTTCTAAATTTACACTGCAGCCTTCGAACTGTTTCAAGCTTGAACGAGAAGGGGTCAACATTATATCGTGTGTAATTACCTTCGCATTCTGTGAAAGGTTATGTTTCAGTCGCTGTGTATTTATTTATTTGTGAATATGTGTGTTTGTTATTCGCATTACTCAGAAAGTATTAAACCGAATTGCATGAAAATTGGTGGGATGATTCGTGATTATCCAAGGACGATTTGATTAGATTTTGGGAGCGATCGGGTCAAAGGTCAAGGTCATGAAAAGGTCAAAAACAAACTTTTGAACATAACTTCCTTCATAAGACAGCTATCGACATGCAACCAACGCCATATTGTTCCATGACGAAATACCTTTCGGGTAGGTGGTGTCAGATTTGACGTGACGTCATCAGAAGTGTGTCAAAATGACGTCACAAGATGACGTAAATTTTCATTTTTCGACCTCATCAGTTTTGATTATACCGTTTTGTAGGACTTACCTTAAGGACGTCACACACCGTTATGACGTCATTGACGTTTGAACATAACGTTTTTCAATTGTGGCTAAAATGTCCTGATATTTTAAATTCAAATATCAATGTAATTTGTAAAGGAAATTGTCCCAAATCCAGGCATTATGATCAGTACCAAAATATCTGCTTATTTATGAACAGGTTTTGCAAATTAACTCTATGGTCATGGTCAAGGTCACACTCAAGGTCAAAATATACTTGTAGGCATAACTTCAGATCTAATAGAGCTATTGACATGAAACCAACGTTAAAATGTTCCGTGAAATAAGAGCTTTCAGGATGGCAGTCCGCGATTGGTAGTGACGTCATTGGAAGTGCGTCAAAATGACGTCATAAGATGACGTCATTTTTAAACTTTCAATTTTTTTCAGTGTTTATCATTCCATTTTGTTGGACTGCCCTCAATGATGTCTAACACCAAATTTGACGTCCATCGGACTGATGGTTGTGACGTCATGGACGTTTTTAAATGACGTTTTTCAAATGTGCCCGGAAAAAAGTAGTGGCGGCGAAGGTATGCGCTCTACCGAGTGCCCGTTCTAGTTCTTAATAAATTGGGTTTTTTTGTTTTTAGATCCTGGAATTCCTTTGATTGGTGTACACGTAAATAGTTATAAGCATTTCAATGGGATTTTATAAGTGCATTCAAGCATCTTCCGTCCCTGTCTTTATGTTGGCCATTTTTGAATGATGTCAACACGACACATTATTTTACCTCCATGTTGGTTTCTTAATGCACAAAAGCTCACATGGGCTGTTCACTCAGCTTCTCAGTTTGCAGAGAGGAGGAAAAGCTCCTTGGAGGCACAGTTCCATTTTGCTTTCTCAGGACACGGGTCACTCCTCTTGATTTGTTACTGCGAACAGGAACAAAGGACTTTGGGCACACGAGTGGGACAGTGGGTGTGCGGTCTTAAAGCAGAGGAACCTGTAAGGATATAAAAAGTCAAGGTGATGCGACACTAATCTTTCATTCATTTCATATGCAGATTTTAGATGCTGGTTGCATCATCGCATGGCATGCATCCGTGCCACCGATGCAGCGCCCCTTTAGGTGAGAGCAGGAATACAGAATTTGTTCAGGGTTTAGGCGACAGCTCGCCTACTCTTCAAGAAGGACACCATAGGTTCTTTAACATCCACCAACTAATTAAATGTTACAAAGGACACAAATAACAGGCATGAAAACACTCGTGTTAACGTGTTAGATCGGGTGATGTAATCACCACTGTGTCAATGGCAGTAAAACCCGGAATTAATTTATTTACTGTACACGACTTTTGCAATCTTTACTTTATTTAAATTGAATTATGTACAGTACTTAAATACTCAAGAACACAAATCGCCTTATTTGCACTTTCAAAACCCTTCCATTTATTGCAGTACTCAGACATCTATAATAATAATGTGCGTGTGTGCGTTCGTGTGCGTGTGCGCGTGCGCCAGTGTATCTCCTCTAGAGCTCCAAAACCATGAAACCGAGCAGCCTGAAACTTTGCATGCACACGAAGGGAACTCCAAGGGAGTGCATGAGTGAAAATTGCATGTTTGAGTTAATTAAAACACCCCTTTTGAAGATAATTAACGGCCATATTAAATTATATCCTTCATCAACGCTTTGTCCTCGGACACCTCGCTGTCCCTCCCTGGGGTCTTAATTCATCATTTTTTTTGGCCTACTCAACAATGTAGAATGGGTGAGCACGTAGAATGTAGAATGTAGAATAAATAGAACAAGCAAGTAGAGGACTTAGAACAGGTTGCAACATTTTCTTAATGATTATTATTTTTCACTTTCCTCACTCATATCATCGAATGCCGGATCATCATAGCTACAAATTGCTGGATACATCACAATACTTCAGAACACCCGGAGACGTCAGCGTTTGTGGCTTCATTTCTTTTCCGCACATGTGATAACCTCTAGAATCTCTTAAGCTATGCCAAATTTCAAATTTTAAACTGCGGAATTTACCTTAGTTGCAGTTCCAACTGCTAAATAAAAGTGGTCATTTGTCCAAGTCGCACATTGTTTGAAATTTTGGCGTCTCCAGGAGGGGTTTAAATGATCGACCAGGAATCGCTTGCCAACCCAGCCGTTCCTGAGCAAACGTTTTGTTGGAGTGCTTGCTTGAGTGCTTTAGCCACTTGGTGAGTGCTCTACAAGCTGCAACAGTGCCTGCACTGTCCCTGATAAACACAATTGAAAATACATCAATTGACCACCTCCCTGTGTTGCGCCGTGCGGTGCCAAGCCTGCCGTTCTTCATCGGACGGACGGACGGACGGACGGACGGACGGAATGGCTGGAAGGGATGGAGGGAATAGATGGATGGATGGATGGATGGACCAAACCGGTGTTTGTAAGCCAATTGCGAGACAGTAGACGGTGGTGTGAATGACATTTTATCACAATTGTTTGTGAAAATAAAATTACAAATTGACATTCAATACAATGTGAGGTGATCATGTAAATGAAGTACATACATAAACATGTGTTCCATTGTCTTAGTTAAATCTGACAAAAGTTTAAAATGGAACCTTCACTTCGGAGTGGTTTTGCTGAGCACCGCCCGGAGATGCTCAGAGATGCACCACCTGGTAGAGTACTTTAGAGGTTATTAGGGGAGAGTTGTTTCCAAAACCCAAGCTCATTGCAGATGCTGCAGGGAATGTCATGGCAGATGAAAGAACAGCAGGTGGGAACTCATTCATTCGTCATTCATTCCTTGCGCCTCATGTTCACTCTGTAAGATTGAAGTATCATGTGTGTTATGAACAACTGTGGAACTTGCTGTCAATCCACTTTCCATCCATCCCTTCCCTTCATCAAATCCATCCATCCATCCCTTCCCTCGATCCATCCCTTCCCACTATTTCTTCACACCATCTCTTCGTTTGTCCCCCTCCTTCCTCTTCCTCCTCCCTCTCTCACATATCTTCCAACTTTTATAAAGTGATACACAATGGGTGCTTGTGATAAGTTCCCAAGTTGTACTGTTGTATTGTACATGTAGGGATTTGTGTGCCAATTGCAT
>NC_140962.1:48434442-48461942 GCF_056783735.1 Eptatretus burgeri
TTCAGTGACCCAATATGCAAACCCTGTTCAAAGTTCAATTCACTCGGACGAAAATTTATGATTTTATGTGACCGTGACTTTTACCCTTTGAGCTTTTGACCTCAAAAAACAACATGCTTCTATGTTTTGATTGGTGAACCAATTCAGTGACCCAATATGCAAAATTCTATTAAAACTAGGAGAGTACCCACCCTCCGGGTGGATGGAGATTGCGCATTACTTCCTGAAAAACAGCATTGCCTGTTTATTGCAAAAAGACTTCGATGTTTGTGTGGTGTGCGTCTAAAGGGGTCTAACGGGTCTACAAGTCTAAAAGTTCTAAGGGATGTAAAGGGTGTAAATGTCTAAATGGTGTAAAAGGTCTGTCTATAAGTGTCTTAAGAGGTCTAAAGGATATTTTTCAATCGTAGTTAGAGTCTAAAGGAGTCCAAAGTGTCTAAAGAGGGAATGGGTGGTTTAAAGAGTCTCAGAGGGTCTTAAAAGTTCTAAAAGGTCTAAAGGTCAAAAATGTCTAAGGGTCAAGGGGTTTAAGCAGTGTGAAGGTCTTCAGGAGTCTAAGGGGTCTAAAAGGCCTAAGGGGTATAAAGGGTCTTGCAAAGTCCAAAAGGTCTTAATGGTCTAAAGCAGTGGTTCACAAACTCTTTTGTCCACAACAACAAAATTGAAATCACATTCACCTTGCAACCCAAATGGTACTGGCACGAAGTAGGTACAAGCAGTACCTCTGATAAAAAAAATTGTCGGAGAAAATGCTTTACACGTGAAAAATCCCCCTCAAAAACATGGATTTTGAGGGGGGGGGAGGGTTCAAGTTCGGGTCGTGACCTTTGGTTTGGGAACCCCTGGTCTGAGGTATCTAAAAGGTCAAAGGGGTCTAAAGGTCGAAATGTCTAAAAGGTACATTACAATTGTCTGTAATTAATCAAGAGTCATGGTCCAATAATACGTAATTAATAGACATGTTCACGTGGGATGACCAAGGCTTCACCTCGACGATGATTCACCGTCCACTCGTGTTTTTCGGTTTTCTATATCTGGAGATATCAAGTGAATTGGACGAAAATTGACGATGTGTGTGACATTTACCTTTGACCTATTAACCTCAAAAACAATAGGCTTCTAAATTGTGACTACCTCTACCATGCAGTTAAGTTTCGTGAAGACCACTGCAAAATTGTGACCTGTAGGCCATTGACATACAGACACCCGACAGAATAACAGACCAAACCAACTAATACACAGTACTGCGAGTCTTAAATTTCGCACATAATAAGTGGTGATTGTGGGACATCTTAAGTGTGTCAATCATATCTAATTCAACATGTGCATCTGAGTACCAAGGATGATGCATCAGTCACAAAGATAACAACTTGCATTGAGGAAGAAATGTTCCTGGACAATTGGCAATGCAAATGACACTAACAAATTCGACTTTTTCACTTGTAGATCTCAAATAGAAAAATATTAAGAGTTCTTGTTTATTACAAAAATAGTCAGATGTATCTTCAATGAAATTCCAAAAATGCATTTTACACAATTTACATTTCAGTAAACGTTTTATAAACAGTATATCACATTGAACAGGGCAGCTCGATTTAGACCTGGCCTTTGCCACACCATCGTACTCATTATTATTATTATTATTATTATTATTATTATTATTATTATTGGCTGCTCTTAGATTGGCTGCTCTTAGAGCACCCTTATTCTGGACATTTCCATCTGTCTGTCTGTCCGCGAAACTTTGGTCAAGCCTCGGGGCTAAACCACTCAACCGATTCCAATGAAATTTGGTAGGTAGGACCAACATTTCTGGGAATCGTGTGCTTTCAAATATGGGACCCCGGGCCCCAGCAACGGCCCTTTAAAGTGGTCAAAAAATCGAAAAATCGAAGCTTAGAGTTCTGTGCGCAATCTATCTCACTCCCTTCATGCCAATTTGCAGCCCTAACAAAAAATATTTGTAGGAGGAGATAGGTTTTGGGCGAGTACATGTCGAACATTTCAGAAACGGTTAATTGCGAATATCTCGAAGAGAAAGAGTCTGATTTTGATGAAACTTGGGTGAAATGTGTACAATGTGGCTAGGATGTACACAAAAATGAATGGTTGCTATGCACACCTCCGTTGCTTAGCAACAGCTAAAATACTTTATCGTACATCGTACACTTATTGTGGACTGTACAAAAAAAACAATACCTCCGAAACTGGAACTCCGAGGGACCTGCTTTTTTGTGCCCAAGGAGAATGTCTTTCAGCATCATATAAAAAAATAAAATCTTTAGCGAAAAGATAAATGGAATTACCAGGGCTGCCATTTGTTAGAGTCTCTTTGGAAACATGCCTGAAATTTAACAAGGATGAAATCTGAAATTTAACTGAAATCATCAGCAGACGATGTCAGGTCAGGTTCGATCTGTGACCTGCTACAGGTACCATGTAAACCTGTACTAACCTGTTCCATGGTCGGGTTGTCGGCGACTAAACCGTCTCCCACACCAGGTTTTCTGGTGAGGAGGGTGTTTGGATATGGACACCCAGCAGGATTAAAAACAAAACCTGTCAAAGGGCGGAGGAGCTCCTTGTGAGCCAACGGCCATCCATATCTAGTGCCCAACTGTGTCTGCGGACGTCCTCCTGCAGTTGGGTCACTTCTTATTAGGAGGTTGGTGGCAGGATTTGCACTCCGGCCACCGTAAAACCCTTCATTCCGCAAAACGCAAAAACGCAAAAAAATCTGAAAACCCACTCCGTGGGAGTACCTCCTGTGCAGCTTCCCTTTGCAGGGCAGCTCACCGGATGACGGGATTGGGGCAAAGCCTTCGGGACCCCCAATCTTTGATAGGAGGGAAACCACGGGGTAACATCCCTGGGTCAGATTGCGGGAGAGTGTGTCGGAGTGGTGCTGGGGTGTCGTCCACCAGATGGCGGTCTCCTTGGGCTAACCTGAGGCGGTCCCTTCGGGTGGGTGCCTGGAATGTCCTATCCCTAAGAGAGGATGATCACCTGTCTCTGTTATCATCTGAGCTCAAGCGTTTGGACATCGGGAATGCAGCTCTCTCTGAGGTTCGGAGACCGGATTGCGGCGACATAATGGTGGGTGGTTACACCTACTATTGGTCTGGTCGCTCTGATGGTTACCATACCCAAGGAGTTGCTGTAGCTGTGTCCAATAAGCTGACCCCAATGATAATTGAGGTAAAACCGGTCAACGAGCGTATTATGAGATTAAGGATTCGTCACTCCTTAGGTGTCATTTCCCTGGTCTCTGTTTATGCTTTGACTGAGGCGAGTGATCTCACCGTGAAGGATGCATTCTACGCCACACTCGAGTCTGTGGTTGATCAGTGCCCCAGACGAGATACACTTCTAGTCTTGGGGGATTTCAATGCATCGACTAGAACTGATAGGGACGGTTATGAGGTGTGTGTTGGTCCCCATGGGTCAGGAATTATGAACCAGAATAGCACTAAGTTCCTTGACTTTGCAAGAAGTCATGGACTTAGGGTGGCTGGTTCATGGTTTCAGCACCCACAAGCTCATCGCTGGACTTGGTATTCCAACGCTGGCGGTGTGGCAAAGGAGATTGACCATGTCCTCATTGATGGTCATTGGAGGATGATCCAGAACTGCAGGGTCTACCGGAGTGCTCAGTTCCTCAATACTGACCACAGGCTTGTTGTAGCAACTCTAAAGCTGCACCTTAAATCCTGGAGAATGGTACCATCCCAGCCGAGGCTGGATGTTGCCAAGCTCAGGGATGAGAGAGTAGCTGAGGAGTTTGCGAACAGGCTGAGTGGACACTTGGGGGGTCTGGGTGGTTTGGGGGGTCCTGAAGAGTTGTGGAGCACCTTCAAGACCACCGTCCTTGATGTTGCCGGTGGATGCCTTGGAGCTCACCGCAGGGCAAAGAAGAATTTTGTCTCTCAAGGGACACTGGATACCATTGACCAGAGTCGCAGGGCCAGGCTGAATGGCAGAGCTGAGCTGTTCAGGGAGCTGAGGCGTAAAACTGTACGTGCACTGAGGGTGGACAAGGAGGCCTATGTGCGAGGAATCTGTGAGGGGGTAGAGCATCACCTGTGGACAGGTGATTCTCGTCCCGCTTACAGGGGAATTCGCGCATTACGTTCATCCAAGCCCATCCCTCGGAGCACTACAGTTCGAGCAGAGAGTGGTAGGCTCTTGACAGAGGAGTCTGAAGTGAAGGCCCGCTGGGTCGGTTACTTTGAGCGGTTGTACCAGGCTGATCTCCCAACTGTCGAGTTGGACGTCAAGGGTGTTACAATCCCTGTTGCTGACTCTCGAATCAACTGTGGTCCACCTACGCTTGTGGAAACACGGGCTGCGGTGAACCAGTTGAAACGGGGCAAAGCTCCAGGGATTTGTGGCATCCATGCCGAACTTCTCAAGGCTGGTGGAAATGCTGCACTCGTGCCGTTGCATGCAGTTTTGTGCTCTGCCTGGAACACAGGCATCATCCCAACTGACTGGAAGAGGGGCCTTGTTGTCCCTCTCTGGAAAGGGAAGGGTGATCGCCAAGACTGCAACAACTACCGAGGGGTGACGCTGCTCTCAGTGCCGGGCAAGGTCTTTGCTCGGATAATTCTCGATAGGGATCGCCACCATCTGCTTGAGCACCAGCGTCCAGAGCAGTCAGGCTTTACACCAAAGAGGTCAACGATTGACCGTATCCTTGCACTTCGTGTCCTCACCGAACGCAGACGAGAGTTTCGGCAGGGGCTGCTTGCAGCCTATGTTGATCTCTGTAAAGCGTTCGATTCAGTGAATCGGGATGTCCTCTGGAGGATTCTTGGTCTTCGTGGGGTGCCACCAAAACGGATCGATCTGATGTCTGAACTCTACTCTGGTACTGAGAGTGCTGTGAAGTGTGGTGGTACCATCTCTGACTTATTTCCAGTTGTTACTGGAGTTCGTCAAGGATGTGTACTTGCCCCCACACTTTTCAGCACTTGTATGGACTGGATTCTAGGGAGGATGTCGGAGAGATCAAGTTGCGGTGCGTCATTTGGGAATGTCAAGATCTCGGACCTTGACTTTGCAGATGATGCAGTCATCTTTGCGGAGACTTTAGACATCCTCTTGGGGGCCCTCGAGGTGCTGAATGAGGAGTCGGAGCCGTTGGGATTACGGGTTTCTTGGGTCAAAACTAAGATCCAGGCTTTCGGTGACATCTTGGATGCTGCTGTCCTGTCTGTGTCTGTTTGTGGTGAGGATGTTGAGATCGTGGAGAGATTCACTTACCTTGGCAGTGATATTCATGTCTCTGCTGGCTGCGAGTCAGAGGTCAATAGACGTCTGGGTCGGGCCTGGGGAGTCATGGATTCACTGGATCATGGGGTGTGGCGCTGCCGGTACCTGTGCGGGAGGACGAAAGTCCGAGTCTTCAGGTCCTTGGTACTTCCAGTCTTGCTCTATGGGTGCGAGACTTGGACTCTGACCAAGGATCTGAGATGGAGACTTAATTCCTTTGGTACCAGGTCTCTTCGGAGAATCCTTGGCTATCGCTGGTCGGATTTTGTGTCCAACGAGCGGTTGCTGAGAGAGACTCGGATGAGATTTGTTACTTGCATAGTCCGTGAGCGTCAGTTGCGGCTGTATGGACATGTGGCTCGTTTTCCTGACTCTGATCCTGCTCACCAGATTCTCTCAGCGAGGGAGTCTCATGAGTGGAGGAGGCCAGTGGGTCGACCACGTGCCTCATGGTTGCAACAGGTTGACCATCATCTCAAGGAGATGGGGATGGGCCTGGCATCTGCCTGGGGGATGGCCAGACGGAGGCCCCTGGAGTACCGGCGGAAAGTGGACGCAGCGACGTGCTGTTCTGGCACATGCTCCCATACCTGACCTGACCTGACCTGTGCTAAATTGATTGATAGCATGTACATGAATATCGGCTAGTCACGTCGGCCAGCTTTCCATCTAGAGCGAGCAGCCATGTCACCTACCGGCTTGTTATCATTATCATTCTTATTATTCTAATTTTTTTTATGTTGAAGGCTACAGGCACGGACTGAATAGTCCTCATGAAGGCCAAGCCTTAAATAAAAGAACTGCATTGATAGAAAAGTAAGGAAAGAGAGAATAGTCGAAGAGTTTTTGAGGAAGTAAAAAATCTGCTTTTTGAAAAGGGGAAGGTCATAAGTGTTTGGGAAGACATGAGAAAGTAAAGAGTTCCAGGTTTGGCAGTGGAGGGGAAGAAACAAACATCGTAACGGCCCACCCTTGAGTTGCTAATGGCCACACAATAATCATGTGATGCAGTGGCTTGTCGAGTATTCCTTGGTCTCGCTAAAGGGGCTGTGTCACACCTTGACGATTTAGCCAGCGTATGCCGATTTATGAAAAATTTGTCTAAAACGCTGGCACACGTCGAATATGTTATGGGTAAGTTGTGTCTACGTTAAGAGCACGCTGAAAAACACTGCCATACGTCATAGTACGCTGGCTTTAATCGTTGTATTTTGCGGTTGTCCGCAAATTTTAGCATGCTTGAAATTTTATGATGTATGCCGGCATATGACTCACATATTCCGCATACGCTGGGAATAAGTTGTAGGCACGTCATGCGATCGTTGACACACGTCGACACACGTTACTTGTAAGTTACTCATAAGTCGAAACACGTCGAGGTAATGCTTAGCGTACCCGAAACTTATTTCTAACCTGAGTAACGTGCTTTGAATCTATGAGTAACGGACCTCCAACGCATATTGATGTATGTAGACGTATTTGATTGACGTCTTCCGGACGACCACAGAACTTACTGAACGCGTTTCAAATTTACAGCTACCATAAACCAACAAAAAACCAACACCAACTCCCGATATTTCGTCACGTGCTGTTAGGTCACGTCCGATTGCCGCTTCAGTTTGCTCGTCCTATTCTTAGTTCCTCCTCTGAATATTTTCTGTTTGAGGATATTGTCACGTCGACGTCGAAACTTAAATGCAAATGTCCGAATATATTTTAAAATTCGTGATAGACTAAAAAAAAAAAAAAACAACAACTTCAGATATTTTGTCACGTGCCTTCACGGAGCCAAGGAGAAAAACAGAAAATGTGCTTTGACAGAGAAAATAAGTTCCGGGAATGCTAAACATTACCTCGACGTGTTTCGACTTATGAGTAACTTACAAGGAGCTTGTGTCGACGTGTGTCAACGATCGCATATCGTGCCTACAACTTATTCCCAGCGTAGCGGACCGTGTGAGCCATACGGCGAGTACGTCGTAAAATTTTCAGCAGCTTGAAATTTCACAACGTACAAGGCGTATTACGATGTATGGCAGTGTTTTTCAGCGTGCTCTTAACGTATACACAACTTACCCATAACGCATTCGACGTGTGCCAGCGTTTTAGACAAATTTTTCATAGGTTGGCATACACTGGCTAAATCGACAAGGTGTGACTGCGATGTTGACACTTCCAATTCTCAGGCGGTTATGATTTAAATCGGCGAGCGGCAGCTTTTTAATAGGCTACGCCACGTGATCATCGGCGATACGTGCAGCGCGCTATGCATACGTTCGACTATCGTTGGGCATAGGTTGTGAACGCCGACAACACGCTAATCATTCGTTGGTCTAAGTTATCTATATGTGATTAAAACGTTCTGTGTACGTTACTAACACGTTATGCATACGTCCAACTCGTTATACGTCCAAAACTTCAAAAAAAAAACATCAAAATTTCAGCGTATGCCAACGTTTTACATACATTTTTATACGTTGCCATTGCTGGCTAAAACGTCAAGGTGTGACAGGGCCCTAATAGTGGAGGTACATAAGCAATAAGCAACAAGTTCTTGTGAGGAGAAATCGAAGTAATATCAGAGAGAGAGAGAGAGAGAGAGAGAGAGAGAGAGACTGAGACTGAGACTGAGACTGAGACTGAGACTGAGACTGAGACTGAGACTAAGACTGAGACTAAGACTAAGACTAAGACTGAGACTGAGACTGAGACTGAGACTGAGACTACTTTGCAGCATAATTTGAGCGGGTCAAGTTTTGAGGTCACATTGGTTGAATTGACAAGTCGAATAACTTTGTATTCAATTCTGTCCAGTAAGTATGCGGAGCTGGAACCTCCCCAGATGTGAGAGCAGTATTCTATAAAAGGACGAATCAATCCTTTATATAGTTGGAGCATCTGTTCAGAGGAGAAGAATCTTTGACATCTGAATAGACTCCTAATTTATTCGAGGCAGACTAAGCTATTTGCATAATGTGTGGATTCCAGGATAAATTTAAAGTTAGAATAATACCTCGAAGCCTAGAAAGTTTATTGTATCACATAGTGTCATTGCAGAGCTTTCAAAAGAGATTAGAGAGTTGAGAGGAGTTTTGGAGAGAGAGAGATGAGAAGAAATTGAGTTTTTGAAGCATTAAACTTAACTTGATTACATTTGCCCCACTGGGAGATCTTGTCCAAATTTGAATTTAAAGAGGTGGCTGTGGTGAAACGAGATGTAGATCGAGTGAGGGAAGACTGGGCAGAAGGGAAAGACATGGAGGAATGTAATGTTAAGTCATCAGCAGACGAGTGCATTTGGTTATTTGTGGAAGAAAGTAGGTTATTGATAAAAAGAAGGAAGAGCGTTGGGGACAGAACGGAACCCTGAGGAACACTGCTGTTGATCGGGAAGGGGGTTGATGTTGAATCGTCAACAATGATGGAGATAGAGCAGTCGGAGAGAAAGTAGAATGAAGGAGGAAAGCCAAAAGAGGGAAAGGCAAAAAATGGCATCGGGATCTCCGACCCCGATGCCAAACTCTGTCAAAGGCTTTTAAGATATCAAGGCCTACAACAAAGGATTCCCCATCGCCTCTCAAAGAAGAGGCCCAGACATTGGTAAAGTAAGAAAGGATATCACCTGTAGATCTTGCCTTGTGAAAGCCATATTGGTGGTCAGATAGAAGATGGAGATTCAAGATGCTTGAGAAAATGGGAATAGAGAAGATATTCAAATACTTTGGAAACAGTAGAGGTCAGAGCGATAGAACGGTAGTTAGAAGAGTTTTAACAATCACCCTTCTTTAAAATGGGCTGTACTAAGGCATGCTTCCAGGTAAGAGGAAATGTTTGGGTTTTTAAACAAAAGGAAACAAACGAGCAAGCACAGATGCAAGTTTTGAAGCACATTCCTTCAAGACACGGGGAAGAATGCCATCTTGCCCATTGGCCTTGCTTACGTCCAGAGAGAGAGGAGGATTTTTTTTGATTGCATGAAAAGAGATTACAGGGAGGGACATAGGAATGGTGAGGGGAGCATCAGAGGGAGATGGAATGTTGGAGTCATCCAGTGTGGAATTGGAGGAGAAAAGAGAACCAAAAGGAGTTGCTTTATCGGTCGGAGAGACGGCGATGGTATCATCAGAACGGAAAAGCGAAGGAATGGGAGAGCGACAGAAGTTGGTGGAGATACTTTTAGTTAAGGACCAGAAAGATCTATTAGTGGAAGAAGATGAGAGGTTGTCACATGTATTTTGAATAAAGGAATGAATGCTTCGCTTCACGAATAACATGTTTGCAATGATTTCTGGCAGATATGAAAGCTGAATGCGAGTCGGAGGAAGTAGAGTTTTTCCATGTCTGATATGCGGCATCCCTTGCACTAATGGCCGAGAGCAGGAATTATTGAACCAATAATTGGTCGGAGAGACAGACTTGAAAGAGAAGGGGATATAAGCCTCTATTCCTGCAACAATAACCTCAGCTATACATTCAGCAGAGATAGATGCATCGCCCGAGGAGAGACAGTCATCTTTCCAGGGAAAGTCAGAAAAGAAGTTTCGTAAACCAGTCCAGTCAGCATTATTGAAATGTCAATGCTGGCGTTTCATTGGAGTAGTTGGATGAGAGGAAGTGGTGGTAAGTAAAGTGATGTTCACAATATTGTGGTCAGAAGAACCAATTGGAGGTGAAATTGTGTAGTTGTAATGAAACGGATTGGAAGTGAAGAATAAATCCAAAGTATTGGTAGTGTGGTCATGACGATCTGGGATACGGGTAGGGTGGGTGATAATTTGTTTCAAATCATTAAGATTAGCAAATGTAAGAGTTTCAACCACCCCCCTCCCCAGCCCACTCCCCCCCCACCTTCCAGCATACGTGTGGGAAGATTTCAGCCACTCCCTGTGGTGTATATTGAAGTCTCCGAGATAGAGAAATTCTGCTTGAGGGTGTTCGGATGTCATGGCCTCATGGCAAGAGTTAAGATCGTCAAAGAAACCTCTAAAGTTTGTAGAATTGGGAAAGCAGTAAGTGAAACAGAGAAAGATAGTGATGGTCGGGGTAAAAATGTTAAGCCAGATGACATCAAAGTTTGGGGATTTGAGGTCCACAAGACGTACAGCAGGCGTGTTGATGTTGGAGTAGACACAGACTCTTCCTTTGAAGTGGAATCGTGAGTGAAGGTTGTAGTTCGAAATGTTATAAGAATTATCAAGAACGTCATGTGATAATTGGGTCTCTGAGAGAAGCAAGATATTTGGAGAGGAGCTTGCTAGATGATGTTCAACAGAGGAAGGATTCGAAGAAAGACCATGGATGTTTGTGAAATGAAAAAAAAAAAAAAAGAGTCATATTGGTTCAAAACGAGAGGTTCTTGGGTGAGACCGATAGTACTACTGCCTGAGCCCCCCCCCCCCCTCCTTGGCAGCAGAGACAGGCAGATCACCAGAGATTATTCGCACCTCATAATGCCAGGACTATGGGCCATTAACGTTTTGGACTTTATTGGTTCACGAAAAAATATTTTCACGAAAAAAATAAGTGACCACTATGTTTGTTATTGTTGTGTGTCTGTCCGTCTGTCTGTCTGTCTGAGCATAGCTCCGTGGGTTTTGATCCGATCCTGACAAAATTTTGGTGGGAGGTTTATATCATGATCTAGTTGTGTTTCCTGAAAATGGGAGTGGTGCTCCCATTATGGGCGGAGCCACGCCCAAAAAGTGTTTTTAGGGGGTAACCGATTTCAATTTGCATCTTCTCCTCGGGGGTTTGTCGAATCTGACAGGGGTTTCGGTATTTGGTTAGCCCAATGTCACCTGCATAGCCCCACGGAGCTCGATTTTTCATTTTCGTCCAAAGGTCAAGGCCACAAGGTCAAGGTCACAAGGTCACAAACTTAGAAAATTTCGAATTTTGACATAAAAATCAGACGACCGCCCAAACTTTGAGAGCTAGGATGACAGTATTTTTTTATGCATAATTTTGAGGTCATTCCCCACCTAAAGTCTGGAAACCATTTTGCTCTATCTCGAACACCTTGCCCGTGGCGCCCCCTTCAAGTTTGTTTTTACGCTGATTTCATCAAAGTATGGATAGTCCGAGGAGTGCGAAATGCCATATAGCCTATATGACGTTATATTGTTCCTGGAATGTTCCAGAGGAAGTTTTGCACCAAAGGTCATAATCCTTGACCTTTGATCTTTAAAGGTCACAAAGGTCAAATTTTCAAAGTTGTGGGAATCGAACCGGGTTTTCGACCTTCTTCGACGAACTTACTCCAATAAGCTATAGCACGTATCCTGTTTCCTTATTTTAATGTCCACAACATTGTTTTGTGACCTTTGAAGGTTATGCAAAGGTCAAATTTTGAAAGTTGTTGAACGAAACTGGGTTTATCATGTTGATCGTTTTTATAACTTGGTCAAACATTATCACATTGTCTCATCCTTGACTCCTGAAACAATCTACATCGTCAAATACCGCTCGTGAACCATCGTCGTCTTCAGACTTGTCATATTTATGTTTCATTGCAGGCTGTCTGAGGGAAATGAAAGGAAAGAAAAATAAAAGAGAGAGAATGTAAAGTGATGGAAAATGAGTGAGTAAGAAAAATGTATGATGAAAAGTGTATGATATTTGTTTGAAAAGTGGATGATGTTTGTTTGCAAGAAAGAGATATTACAGCAACCCGGTAGCTATAGTTTGAGTGAGACAGAAAGCAAGACCAGGAAACCTGACACTGAGAGTGTAAGATTGTTCCAGGCACCACTTTAACGCTCCCAAGTCAGAACGGTAGTACCACCCTGAGCGGTTGCTGTCTTTAACCTACTCCCTAAAAAACCGGTCTAATCGGATGGGTGTTTTTTTTTCGGAGACACCATCTCCTTACTGGATGGCCGTTGGCTCCCGAAAGGAGCTCACCCGCCCTTTAGCAGGTGTTGTTTTTCGTCCTGGCAGGGTGTCACAGTCACCCTCCCCACTGGCAAAGCCAGTGAGGGGTGTCAGTTTCGTCATGGACAACCCAGCCATGCGGCAGGTATTATAAAATATCTTGCATCATTACCCTCACCAAAGGAAAGGGTATTGCATTTGGGTCCGTTTGTTACTTGGCAAAAAAATTTTTTTGCAAAGTATGTTGGTCTGCAGTGTATGTCTGTCTGTTTGATTGTCACACGATTTTTGGCTACAGTTTTCAAGGAATCGTTCTGACTTTTTGTGTGTGTAGTTGACCGGCCAAGGATAGCAACGCTAAATTTTGGTGAAGATCTGAATCCAGATCTGGATCTGAGAATTTTTCAGGTGATTCTTCACAATTGAGAGATGGGGCCAAAAACTATGTATAGCATGTTATCTCAAAAAGTTGTGGACGACTTGTGACAAAACGAGGTGGAAGAGATATGGTTCGCTTACGAGAACGAACTTTTGGTTAAGGTTCGGAATCGGATCCAACCGAGAATGCATACAAAATGTAAACTATTCAGCCTGGTGGAGGTAAGTTCTCTACGGAGTGCCGTTCCATTTTGCCAAGTTGTCACCGAGTGATTTTTCATGTTTGTTTGTCCGTACAGAACTTTCATGTTTTTCTCCACAACCACTTTTCGGATTGAGACGAAATTTTCACCAGAGGTGTGACAACTCATGTAGAATGTTATAATCATAATTATGACGTCATATGTCACGTGCTGTGGCAGCCATGTTGGAAAAACGGAAAAACTTTAGACCTTTGCATCTCTGAAATCGCACCAAGGTAAAAATTGAAACTTGGCACATGGCAAGTACTCCTCATAGGGAATAAGTGTGATGTCTTGTTCAGTGATGGGTGCCTTCGTTATGACGTCATAATTGCATATGTATAATGCTACATCGATGAGTATGAAAATATTTGATGCTCATCTCGGGATAAAATGGTCCACAGAAAATTTGTTATGACGTCATTGGTTACGTGATTTGGCAGACGTATTGTTTAGAAAAAAGATAAACCTTCAACAATCTTCTTCTCTGAAGTGGCTGAACAGATTATTCATGGATTGAACTGAACGAAACTTTACATGTATGGTCACCTATCTATGAGGAACAAAAGATTCACACATATGATGTCTTCGGTCACATGGTTTGGCAGCCATATTGGATTTACCCTAAAACCTATAAAAATACACCACTCAAAAGAAGTCCTGGTGAGGGCCTGCAATCTCTGATTGCTCTTTTTCTTGTTTCATTTTGTGCTTGTTCCGTAGGTTCGTGCCCAAGGTTTTGCTCGTTACAAGCTCATGTGCTATGTTGTACTGGGTCAGAAAGCTGGACAGAGCATGATGGTGTCCAGCCGTGGTTTGTGGGATACCTCCACAGACTCTTTTGCCTGCGAAACCTTTTCTAATGCATCCATTTACGCCATTGCAACGGTATATGGAGTTTATTTTGAATAAAATGTTTGCATTAAAATAGTGTTAGCCACAGCAATTGAAAGACCACAGTATTTGGTGTTTTTTTCTTCTTTTCATTTTGTATCAGTAACATCCCTCTTGTAGCTCACTTTTACCAGCTGCCTGTTTGGTGTGCTGCGTTTTTCTCAATTTTACTTCAACATGATATTTAAATGAAACAAGTAAAAAAGACATGCATCATGGCCCCCATTGTTTTACTCATTTTTCTGTCTGGAGTAAAAGGGATGGCCCATATTTATGGACAACTAAAATGGCCGCTAGTTTACCAGTCGGCCATCGTTGATTAGATTGCAAAATAAAGTGAGGTGCACGTGTATGCAATCATGTACTGTGCTTGTGTCAAGTTTGAACAAAATCGGACCATGCATGTCGGAGAAATGGTTGGGGAAATATCTAAGTAAGAAAATGGCTGCCAGTCAGCCATCTTGGATCTGATCTCGAAACAAAAATGACGTGCTTATGTAAGCCATCATTCATTATCGGTGTGCCAAGTCTGAACAAGTTCAGTAAATGCATGTCCAAGATATGGTTGCGGACGCACGCACGCACGGACGCGAAAATCGAGACCAAATCCAAAAGCCCCCATTTCGGACTTAATCCAACGGGGGCTAAAAAGACCACATAAGAAACTAGAAAGAGCAATCAGAGATTGCAGACCCTCACCAGGACTTATGTGGTGTATTTTGTGTGGTGTTTGTGTGCTGGTGTGGTTGTGTTTGTGTGGTGGGCAGACGATGTAGGTTTAAGTTCATACAGCGGAAAAACGGAACTACTTTGTTTTTACACCGCACGCGTAGCACAAAGTGGGGTTAAGCAATTTGTTCATTCTGTCTGTCTGAATTTCTATGATCGAGGATGTATTTAGTTATATATTTTTAAACACAAGAAATATGAAACAGAACATAAACCTGCAGTTTAGCAGTATGTTGGCTCTAAATTTGGCAAGTATGCAACTTCGAAAATGATGTATGAGCGTGTGTGTGTGTGTGTGTGTGTGTGTGTGTGTGTGTGTGTGTGTGTGTGTGTGTGTGTGTGTGTGTGTGTGTGTGTGTGTGTGTGTGTGTGTGTGTGTGTGTGTGTGTGTGTGTGTGTGTGTGTGTGTGTGTGTGTGTACATTGACCTGGTTCTGCTTGCTGGGCACTTTTAACCTGTCGTTCCTGGCACAAAATCTGAAATTCAAAGTCTTTTTAACATAATTTTCAGCATTTAATGATTTTAATGAGTTAACCAAATGGTTAACCATAACTGTTCTGTTCCTGAATGCAAATTGGACTCACAGAAATGTAGGAATATGAGAACACATGCACACACACACACACACACACACACACAGCAACTTTTAGCAATGGATGCAAAAATCTAATGCAATTTCTCTTGTGGCCCTGAAACCAAACGAACAATTTAATACATAGTATACCCTCAAATATCGGGGGTTTTCAACCAATCGCAAACAATCTCTTGTGATCCGATTTGGTTCATTTCGGCCAATCATGTTTTTGATCTGAGATGAGTCATCGTTTGTGTCCGCATGTATGATTACTTTCCATTACGAGTCTTGCTTGTGTCTTTCTCACCCACCATTAATTATAGTAATCAGACCAGCATACGGGAATGAAGCTAAATTTAATAATGAATTGTCATGGAACAGGAAATGACGTATGGAGATTCTGTAATACTTGATCTACAAGATCTTGTATACACACAACAGTTGACAATGGTGCCCAAACGTAAAACGATGGACAAAATTAATCATGCCAGAAGGCAAAGAAAGGTTATAACATTGTGCAAAAAAATCGAGTTCTTAAATATGTTGGCAAGAAGTGAAAGTGCGGTATCTGTGGACCACCATGACGGGAATCAACTGTGCGATGAATGCGAGTCAAATATCCGTTCAAGTGTTCCTGCTCCACAAAGCACAAACATCTCAGTCCAGTCCCATGATTCTCATATTGAAAGGATGGAAAAAGTGCTTAATGTTTGGATCGAGGATAAAACATTAAAAAAAACGCCTTTGAGTGGGCCAGTGTATGGCAGAAACCATTGTGGATTGACTTGCACTTTGAGTGGACTGGTGATATGGGGGAAATCATTGCTGATTTACCAAGACTCCCGTTTAACCATGGTACATGGAACTAATCGAGGTGAATGGATTTATGCCGGAGCAGGTTTTAAACACCGAAAAGACGGGACTATTTGGGAAGACAATGCCATCCCGTACTTTCCTGTCCAAGCAGAGAAGATCTTCTCTGGAACAAGGTGGCTAAGGATCGTTTTACCCTTCCTCGATGTGGCAATGCAGCAGGCCATTTTGTTATAATCCCGATGATCCAACAGCCATCGCAAGTTCCACATCCAATCAACTTCACCCTCCCCTCCCCGTAGCAGCATCATCATCATCATCATCATCTCCGAGCTAAGTCTTGCGTTTTCCATTTTTGGCAGAATACAGGACAAACAGCATGTAATGTTTTCCCTCACCCACCTCGCTGTTTTGTAATAAATTTAAAAGGTAGAAGTCTTGTATTTTTTTTCAATTTACACAATATTTATTGTATTTACATGTTTAATTCAATGTTAACATGTATTATATATATTTTACGTGTTTACTTCACTTGCCATGTGTATTTCTGGCTGCTGTCAATCTTCCTCTATATTTCCTTGAAGCCCAGAACTGAAACCCCCTTTTCCCATTGGGTCTTGGTTTCCTCAATTGCGATTTTAACTATCGTGACATTTTACAGGAACTTAACCCTCACGATATTGGAGGGTTTATTGCAAAAATGCCAGTTTGTTTTTGGATTATGTACAGTACCTTCAGAAAGTGTTCACACCCCTCAACTTTTTCACATTTTGTTGTTATAACCTGAATTTAAAATGGATTAAATTTAATTTTTTTGTCACCAATTGACACAAAATACCCCATAATGACAAAGTGAAAACATGTTTTGAGAAATTTTTACAAATTCATTAAAATGAAAAGCTGAAATGTCTTGCATCAATAAGTATTCAATCCCCTGGGTCAATACTTTGTAAAAGCGCCAAAAACAGTGATTACAGCTTCGAGTCTTCTTCGATGTGTCTGTATCAGCTTTGCACATCTGGATTTGGGGCTTTTCTCCCATTCTTCCTTGCAGATTTGCTCATGCTCTGTCAAGTTGGATGGGGAGTGTCAGTGAACAGTAATCTTCAAGTCTTTCCACAGATTCTCAATGGGATTCAAGTCTGTGCTTTGGTTGGGCCACTTAAGGACTTTCACATTCTTGTTCTGAAGCCATTCCAGTGTTGCTTTGGCTGTGTGCTTGGGGTCATTGTCTTGTTGGGACGTAAATATTCGCCACAGTCGAAGATCTTTTGCACTCTGAAGCAGGTTGTCCTCAAAGATTTGCCTGTATTTTCCTCCATTAATTGTTCCCTCTATCCTTACAAGTTTCCCCATCCCTGCCACTGAAAAGCATCCCCATAGCATGATGCTGCCACAACCATGCTTCACGGTAGGGATGGTGTTGGATGGGTGATGAGCTATGCTCGGTTTCCACTTAGCACTTTGCATTCAGGCCAAATAGTTCAAATTTCATCTCATCAGACCACAGAATATTTTGTCTCGTGCTCTCAGAGTTTTTCACTTGCCTTTTCGCAAACTTCAGGTGTGCTGTCATGTGCCTTGTTCTCAGGAGTGGCTTCTGTCTGGCCACTTTCCCATAAAGCTGAGATTTGTGAAGTGCTGCAGAGACTGTTGTCCTTCCAGCAGGTTCTTCCATCTCAGCCAAGGAACTCTGTAGTTGTGTCGTAATGGTCATTGGGTTCTTGGTCACCTCCCTGACCAAGCTCCTTCTTGCCTGGTTGCTCAGTTTAGTCGGACGGCCAGCTCTAGGAAGAGTCTGGGTAGTTTCATATTCTTTCCATTTCCTAATGATGGAGCTCACTGTGCTCTTGGGAACTTTCAACACTCTTGGGAATGTTTGGGAAATGAGGACGGGGCTTTAGCGGTGTTGTAGCAGGTCATGATGGAAATGGAAGCTGTAGTGAGCACAGGATATAACACAAGAAAAATGCACCAGGGGAGGAGGAAGCAAGCCTTGGTGCTGAGAGTATTCGGCTGGGAGAACGACGATGGGGAAATGTTGGGCCCATGGCGATCATAGTGACAAACTAAAAATAAAGTTCGAGAAGGTCATATGCGATTCGGGGTTAACTCGCCGTATATGTAACATTTGGATTCATTCATGGGATATTTTAAACCCTCCCCCAAGCACTCGATATTTGCTGTTAGGAGTGTGGGATATTCGAACCACTCACAAATTGGTGGCAGGAGAGAAACTTTAAATCTGCTACGGTAGCTGCAATCACAAATTGGCTCGTCGCGATTGGGAAAGTAAATTCAGGTAATCACCACCTCATTGGGGAGGTGATTATTAGAGCCAAGGAAATTTAAATTGCAGTTGATTCAGACAGGGAAATGCAGCTCATAGCAGCGCGTTAGAAATTTAAATATGGGTGATTTTTTGTTTGTTTGTTTTTTCCTCTCGCCGAAGGAGAGGGTATTGCATTTGGGTGTTTGTCTGCACAGAACTTTCGTGTTTTTCTCCGCAACCGCTTGTTGGATTGAGACAAAATTTTCACCATTGTGTGACTACTCATGTACAATGTTTTGTTGAGAATTATGATGTCATAGGTCATGTGGTGTGGCAACTATATTGAAAAAATGGAAAAAATTGGACCTCTGTATCTCTGAAATCGCACCAAGAAAACGATTGAAACTTGGTACATAGCAAGTACTCCTCATGCGGAATGAGTGTAATTTTTTTTAAATGTCAAAAGTTTCTTCATTATGACGTCATAATTACATATGTAGAATACCACATTCAATCAGTATGAAAATTGAGGGTCATCGCGGGATAAAATGGTCAACAAAATTTTTTGATGACATAATCGGTCACGTGGCATGGCAGCTATATATATATATATATATATACATATATATATATATATATATATATATATATATATATATATATATATATATATATATAGATATATATATATATATATATATATATATATATATATAGATATATATATATATATATACATATATATTATTATTATTATTTTTTAAACCTTCACAAATCTCTAAAATGGCTGAACCAGTCATCACTGCCAGCAGTTATAAAGTGGCAGTTTTAATTATGTCTCATTAATTACGTAACACACCAGTACACAAACACCACACAAAATACACCACACAAAACAAGTCCTGGCTTGGGTCTGCAATCCTCGATTGCTCTTTTTCTTTTTGTGAAAGAAATGAACCACGCATGGGAAAGAGCTATCTCATACATATGGTGGATGTGTGAGAAGTAGCAGCTCGGGGGGTGGGTTTGTGTCGAGTAGATTTGAGAGTAGAGTAGATTTTTTAAGAGTAGTATTTTTTTTAGAGTAGATTTGTGTTTGGCTTTTGAACTCCTTTTCCACCTGCCTCAGGACATCAGAGCAAGAGGAAGAAGCTGCCTTTAAAATATTTGAAATGTTGAGTTAAGTGGGTCGAACGGTAAGGAGAATACGGAAGTTAGTTACGGCTGACTTCCCACAGTCCCTTCTGATTTATGTTGTTCGGCTAATTGACTGCGAGTCTGTAAGAGCTAAGGGTGGAATGGTAATCTCTGCATTGAACCTTGCAGGAGCTGCGGTTCTGGGGAGGGGGCTGTGTTATGTATGTGGGGTAAGGTCAAATGACTTTAGCTGAGATCGGAATGCATAGCTTTGCATGGGCCGCGTGACATGGTTAGGAGTGACAATGATATCACTTTGTCAGGGAATTTGTAGTGCGAAGGTGTATTTTTGTTCCCGCTGTACAGTGGGTGGGGGTCGTGATAATTAGCGTAGGGATTATGGAAAAGATCCCCTGTTCGTCACCCCTTGTAGCCATCCCTGTGTTTGGGAAATGAGGACGGGGCTTTTGTGGTGTTGTTGCAGACCATGATGAAATGGAGACTGTTGTAAGCACAGGATATAACAAAAATGACACCAGGGGAGGAGGGAGCTTTGTTGCTGAGTATCAGGCTGGGAGAACGACGTTGGAGAATGTAGGGCCCATGGAGATCACGGTGACGAACTAAAAAGGTTTGAGGTCACATGATCGGGAGTGATAAAATAAGTGAGCCTGCACTGGTCACCCCCCCTTCCCCCCATTCTCTCTCTTGGCTATCTCTTGCTCCTCTGCCTCCACGCTCTATCTGGCATCATCGTCTCTCCTCGCTTCTCGCGTTCTCCTCACTGACTTTGCTTGACATCTATCTCCTGGTTGTGCGTCCTGTTTCAGCCTGTTCCCTGGTTCCATCGCCTTGTGTTTGCGATCTTTGGTGCAGAAGGAAGGTCGGTGTTGGACGCAGAAGGGTGCATCGGAGGAGATTTGGTCGGCGCCGAGCGTTTCGTGCCAAGGGCCGGTGGACATTTTCCTGCCTTCCGCTCCCGAGGAACCGGACAGATTGCTCACCAGACAGATAAGCCTGGTCTTTGGGGGATTTTCTGGGTGTCGTATCTACCCCTTTGTTTGTCGAGTGAGTGTGTGTGTGTGTGTGAGAGCGCTTCATTTAGGACTTTATTTATTTGCTTGTTGGTGCCTTCCATTTGCTTGATTCCTTTCCTTCTACATAATTGCTGAACATTTGATTATTTTCTTTATTGTTGCATTCCCTGCATTATTGTACATTTTTTTTTGGTTCGGGTGAGTAAACCTGCAAAATCCCAAGTCAAGTTTCTCATTGCTTTGCATCTCCCGTGTGCGCAAAAGGTTCCTGCCAAAAACTCGCACACCTTGGCTGTAACCTTTTAGCCATCCGTGCATGGTCGGTTATAACTTTCCGTACACATGGCAATACTTTCTGAAGCCACTGTATGTGTAGACAGACTGCCGTCACCTTATTGGTTGGACAGCTGACCCGACTCCACCCACAACTGGAACCTTAAAATAAATCCTACAGCCACCATTTTGTGAAGCCACAAAGGGCACAGGCCTAAAGCCTTGGGTGTCACCTCATGGCCAAGTGCAATTGGAATTATTCGAGCTACATGACCATGATGTAGTATGTATGTATTGTTACGAATTTGGGAATTCGATTGCACACAACATTCAGGTTCCTTTAGTCAGTTGTGTCGATAAGTGTTTGTTCCCAAGATAGGTCACCTTCCATTGTTTAATGGGCAGAAATCGATTAAGTGCGCTGCGATTCAATGTAATAGTTAGGGAGCGATCATAACACAATGGAGACGCCCCTCCCCCCTCTTCTGTGAAAAGGAAGAAGAGCCCTCCCGTCCCGTGATTCATAACGTCAATAACTCCCTCCCACCCGTGGTTGAGCGGGGGATGGAGCACGAGGGCATGAGTCACGCCGGGAGCGGGGGAGGGGGCGGATAGGAATAAAAAAAGGATACTCTGCTTTGTTCGGGCTGTTTTTTTTTCAGTAGACCTTTGGGTTCTGCTTGGCTTGGGTTAGGGTCGAGGCTTTTTGAAGGCTTTCAGTAGAGCTTCGGCTTCTGCTCGAGGCTTTCAGTAAGCTTTTTGCTTCAGCTTGGCTTTTAGCAGGCCTTTGGGCTCCGGCTTGGTTCGTCGAAGAGAGAGGCTTTGTTCATCGGAAGAGAGTTGAGCTGGTTGCTCGGCTCGGAGTTCTTGGTTCGTGTTGAGAGAGGCTTTGTTCATCGGAAGAGAGTTGAGCTGGTTGCTCGGCTGGCTCTTCTTGGTTCGTGGAGCTCTTTGTTCTCCGCTTGGTTCCCGGCTTGGTGCGACTTATCGGCCTCATCTTGGAGGTGGTTCTTTGAGATAGCGACGCACCGACAGGAAAGATCGGTGCCTCGTCTCACCAGCACATGTTCGGAAGCGCGAGAGGATTTGCTGGAGCTCGGGAAGGATCGCGGCTCACGGCAATTGGATCCAGCTCGCTCTCGCTGGAGCCCGGGTCCGAACAGCTTGAAGACCACATGAGGTGGAGAGGTTCGAGATAGGTTCTGGGTTTCAGCTCATCTGTCCATCTGAGCTGGAGTCCGTTATTAAAGGTATCAGCCACCATTTCTTGGGTGTGTGTGTGTGTGTGTGTGTGTGTGTGTGTGTGTGTGTGTGTGTGTGTGTGTGTGTGTGTGTGTGTGTGTGTGTGTGTGCGCGCGTACAAGTGTCCGTGGGCCCGTCTAATAAGTAGGAAACTGTTTAGTGCTTTGTTTGCTGTAAATGATTGCATTGCATTTGGTATAGTCGGTATAATTCTGCTCTTACGTGCTTCCCTAGTTCCCCATTATTATTAATAAATACCCCAATTGTTAAATGTTTTCAGTTCGTCGCGTCGATTCTTTCATTGACTGAGCATTTCATGTGTTGGAAGTTAGAAAGCCGTTGGTTTGCCGTAAAAGGGGGACATTCGGACCGACGGTTCTCGGTGATTAAGCCACTCGGAATCGCGCACGGGACAGGCTCGCTTAAGCGGCTTGTTCCGTACGAGTTCCGTCGAGGGTGGAATACCTCGGTAGTTGGATCACGTGGGTATTTAGGTAAATTGAAGATTGGCAATCGACCCTACCCCATGTGGTCTGCCCATTGGCGTATTTCGGTTCTTGCACAAGGACCCGGCGATCTATTTTCCGGCCAATCGGTCGGGCCGACTCGACTTGCGGCTCCCTCAGAGCGGTCGGTTTGCGGCCGACCCCCGGCACCGTAACAGTATGTAATCATGCAGTTGGCATGTTTTTGCTTCATGTATCCACCCTGGGTTATTCCCCTCACCAGAGGAGAAGGCGTTTCATTTGGATCCTTTTGTCTGTCTATTTGTGTGTCAGCACAGAACTTTGGTATTTTTCTCTGCAACCGCTAAGTATTAGGCTGAAATTTTCACCTCAGAAGCGACTACTCATGTGGAACGGTTTAATGATAATTATGATGTCATAGGTCATGTGTTGTGGCAGCCATTTTGGAAAAACAGACAAACTTTGGACCTCTGTATCTCTGAAATTGCACCAAGGGAAATTGAAACTTGGCACATGGGAAGTCCTTCTCAAAGGGAATGTGATTTTTTTTTTTTACATGACATCTTAGGTGCCTTTGTTTTGTTGTCATAATTGCAAATGTAGAATTTTTTGAGTGATTTTGAGTGATGAGTGATACGACATCTGATTAGTATGAAAATTTTTGAGTGTCATCATTTTTTTTTCTATGGACCAATTTATCCCGAGATGTCATCGGTCATCTGATTCTGGAGCTATATTGTTTTTTGTTTTTTTTAAACCTTCAAAAATCTTCTCTGAAATGGCTGAAGAGATCGAGGCAAAAACTTTACACGTGTAACCGCATCTCCATGAGGACAAGGGCAAATTGATTTGATTTTGGTGACGATTCGGATATGGTTAATAGAATTTAAAAAAGTGATTCTTCGCCATGAAGTGATGGGGTTAAAACGAATACGTAGCATGATATCTGAAAACGTTGTGGATGGATTCGGACGAAACTTGGTGGTCAGGACGGGTGTGTGATAAGGACAAATTGATTCAATTTTGGCGAAGATTTGAATCCGGATACAATATTTTTTTTTATTTTGCAAGTGATTCTTCACCAAAAATAAAACCCACTCCGTGGGAGTACCTCCTGTGCAGCTTCCCTTCGCAGGGCAGCTCACCGGATGACAGGATTGGGACAAAGCCTTCGGGACCCCCAATCTTTGATGATAGGAGGGAAAACCACGGGGTAACATTCCCGGGTCAGATTGTGTCGGAGTGGTGCTGAGGTGTCGTCCATCAAATGGAGGTCTCCTTGGGTTAACCTGAGGCGGTCCCTTCGGGTGGGTGCCTGGAATGTCCTATCCCTAAGAATGATCACCTGTCTCTGTTATCATCTGAGCTCAAGCGTTTGGACATTGGTATTGCAGCACTCTCTGAGGTTCGGAGACCGGATTGCGGCGAGATCATGGTGGGGGGTTACATCGACTATTGGTCTGGTAGCTCTGATGGTTACCATTCCCATGTAGTTGCTGTAGCTGTGTCCAATAAGCTGACTCTAATGATAATTGAGGTAACACCGGTCAACGAGCGTATTATGAGATTAAGGATTCGTTACTCCTTAGGTGTCATTTCCCTGGTCTCTGTTTATGCTCCAACTGAGGCGAGTGATCTCACCGTGAAGGATGCATTCCATGCCACGCTCGAGTCTGTGGTTGATCAGTGCCCCAGACGAGATACACTTCTAGTCTTGGGGGATTTCAATACATCGACTAGAACTGAAAGGGATGGTTAGGAGACGTGTGTTGGTCCCCATGGGTCAGAGACTATGAACCAGAATAGCACTAAGTTCCTTGACTTTGCAAGAAGTCATAGACTTAGGGTGGCCTGTTCATGGTTTCAACGCCCACAAGCACATCACTGGACTTAGTATCCCAATGCTGGCGGTGTGGCAAAGGAGATTGACCATGTCCTCGTTGATGGTCACTGGAGGATGATCCAGAACTGCAGGGTCTACCGGAGTGCTCAGTTCCTCAATGCTAACCGGCTTGTTGTAGCAACTCTGAAGTTTCACCTTAAATCCTGGAGAATGGCACCATCCCAGCCTCGGTTGGATGTTGGCAAGCTCAAGGATGAGAGGGTCGCTGAGGAGCTTGCGAACAGGCGGAGTGGAGATTTGAGGAGTCTGGGTGCTTTGGGAGGTCCTGAAGAGTTGTGGAGTGCCTTCAAGACCACATTCCTTGATGTTGCCAGTGGACGTCTTGGAACTCACCTAAGGGCAAAGAAGAATTTTGTCTCTCAACGGACACTGGATACCATTAACCAGAGTCGCAGGGCCAGGCTGAATGGCAGAATTGAGCTGTTCAGGGAGCTGAGGAGTAAAACTGTATGTGCACTTGTGGTGGACAAGGAGGCCTATGTGCGAGTATCTGTGAGGGGGTAGAGCATCACCTGTGGTCAAGGGATTCTCGTCCTGCTTACAGGGGAATTAGTGCATTGTCTTCATCCAAGCCCATTCCTCGGTGTGCTGCAGTTAGAGCAGAGGGTGGTAGGCTCTTGACAGAGGAGTCCGAAGTGAAGGCCCGCTGGACCGGTTACTTTGAGCAGTTGTAACAGGCTGATCCGCCAGCTGTCGAGTTGAACGTCAGGGGTGTTACAATCCCTGTTGCTGACCCTCCAATCAACTGTGGTCCACCTTCGGTTGTGGAACCGCAGGCTGCGGTGAACCGGTTGAAATGGGGTAAAGCTCCAGGGATCTGTGGCGTCCATGCTGAACTTCTCAAGGCTGGTGGAAATGCTGCACTCGTGTCGTATGCAGTTCTGTGTTCTGCTTGGAACACAAGCATCATCTCAACTGACTGGAAGAGGGGCCTTGTTGTCCCTCTCCAGAAAGGGAAGGGTGATCGCCAAGACTGCAACAATTACCGAGGGGTGATGCTGCTCTCAGTGCCGGGCAAGGTCTTTGCTCGGATAATTCTTGATAGGGTTCTCCACCATCTGCTTGAGCACCAGCGTCCAGAGCAGTCAGGCTTTACACCAAAGAGGTCAACGATTGACCTTGCTCTTCGGGTCCTCACCGAACGCAGACGAGAGTTTCAACAGGGGCTGCTCGCAGCATATGTTTATCTCTGTAAAGCGTTCGATTCGGTGAATCGGGATGCCCTCTGGAGGATTGTTGGTCTATGTGGTGTGCCACCAAAACTGATCGATCTGATGTCTGAACTCTACTCTGGTGCTGTGAAATGTGGTGGTACTATCTCTGACTTATTTCCAGTTGTTACTGGAGTTCGTCAGGGGTGTGTTCTGGCCCCCACACTTTTCAGCACTTGTATGGACTGGATTATAGGGAGGATGTCAGAGAGATCAAGCTGTGCTGCATCGTTTGGGAATGTCAAGATCTCTGACCTTGATTTCACAGATGATGCAATCATCTTAACGGAGACTTTAGATATCTTTTTGTGGGCCCTCGAGGTGCTGAATGAGGAGTCGGAAACGCTGGGATTATGGGTTTCCTGGGTCAAAACTCAGGTCCAGGCTTTCAATGACATCTTGGATGCCGCTGTCCTGTCTGTGCCTATTTGTGGTGAGGTTGTTGAGGTCATGGAGAGATTCACTTACCTTGGCAGTGATATTCATATCTCTGCCAGCTGTGAATCAGAGGTCAATCGACGTCTGTGTCGGGCTTGGGGAATCATGGGTTCACTGGATAATGGGGTGTGGCGCTGCCAATACCTGTGTGGGAGGACGAAAATCCCAGTCTTCAGGTCCTTGGTGCTTCCAGTCTTGCTCTATGGATGTGAGACTTGGACTCTGACCAAGGATCTGAGACGGAGACTAATTCCTTTGGTACCAGGTCTCTTCGGAGAATCCTTGGCTATCGCTGGTCGGCCTTTGTGTCCAACAAGCTGTTGCTGAGAGAGACTCAAATGAGATTTGTTACCTGCATAGTCCGTGAGCGTCAGCTGCGCCGTATGGACATGTGGCTCGTTTTCCTGACGCCGATCCTGCTCACCAGATTCTCTCAGCGAGGGAGTCTCGTGATTGGAGGAGGCCAATGGGCCGACCACATGCCTCGTGGTTGCAGCAGGTTGATCGGCATCTCAAAGAGATGGGGATGGGCCAGGCATCTGCCTGGGGGATGGCCAGACGGAGGCCCCTGGAGTATCTGCGGAAAGTGGACGCAGCGACGCGCTGCTCTGGCGCATGCTCCCATACCTGACCTTCACCAAATATTCATGATATTCAATATTCAATATATTATCATGATATTCATGACATGCATGATATTCATGACATGCATGATATTCAAAAAGTTTGGGATGAGTTCTGACAAAACTAGGTGGATTAGTTGGGCAGGTGACAAGAACAAGCCAATTCGATTTTGATTCACATCTGGATTCAGATCTGGCTCATCAGTGGGATACAAAACGTAAACCGTTCAGCCTGGCTGAGGAATGTACTCCACTGAGTGCCGTTCATGTCCATTCTATGTTCTAGCTCTTCCAAGAACCTCAACACTGAATACAAAATAAACAGTACTGCCCACCATCATCTCATGCTTTATCCCGTACACAATCTTTATCTCTTCGACTCTTGCTGACACCTTCACATTCCTAACCACTCAACTACTCATCTGATATGTGGCATGCATCTTTGTCTGTCCATTCTTCTGATGCTCTGTTTGTGAACAAAATGCCCCGTCATTTAACTTCTCCATGGGTGTCTCTATATTATATAATTATCTATAATCTATGTGAATGTGTCTGTGTGGAGTTATGGAGGGGATACAAAAACAAAGCCATGAAACCTTGCAGCCTGAAACTATTTGCATGCATACTAATGGGACTTCAAGGAAATGCATGAGTGAAAATTGGGTGTTTGGGTTAATACACACACACCCATTTTGAAGATAATTAACGGCCATATTTAATTATATGCTTTTATCAGGCGCATTCTCGGACACCTCCATGCTTCCTCAGTCACCTCGCTCTCCCTCACTGGGGTCTTAATTCGCTCTGCTCAACAATGCCTTGACTTAGAACAGGCCGCAATGGTTTCTTTAACAAAACCCTCATGAATATTTTTTCACTTTCCACACTCATATCATCGAATTCCTCATCTTCATGCCGACAAATCACTGCAGACATCGCAATGCTTTTAAACACTCGGCGACGCCAGTGTTCATGGCTTTATTTCCGTTCCGCATATGTGATAACCTCAAAAATCTCTTAACCTGAACCAAATTTCCAAATTTAAACCATAGAATTGACCTTAATAGCAGTACCGACTGTTAAAAAAAGTGTTAATTTGTCCTGCTAAAAAAACAAAAGA
>NC_140962.1:48469442-48550116 GCF_056783735.1 Eptatretus burgeri
TCCTTCTTGATGGCTGGGCATTCACTTCACGTAGTCTCCCATAACTATCCTTAGGCTTTTATATTTTTGCTAACCCTCCCAGTGCACCCTATCCACCTTTTGTGGCCTTATCGTCTCTATGTCATTTGTACAACCCCAAACTTGTTTGCCTTTCATCTTTTGCTGCATCACTCTTTGATGATCCTCAAACCTCCTAAAGAAAGCAAACAATAACAATTTGGTCAAGGTGCTTTACCATGTCTTTTCCAAACCCCAATACACAGTTTGAAGAGAACTGCAGAATCTGGAGATATCTGACAATATAACCAACCAAAACGGTAAAAGACTAGCTCAAATATGCTGGGCTCATTTGTTTCTACCTTTTAAATCAATATGTATAATACGAGTTTCATGTGAGTTTCATTCAAGTCACTCTTCCATTTAAAAAAAAAATTTGTGAAGCATCTCTTGCGTCACGTGTTGGCTCATGGTCACCCCAATGGTACCATCTTACAAATACTTTGTCATGGATGGTTGGAGACTTCACAGATAATCGTTTGTTCTGTATGAAGTTACTGTTGACTTTTCCAGGATGCTTCGGTGCAGGAATAGCATTTGGGTCAAGTGATGGTACTCACATACACATTTAGCAACTCTTTCATGCAACAATCAATCTCACACCTTGAACATCTCGTTATGGGACTTCGCTACAAAAAGTGAAACAGCAAAGATACCACATTCTCAGCTTACTACCATCCATCCATTGGGACCCTACTCTGTGCAGTGTTGGTGTTGCCTAAGCAGTCTCCTGGGCTGTTTGGCACAATCCTGGACGGGTCACTACTCTGACACAGGATACCAGCATGCTGGCACTCATTTTGCCAACCGTGGAAGGATGACTGGCAGAGTCAACCCTACCTGGTATTAATTCAACAGCTGAGCAGGATTTGAACTCAAGATCCTAGGATCACAAACCCACTACCCAAACCATCAAGCCAAGACCAGGCAAACTACCAACCCATCCCTCTCCTCCCCCCCCCCAAAAAAAAGAGAAATAAGTTAAGAATTGCTAAACTCACATACCCATAACTGGAATGGATCTCTATCTCTATCTATCTATCTCTCTCTCTCTCTCTCTCTCTCTCTCTCTCTCTCTCTCTCTCCCCCCCCCCTTGGTTGCATCATTGGTTGGGACACGGCTATACCGCTGATGCAGTGTCCTCCTTTCCAATAAACTGGTATTCATTTTGCCGACCTCGGAAGGATGACAGGCTGAGTCAACCTCCTGATGTATATTAATTCAGCGGCCAACGGGGGTTGAACTCAGGACCCTTGGATCCCAAGCCGCCGCCCGAACCACTAAGCCAACACCAGGCTTACTGGAATGGATTATGGGTGAAGATAAAATGGGCATTACAACTATTTCAGGGTGGTGGTTGGGGAGGGAGGAGTGTTCATGTCATTTTGGTGTGGCATTGAGAGATTAATACATCCTGTATTTGTTGTGTTGCTTATCTTTCAAAAGAAACCCAAATCAATGCTCAGTCGAGATCGACTTTTCCAAAACATCTGGGCAGTATTCAGAGTGGAATTAAAAAAAAAAATTTCTTACAAAATACTTCTCGGATATACAACAGTGATTACAGTATTAACCCACAAATGTACATTTTGTAAAGCTAAAGCTCGTACATAAAGATTATTAAAGCTTTCTGTTATGGTTATCATTTCAAAATTTCATGTAGTGACGATCACAAAATGTTCAAAGCAGTTTGCAGGTCTCAATACATCAAATTATTTAATTCACTGGCGTAATCACTTCCGATTCTTCACTGTTTTTCCCCTCAGATGGGTTCTTTCGAGAACAAACCATCCATGGAGTTACCTGACAGTGCCAGTCATTACCGGCCATTTCCCTGGTCCTCATGGGGTATCATTGGAAGCTGCCGACCAAGATCTGCAGCAGGCTTGGGTCTATTAGTATAACATGGCAGATGTGTGTCGAATGGCACAAATGATTAAAGGCACAGATCTCAAAAATAAGCAAAACTACACAAATGCTTTTATCAGCTTTTAGATCGAGGTTTAAACACATTAAATGAAAAGGAACCCTCAGCGTATTTACTAACCAAGGGGGTAAAGTTACACAAATCGCCATCATTCACACAAACAAATTTTGGTTTGACGATGACAAGTTTGTGTTGGGAAGAAGAAGATGATGAAGAAGCGTTTTCTTGCAGGAAATTGCTGTGAATATTGGCTGTCAATTCGATTAATTAAGAATTAAAAGTGTGCTGTCGTGCTGGCATAATACAGTGATCTTTATCACAAGGTACAAAAGGAGGACATTCAAAATACTTATGAAGAGACAATGGTTCTCTTTCATTGAATCTTTATATTATTCGATAAACAAAAAGCCTTTGATGTGTGTGTATATATATATCAATTGAAAAGGCACAAGTTTGTTTTCATCTGATGCTTTTTCTTTTCTATTTTTTTTTTAAACGTTTGAAGAAATATTTGACCATCTACAATTTACTCAAACAGCCTTGGAGGGCATTTTGAGTACATGGCACACACATCTGAACCTGAGAAAAGTTCTTGCTCCTTGGACTGATAAAATAAAAATCGGTTTTCAAATCCTCATTGAGACATTTCCTCACACCAAAGATTACTCAAGGAAACAGCTTTAACTCAAACCACATTCCCATTCTTAAAAAAAATATTTTGGTGGTCAACTGTTCAGTGAACATTTTGGCAAGGTTGGATTTTAAAGCTTGCAACCCTCGGGTTGCAACTAAGTGTTACTTCCTCAAAACTAGACCATCTTGGCTGGAAAAGGTAAGCAGCACAACCTTAACCACCGTCAGTGCACATCCACTACAGCATTTTTTAATCCAACACAGTCTCTTAAGTGGCTTGGAAAAGCTTCTGGAATGATTATTTATACATTTTAACTGATACCCCCCCCCCACCCCAAATCCCCAGCTCAAAACTTATCATGTATTGCTCTTTCCAACCCAAAGAACTAACTTCTGCTCAATCAATGTGTATGTTTAAACCACAAATTCTTCATTACCAAACAAATAACTGCAAAGAACTACAGAACGAGTGGGATTTAAAAGTTTGTAAGCATTTTGCATTTCCTCCAATTCGGGTCTCATTCCACCTGTTGCTTCAACTCCATTTCCCTGCCCTCAATCCCCCAATACGCCCCACGACTCTCTCCCTCTCCCTCTCCCCCCCTCCCCCCCCCACCGTTTGATCACAAGGCCTCAGTGCCATTTGTCCTTATGCAGAGCACCGTTGGCCAGCCTATTAGGCTGGATGTCTCCATTGGATGACATTGAACAGGTCGGTCGGGGGCCCTTTGTGTATGTTTGGTACCAGAAGTTGAGGAAGAGCACCAAGAAGATGAAGCCAGACAACAAGATAATGTAGAGGAAGATTGGGAAGGAGTAGGCACAATCTTTCATGAAGAAGTATTGCAGGATATGCAATTCCACCACCACAAACTGCACCTGCAGGGAGATTTGTTTTGTCATTATTTTTTTACAACTTTCAAAAGCAATCAAAATGTTATATAAACCAGCAAAATAACTCGTCACAAGCTCTACACCAAGTTTGACTGTCCTGGTTTTGTTTTCTTGGAGAATAACACACAAAAATCACTCTCCAACCCATACTCTAATCTTGGGATATAAGCATTACATATGTAGACATTAAGCAAAGTGTCCCAACTACGTGCACTCCTTAAAAGATGTGGAATATCCAATTGAATGCATCCAAGGCCCTGGAAAAAAAAATCATTTTTCACAAGTCTCCATTTTTAACCACATGAACAATTAACTGAATGGCATGTCTGACACATTAAAAGTGAGTCTAATTGCATAAACAAATGAGCAAACAAACTAAAACTAGGACCGCATCTTGAAGCTCCCCTGGATCAGGAGCATCAGACACTCAAACCCTCCCTCAGATCCCTTTAGACCCTGATTTTTTTTAATGGCATGAACAAACTTTAGTACATCATGGGTGATGAAGGTTGTGGTCAAGTTTCATTGAAATTGCATGTGTAGTTTCGAAGAAGAGAGCAAATACCTATTTTTGGGGATCAAGCCCCCCCCCCTCAAATACCTAGATCCCAATAATGAGCACAGATTTTGATGCAGTCGATACACCTTCGTTAAGCATCAGATATGAAGCTTGTGGCCAAGTTTCATCAAAATTGTGTGTTTGGTTCAAGCAATGACTGAAGTGTTTACTGACTGTGACTGACTGACTGACTCAATCACTCACCTGTGGACACTGCTCGATCATATAAGCTCACCGGACTAAAGTCCATGTGAACTTAAAGTTCAGCCCCATGAATCCTTACTATAATTCATGGACAAGTGTTTGTGTGTTTGTCGCACTGCTCCTAATGTTCTGGGCTGATTACATCCAGACTTGATACATAGGATCAGCATGACCCCAATTAATGTAGAGAGGTGTTTTTATCCTTGCCGACGGTCTTGGGGGAGGGGAGGGAGTGAGGACGCAAGTTCTCCATGTAAATATGTATCGTGTGGCAATGCCTCCAGGTGGGGGAGGGTATTACAAGTCTCCACCATTTACAGTCCTGTATTCCCACCCCCATGTTTTCCAGTGCAGTGAGGTGTTTTGAATTATAAACAGTCTGTATTTATTTCATGTACGTAACCCAGGCTTTTTTTTGCCGATACAGAGTTGTCAGTTGCCTATACACCGCCCAAATAAAGGTGTGTGTCAGAAGAACGTGTTGCATGCTTAGAGATCACCCGTAGGGTGGGTACTCTGCTACTATGAAACAAATGTATGACAAAACAAAAGGAAAACCTACAAACAGAAACCATTACTGCAAAGGCAAGCGAATCCAAACTGCCACAGATGCCGTTTTCTTACCAGCTGCATCATGGTCATATACTTTTTCCACCACAAGTACTTTCGATAGGCCGGACCCGCGGCTGCCAATCCATAGTAAGTGTACATGATTATGTGCACAAGTGAGTTCACCCATCCATGGAAAGAACCAAGACCCCCTGTGGACAAAGTGCACACAAGGTTATAACAATCACCAACAGTCAGTGGCCAAGTGTGAGGCGGTGAACCCATATTGAGAGCGGTACAAACAATTCACACAGATTGAGAGAAAGGAATATCTAACTAAAATAAGACAATTCTCTGAAGGTACATCTCATGATCATGGAATTGAAAATGGCTGGGCTGATCAACAACAAATTTTACATGCATGATGGGGGTACCCAGTGTCAGATCATGGGCACAAAATACCCCCCCCCCTTTCCACCACAATTTAGAACTGGGAGACGACTTGTGACTTTTGCTTATTCAGAGAATAATGCAAGTGGTTTAACCACTGACCCCTGCCAAACAAATATTTTGAGGAAGTAAAATAACTGTCATGTATTGCTCTTTTCAACCTGACCCTGGGTATCCCCAGCTAAGGAAATCGATTACTAGCTTTCCAACCGTATAAATTTCTATATCTTTTCTAATAAATGTCAGTGTGTCAGTCCGTATCCTCAACTCCAAAACCATGAAACCAAGCAGCACCAAATTTTGCATGCATACCAAGGGAACTCCAAGAGAGTGCGTGAATGAAAACTGGGTGTTTAGGTTAATGTAAACACCCCTTTTGAATGTAGTGAACAGGATTAATTATTTATCCTTTGTTATGGTGTTATCCTTGTTCACCTCACTGTCCCTTGCTGGGGTCTTAATTCGCCATTTTTTTTTTGGCCTCGACGATGCCTCGACTTGGAACAGGCCACAATGGTTTCTTCATGATAAAGTTTTTTTTTTTTTTCCCCTCCACTTTCCTCACTCATATTGAATGCCTGATCATCATCCATCCAAGAAGAATTCTACATTCGCTTCTCGGCTTTGCCTATTCCATATTATTATCCATCTATAATTCCAGCAGTGTGTGTGTGTGTGTGTGTGTGTGTGTGTGTGTGTGTGTGTGTGTGTGTGTGTGTGTGTGTGTGTGTGTGTGTGTGTGTGTGTGTGAGTGTGACCGCTGTTTCTCAACAACCATTGGTCCGATCTAATTGAAACTTGCCAGGTATATTGCTGGGGACCTGAGGATGTGCCTTTTCAAGGTTTGATATTAATCGGACAAGTGGTTCCCAAGTTATGGCCATTTATTTACCAAACCAATGACAAGACATGTTGTTGCGTGGGCGTGGCCGATGGGGGAAGGGAAGCTCAGCCGCGTTCCCCATTACGGGTTACAACGTACGGGCTTCCGGAGAGTGATGACTTCGTGTATTCTAATAATTTCTCGATTTCTTATGCGCATTTATAAACACAATGCCCCAAGTTATGATCGTTTTCATATTAGACGGTGCATAAATTTTGGTAACATCAGAGTGCTGGTATGCTCCAAACCAGGAAGTAAATTTTTTTCTCTCTCTTCTCTTTTTGTTTTTCCTTGTCACGACATTGCAAAAAGTTAAAATACGTTGGCACAAATTGAATAATTGGCCATTAAAACCTAAATTGCGAATAATCGTAACTGTGATATGCGAACTTCCGGGCCACGCACGTACGGGCACGCGAGAGCGAAGAAACGGCCTGTGTGGTTGTTGTTTCTTGCTCGTGGTTGGAATATTTATTTATTTTTTATTATTATTTTGTTTTTTTACGGGCACGTACTAGTCTATCTATAATTTCAGCAATCTCTGTGTGTCTGTCTGTCTGTATGTGTGTCTGCAACCGCCGTTTCTCGACGACCACTGGTCCGATCTAATTGAAACTTGCCAGGAATATCGCTGGAGACCCAAGGATGTGCCTTTTCAAGGTTTGATAATCGGATGAGCGGTTCCCAAGTTACGGCCATTTATCTGTTAACCAATGACAGGACACAGTGCTATGACATCACGAATGACGTCACAATGCTTCCTGTTTTTTTTTTTTTGATATGATGTCACAATTGATGCTGGGACCTGAGTATGTGCCTTTTCAAAGTTTGATATCATTATTCTTCATCTGTTTCAGCTGCTTCCCAAGTGTTTCCCAAGTTATGGCCATTTATGATACGGTTGGTCCGATATAATCAAAACAATGCCCCAATCCAGTTTTTTTTTTTTTTTTTGCACGAACGGCCACACACGTATGGGCCCACACGTACGGGCATGCACGTACGGGCCCACATGTACTCGTACTTACAAAAATTGCTGCATACATTGCAACGCCTATAAACGCCTGAAGATGCCAGCATTTGTGGCTTTACTTCATTTCCGCATGCACTTTAACATCTGGAATCCCTTCATCTTTGCCAAATTTCAAAATTTAAACTTTTATCGACTTCAGTTAAATTTTTATGATGCATACTACAGTTCCGATTGCTTTAAAAAAAAAGGGTTCATTTGTCCAATTCGGACATTGCTTGACATTCCGAGTGTCTGGGTGCATGATGTTTATATGACCGATCAGCGATCGCCAATTGCTTGAGAAGCCTGCCTTTCCTTATGAACCATTTCTTTGGAGTGCTTCAACCACTTGGCGAGTGTTAAACAAGCTGCTTGGTTGTTAGTTCTCAAGCCATAGCCATACATGGCAAAAGTATTCGCACCATCACTGAATATATCGATCAAGTTGAACAAAGTTCAGGCCCTACTTGCCTGCATTGGGCCTTGTGTTGTCATGTGGTGCCTTGCTTCCTTACTTGATAAAAATGCGCAATTTTATTTCGATGTTTTTCCTTTTTGTACAACCTTCTTTCATTATACGACCCATCACTTCGACATAGATAGATACATACATATAAAAAAAACGAAACTTTTTGTTTTTAAAAGTTTCTACAACTATTTAATTGGAGTGCTTGCTCAAGTGCTTAAGTCAGTTGGTGCCGACAAGCTACCATGGCAATACCACAACTCGGTTCACCATGAGGACATATCCAGAGTTGGGAAGGCAAAATACTGTTACGCTTGTGGGGGCAGATGGAAGGATTTAATAGAAAAGTTTGGATAGAATGGAGTTGTTTGGTCTGTGGACGTGTAGGAGACATCTCGATGTAATTAAGTGGGGAAACTGTGAGCTTAAGTGTTACGTGTCACCACACGGGGTGGGGGGGGGGAAGTGCTGTGTTAATTAGACAGAGATTAAGAACAAGTTCCCCCAGTATGTGATTGCTCCCCCCGCCCCCCCCCGTAAACTATTCCTACATTTTTGCATTTGCAAGCGAGCCAAATGTGCGGAGCAGGCAGAAGCCCCCGCATCCAAGAGTGACGGCAGGCGAAATCACGTCCCCGAGGCTGATGATTGATGGGTGTGACGTCAGAAATTAGTCAAACGTGCTGAGCAGATGGAGGCCCCGCCTTCCCGGGTTTCGTGCGAGCAAGCCACGCCCCGGAGGAGGAAACCAGGGTTCGGTGTGACGTCAGTCAGAGGTGAGACATCGGGAGAGTGCACGCATGAGGTTAGTGTGAAGAGGAATGGTTGAGTGCAGAGTGAGGGATGCACGCGATCAAGAGAATGTAGCTAGGAGATGGCCAATAAGAACGGGGCTTTACGGCTGGCTTTCCTTTGACGCATGAAGAAGATGGCACGATTCTTGTGTTCATGTCGAGGCGAGTTGGCTTGCGTGGTGAAGCAAGATGCTGGCCTTTGGCTCTTGGTTGGGTCATGAGGAATGGTCCCTGAGCCTCATGTATGCCAAATAGTGGGTTGGTGAGGACGATCGACGCATGAAGCAGTTGCACGGGGTCTCTGAGCCTTGGTGTTCAATACCACTCATGAATTGCCTGACGAATGTTCCTGCTGCACATTCCTGCTGTGAGGGAGCAGCTTGGTGCCATTTTGCGTGCGTCTATACTTGCAAATAGAAGCGCCTCAATTCCAAGTTCAAGAAAGACTATCTATGGGCTAAGCTCGGTATCAGAATAAAGGAAGGATTTTCTTTTATTTTGTCCCCCCTTGTCTGTATTTAAGTCTGTGTGTAGATAAGAGGCACCTCAATTTACACTTTCAGATTTATTTACTTCATGTATGATTATATTCTGATTCTTGTCAATTGTAAATATGTCTATTTCCATTAAATGTGTTCATTTTAAGTAGCTGTATACGTGGATTTGTCAAGGGATTCAAGTATAAACCCCCTGTGCATCCATTTCTGTGCACCCGTCACACCGCCATTGTGCCTCACCCCTTGTGCTGTCCTGGTGCAGTGCTTAACTGTTTTCCCACGCGCGCGCATTCATCTCCGAGAGTCTCAGCTGGAGACCTCTAAGGGAGAAGCTCGGCCATCCAGTGCTGGTGTGTGTTAACCACCCGTCACCACAAATTTGGTCGGGGTGGATTAACCTTGGCCGCCAGCGCCGCAACAATACGTTAGATGATTACAATGAGTAAAAAATATTTTCAGATGTTACAAAGCAATGAAATTGCCACATCACAGCAGGATAGCCGAGACATATGCATGCCTGCTCTAAGCTCTCGATAGCTGGGTGAAGATTCAAACCCAAGCTAAACTGTCATCCTGGTTTCACAGGCATGTTGATTCATCAATGTGTGAACTGTCTCTTGGATGTATCTCAAACTGGGTGTGACAACAAAAAGAATCCACCCCCTCTCCTCTCCTCCTCTCTCTCTCAAGCCTCCCCTCCTCCTCCTCTTTCTTCTTCTTTCTCTCTCCCTCCCCTCCTCCCTCTCTCTCTCCCTCTCCCCCTTCTCTCTCCCCTCTCTTGCTCTCCTTCATCCCCCCTTAATATTCATATCAATGAAGCAACAGATTGCATTCGCTAGTCAAAATAAAAAAAATGTCAGATGAATGGTCTTCAAATAAAACAAGCAAACAACAAGGAAATGCACCGACTTGCATCAGAAGCGACTGACAATTAATTGCTCCACATTTGAGAACCAGAACAGAACGTAGTATTGTATAGCATCCACCTGCAACAAACTTGACACCAAACCACCAGGTCAGTGGCATAATGGTATGGTGATAGACGTGCAGGAAGGAGATCTGCGAGTGTTTCTTGCGCAATACAAAAAACACCTGAACAACAACAAAGGAGACATCTGTAAGACTGCAATGCACATCTCATAAACAATGTCCTGTGTTACTCACTCAACCCTGAAATTAAATATATCCAAAGGTGTGTGTGTGTGTGTGTGTGTGTGTGTGTGTGTGTGTGTGTGTGTGTGTGTGTGTGTGTGTGTGTGTGTGTGTGTGTGTGTGTGTGTGTGTGTGTGTAAAATGGTGGAATTTTGGACTCACCCTTGTAACTCATTTGCCACATACATTCCCCTTTCTGACCCACAATTCCCGTTCATCTTCAGCCTAATACTTATAAAATGATGTGTTGGGTTATAGAAATGAATCATTCAACTTTGCTTTGCTTTCTTGGTGCCTTTCAGGCTATCTGCTGTTAAATAATGTCAAGATTGCACTGTAAGCTCTGTATTGAAGCTGATTTAGTCTTGCTGATGGCTGAAGGCACAAATGCATGTGCAAGAGAAATGATTTAAAATGCAAATATGGTTGGTGCTTTTTTCTAGAAATCACTCTCCTCTCCTCCATTCTCTAAATTTAATCTCCCACCCTTTATGTTTAGCTCAGATGGTGTGCAGTTTAGAATGCTACAATTGTTCCAAAGGGTTCCCATTGTGAGGACGATTTGTCACAAAGTACATTTACAATTACGAACTGGCATGTGCCATTCCTTACCGTGTCCATGAGTTCGATTAACTTTGAAAAGTAAAACAACCAACATGTCCATGCCATCTACGGGATGTGCATGTGGGAAAGACATGGAGACAAGTTAAACTCGAAGTGGGAAGAAGAGCAAATTGTACACAAATGATGCAAAGTAATAAGGAAAGAAGTAGCTTGGAAAGGTTACTTATTGTTTTCAAAGTTGAGGCTTGTGGAAGATCAAGAACAGAATGGACCAGGATATTAAACTAAACACCAATTACTGCACCATAGTCCCAAGAAAAAAGCCAGACATAATAATCTATATATATATATATATCTTTTTCTTTTCCCTGGTAAGTACTTATTACAAAAGCTATTTTATTTGACGTTATAACCTTAACTTATAAGCAATTTACTGATTTCCCAACTGCCCGGTTCATCAGCTGGGCACCGTTTTTCATCGAGGTTTCGATCCTTTCAACCCAGAACCTCTCCAAACGGCAGATCCACAACCCCGGTCGTAGGTCCACATCAGTAGATTACTCAACATCAATGGACCTGCAACCTCAAAGTTGTGTCCAGACAGTCAGACAACACAGCAATGCAATATCCTCATTCAAACTTATTGAATTATTACTTTTATTTAAAGTATTACGACATATGACTAACTTTAATCATGCATCACTTTATATGATAATAAATTATGCGATAAACATTACCTTGCAGACATGTTCGTGACACAGCACCTCCATCTAACCATAGACTCAAACTGTCATTGTCATTAACAACCAATTATAACATGTTGCACTGTAGTAGAGGATAAATGGGGCTTCTGAGGCATCCATGCAAATGAATGGGGAAAAGGAGGATAACTCTGAATTAACCCCAGAAAACCCAAAACAGGAGACTGATTTCTCCCCCTCCCATACAAATGAATCGGGGAAACTCTGACAACCCCTAAAAAAACCCTAAACAGGAGAATGATTTTCCCCCCACCCACCCTCTGACTCTCCCTATCAGGTCAAAAGAGGAGGCTGATCTCAGTCCCATTGAGCACATGTTAAATTGAGACTAACTGAATTCCTTTTATATTTTCATTCCACTCAAAGAGTGATCCAATGAATATTTGTTCATGTTCCATTCGAAGTAATAAATTAATTTTCCGATTACATTCATCACCATCGAGTATATTCACAAATATTATTTTGGAACTTAGTTCTTGGTTTATGTGTCTTTGTTGGGCAGAAATAAAATGATAAACTTCTCTCAATGCTCTTGTTTGACCACCTCCTGATCCACATATCATTTTGAGATTGTAGTAAATTGTTTTTCCATTGTTCAATTGATAACCATCAAAGTTTTCAGTCCATTCAAGGATATTAATTTTTTTCTTGACATCCTCCAACTTATTTGTAATTAAACTTATCCGCTTATTTGTTTTATTTACTTCTACCCCGGTTATTTCTTCAATAAGACTTATTTGATATTTCTCACATTTGTTGTGTTTCCCATTTAAATACCAAGGCTGATTACATCTCCACTCTGGTTTGGTTATTGCTTGGTTCTATCATTTATAAATCAGTAAAAAGACGCCCCTTAACACTTGTACTTATAACCATAAGGTATACTCTTGATTCCATTCTCTAAAATATATCTTTTATCATCAAAAGCTCCTAATGCTTTCTTATTTATCTCTTCTGTATATAATTGATGTTTATAACTTCTTATTGTATTCATTTTTCTATACTCTTCCTTCTTTAAGGTTAAACAGTTGTAATAATGTTTAAAGTTTATTGTTTCCTTGATTATATTTTTCTTTATTCCCTTTAGCTTCTTATCATACCTTTCAATGTTATTATTATCAATATACATAAAAGCATAAGACTTTGATCTCAAACCCACAAATTCACTCATGACTTTTACACCCAACTCATAGCACAGTAGATTAAAGAAAAACCGTTCAGATTGTGGAAAAAGTGTGAAAATTGGCATACATGTCCATTTTATATGTTCTTTCATATAAGAGCAGGACACACCTGATCAGAATGCATTTACGGCCGCCATCTTTAATTTCAAAATGGCTGCCACCGAAAATAATAATTTACGATATCTCGGTCACCAAGAGACCCAGAAAAATGAATAAAGAGTCTAAGCCAATGTTTTCACACACAAGGAATCCAATAAACACACTTAAAATGCTCTATTGTCAGTCTTTCTGCTTTAAAATGACATATACACTGTCCCAAGTATAGTTTATCTGGTCTCGATACAGTTCTGACTTCAATCTGTCTGATAACATGTTCCTACACAATGGCAAAGTTCAATGCACGGGAGAGATGCACAGAAACATTTGCATGGTGGTCTGCATGCCTTTTTGCAGCCGCATTTGATCAGCTCTGTGAAGGATTTGGCCGCCTCGGCAAGTGCTGTCCAGAAAGGTATCCACTGTTCAATTGCGTTCTTCGTCCATCCCCAGTCGCATGGGCTTGGTAACTGCTGCTTAGATATCAGCGCTTGGCCTCAGATGTGTCCTGCCTGGTATGTCGACCTCTTGATATGTTCCGTGAGGGCTGCCTTTGTGGGGGGTAGGCGATCTATTTGTCTTCCTTTCGCGAAAAGAAGCTTCCTTGCCTGATTCACCTCGGTGCATTCACTGGTTCTATCATAAAGACGTATGACGAACCTTTCCAGTTGACACACATTCTCATCTGAGACTGATGAAGGCTCTTGGGATAAACTCAAGAAAGTGTCCGTTATAGCAGGGAAATTGGTCGAGGTGTCCCAAGCGGTTTTCTTTCCAATAACCCTGAATGACGACAATGTGTCACAGCCAGTGAAGGCATGGAAGAACAGAAGAGCTTTGGCCTTATTTTCACCAAGACTGTTTGCAATCATGTGAGCCGGTATTAACCTGTAGCGTTTCTTGACTCCATATGCAACCCATAGTTCGTCAAGGGATAAAGCGTGAAATATGGCAATTGCAAGGACAACAACGTCAGTGTCGACTGACCTGATCAGGATTCTGTGATGGCCATTTTGTGCACAATGGAGAGCATGCAAGAATAACCTCGTATCGGCTTCTTCATGGTTGCATGGAGCTAGAGAAGATTCTATGTTGCACTCTTGGAAAGAGATGACATTGGTATCTTGTGTGCTATATAGCTCTTTCTCTTGTGTGGATAACTTAGCGACGCACTGTGACAGGTAATGATTCAGCTCACTCTTATTTTGGTCCACGCGAAGAAAGCTCTGCCAGTTCTGCGGAATTGGTGTAGAATTTGTGACAATAATGCGACTCTCCGTTCCCTCCTCTTTCTCATTGAACTCTTCAAACTGTTGTCAATATACCGATCCCATATAACATCCAGACGTTTTGTGTTTTGCAGGTTTCTCAGAACATAAGGCAAGAACACATTTTCAGCATAGTCTCCGAATGTTGAGCAGGACTTAGGAAGCAGCATATTGACTATAACAGATCCATCGAGAATCTTGGCATCTACCTCTGGTGTACCACACTCAGAAGCCGTACTAGTAGCCAGCTTGTCAAAACGTCCAATAAGGTCTGATTTAGTACACTGCCTCAGTTCTCCCATGTCTGATAGAGAAGGTGGTGATCCCTGGTTTTCATGACTGAAGAATTCATTCATGTCCCCTTCTCGGGACTGACAATATATGTACATTCTGCCAAACAACTCACAGTTGCTTTTCAGAGTCCTAATTTGGTGTGATGTTCTGGAGTGTTTTGAGGGTGAAGTCTTGTGGAAGGGAGCCATGTTGTTCTTTGGTATGATGTCTGAAATTGGTTTTACTCGCTGCTACAAGCGTTCAGCAGCATATGTGTCATATTTTGACTGCCCATTTGCTTCCACATTCCTCAGCCTAAAGATTGCATCTTCTGTCATCATCTCCTTTGTGTCCAGCATGATCAGATCATTTGTATCTTCTGTGAAGGGATTACCTAATTCTTCAAATGTTGCAACCACAGCTTTGATGTGTTGGGCAAATTTCAACTGAGTGGATTGTCCCTGATCATGGTGCTCTGTAGATTTTGTGGAAGTAATTCCAAATGAATTCTCAAACTCGTCGATGATTCGAGCCACTTCAGGACCAGCTGTAATCCACTTGATCAAAGCAGAAGGATTATCAGTGATTGCAATCACACCGCCATCTCCTTTGATGTGATCATTCATCTGTTCGTGGGCTTGGTCCATAGCCATAGTAGAGAAAGTGTGAGGTGATCTCTGCACCACAAAGTTACCCTTCTCAAATTGCTCATGAACTGACGGCACTTTCTGACGAAGCTGTACCATGTCCTTGATATGGATAGGGAGCCATCTTGCACAATTTGTATGATCCAAAGAAAACATCCATGGAACAATTTGTCCACGGTACTGAACGTACAACTCAAAGTTTGCTTCATGCAGAGAATGCACAAATTGCAAGAGTAGAAGTTCAAGATCCAGAACCAAAGCCCAGTATTGGAATTGAGGAACCTTACTGAAATTGACTTGATGCCAAGTTTCAAAATCCATTGTGTCATCATCTGGCCCAAGTGATTTGGCATATGTGATGTACGCAGATTTCCGAAGGAGGTGCAAAGCTGCTGCCATTACTTGGTGTACATAGCGAGACCTGGTGACATGCGAACCGTTCAATATATCATCAGCTTGACCAGAGGTTGTGACTTCAGACTGCACAAGAACTGCTGTCCATCCACTACCACTGAGGAAATTTCCGAGTAATTTCAACACATTCATCTTTATGTGGAGACGTCCCATTACCACCACAAATTTATCCTCGCCAAAATTGTATGGCCCTGCCCACCGGATTTGTTTCGCAATGGAATATAATGGCTGATACATGGTTATCACAGGTATTTGATCAGGGTGCAAATGCTGAATCGTCCTTGCCACGAGACGCATAGCATGTGCTATCATAGCTGGCGTATGTGCTGGTTCTGTGAATAAAGGCATCAACGCAATGGGTGACACTGGTCTGATCTCAGCTGATTGCCTATTGGCATGGTAAGCTGCCCATGAGACAAAGTCTTTGGTATCAAGATCCGTCTTGTTTGATACAAGTTCTAACATTGCACTCAACCAGCCGTCTTCTTTCTCTCTGGATGCGGACATGACGCTTGATTCAGCTTTTACTTGACCTGCAACAACTGGTGCATACAAGTCAGTTTGTGGCAGACCTGCTGGTGCTACTTCTGAATATTCTACTGGCAAGAGAGATGCTTTTTTTCTTGGCAACGTCTGTGGTGATGAGTACTGGATCTCTATTGATTCCTGGTTTGTCTTGTGTCGAAAACTGGATGATAGAAATGGCTGTCCCATGAAAGGAGCCCAATCACATTCCACGATGTTGGATTGTGGTCAATATTATCAACAGCCCCAACAGTGAATACATCACTCTTCAATCTTGAAGGACAAATGCAGCCATCTCGGTCGAACTGAGCACAGACACTGTTTGCAAGGCTTGTTGTTATTTCTTGTGTTCTTTCATATGATATACACATACCACGACTGGATAGTTTATCAATTAGCCCTCTCTGTCTTGTTTTAGCATGAAGCTTTAGACCCGTATATATGACAAGTGGTGTCTCTCTTGTTTTTACATGCCACGATTGAGATCCAGATGAATCTCTACAGGTTTTCTTTGTGTTGAACACTATTAGCTCAGACAGAGATAAGGCTGTTTTTGTTGAGGCATCTGATGCTTGCTTTTGATGTTGGATACTTGGTCCTCTCAGGATCATTCTGACACGAGCTAGGACACTTTCTGGGACAACATCATTTTCACATCCAGGTTTCATGGATCCATCAAAAGCATATTCGTTGGCGAAAATGTCCTTCCTCAATATTTGTGCTGCACAAACTAAGTGGATTGCTGCATCATCGTCATCAACATCATCATCATCATCATCATCGCAAGCTATTTTAATCGCTTCTCCAATGTCGGAATTAAACATGAGAACCACATCTCTTCCTTGATTTTGAGCTCTCATATCTGGGATTAAGCATAACAGTCTCTCCTTCAATCATGTTGCATTGACCTATCCAGAAAAGTCTGGATCTTCTTCTCTTAATCTGGACTTGTAAAGTCACCCCATATCTGGCAATCTGAAGACTGGCAACGTTTCATCTTGGCGGAATTCTTCTATGTACGAGACTAGCTCACCAAGTATTAGACTATCGACTTTAGTGCTTTGGGTGTCTCTTACATGCTGAGCATTATGTTTTTGCACACGGTTGGTGACGGAAGTCAGACATGATAGATGATACCTAGCATCTAAGGCATGCATGTCACCTTTGGAGAGCTTTCCCAACAGTTTCCTATCTTGTAACACATGTGCATATCGACGAACTCGAATATCAATTTTGTCAGTCCTTGCGTCATGGAGATACTCATTTGTGTCATCTTCTTCACAAAATAAACAATTAGATGTCCTTGCCATTGAACCCACGCTGCGTTGCCTGGTCTTAACAGGACTTGTCTCATATTCCGGGTTTTCTTTTGACTTCTTTTTCTGAGCATGTTGGAGCTTTTGTTTGTCAAACCTGTTTCTGCAGCTTTTGTGCCATACTGCCTGGTTTGTTCTGAGCGTGGCTTAAATGCCATCTCCACTGTCCCACTTCACAACGTCAATATCCTCTGGTAAGGCATCAATTTGATGAAACTCCAAAATATTATCAGCAAATAGTTTGTAGCCACATTCTTTATCACTTCCTCTATATTTAGCTATGCTGGGATTAACAAGCATTTCTTCGGTGTTCTGTTGACAAATTGCACACAATTTCCAGTCAATCAAGGCTGTTTTCTCTGGGCATTGTCTTTTAGAAGATGCACCTTCACCAGCATTGATTATCTTGCACTTTTTGGACATCGTTATAGCATGTCAATGCAATGGTATCACCGTATCAAATGTCCTGAAAAAAGGGGGAAAAAATTAGTCCACCACCATTACAATTTACAACATATATTTCTGCTTATACACATCTATACATGCATACATATCATTATTTTCAGACAGCAACTGATTTTTAGTGCATCAATTGCAATACAGATCATATTCATGCATGCAAAGAGTGACAGTGATTGACCCACGCACAAGGACATTCTCAGGAATGCATGGATCGACTGACTGCTGGAACAACCGCGGACCATAGTTTCAGAGCGAATGACAGAGACTCTTAGAATTATAACACCTTTCAAAACATTATATGATGATAACATTATAACACCTTTCAAAGAATTATAACATCTTTCAAAACATTCAAAACATTATATTGAAAATTAAATTGGATAAAGCCATATCTACACGCTCATCGCATTTGTATATCAAACATTGAGCAAACACTTTTAAGTATTTAGTTGTTCATGAAAGGGTCTCATTTCGATTTTAAAGCAGAAAGACTGAAAACGGAGCATTATAAGTGTTTATTGGATTCCTTGAATGTAAAAAAACATTGGATTAGACTCTTTATTCAAGTGCTTAGGCCTCTTGGTGACCAAGATATTGTAAAAATAGTTTTCGGTGGTGGCCATTTTGAAATTCAAGATAGCGGCCGTAATTGAAGTCTGATCATGTGTGTCCTGCTCTTATATGAAAGAGCATATGAAAGTAGTCATGTATACCAGTTTTCACACTTTTTCACATTTTGAACGATTCTGGTGAAATGTTGACTTAATCTACTGTACTATCATCCTTAAACTTACCAATAACCTTTTTATTACCTTCGCAAACTTTGTTGCCAAGGTTATGCTTTGATCGCTGTGTATTTATTTATTTGTTTATTTGTGAATATGTGTGTTTGTTATTCGCATAACTTCAAAAGTATTGAACTGAATCACAGAAAATTTGGTGGGATGATTGGTTATTATCCGAGGACCATTTGATTAGATTTTGGGAGCGATCGGGTCAAAGGTCAAGGTCATGGTCATGAAAAGGTAAAAATCTTCTTTTTACCATAGCGCGGTCAATTTGTATCCAATTTGCATGCAACTAATGCCAAAATGTTCAGAATTCAATGTCCCATCTTGTGATATATGACATGACACAATGACGTAATAACCCTTATTAGCGGTTGGGAGTCAAAGGTCGGGGGGGGGGGTCACGAAATTGCAAAATGTGCGGTTTTAGTCATAACACGGTCAATTCTTATCCGATTTGCATGAAACCAACACCAAAATGTTGACTGTTCTGTTCCCCACACTCTAATACCAATTACAAAATTAAGAGTACAAAGGTCAAGGTCATGAAAAGGTCAAAATCGTCATTTTGCCATAGTGCGGTCGATTTTTATCCAATTTGCATGCAACCAATGCCAAAATGTTGTGAATTCAATGCCCAATCTTGTGATATACGATATGACACAGGAAATTTCATGTTTTTAAGCCATCATAACACATATGAGATGGCAGATGTGGTATGGGATTAAACACCCTCACAATCAACGGTTTCTTGGGGGGGTGGGGCAAAATGTAGCGTTGGCGAAGGTATGCGCTCTACTGAGTGCCCGTTCTAGTTCTTTAATGAAAACAACATACTATCAGACTTAGGGATGAGAGAGTAGCTGAGGAGTTTGCGAACAGGCTGAGTGGACACTTGGGGGGTCTGGGTGCTTTGGGGGGTCCTGAAGAGTTGTGGAGCGCCTTCAACACCACCGTCCTTGGTGTTGCCGGTGGATGCCTTGGAGCTCACCGCAGGGCAAAAAAGAATTTTGTCTCTCAAGGGACACTGGATACCATTGACCAGAGTCGCAGGGCCAGGCTGAATGGCAGAGCTGAGCTGTTCAGGGAGCTGAGGCGTAAAACTGTACGTGCACTGAGGGTGGACAAGGAGGCCTATGTGCGAGGAATCTGTGAGGGGGTAGAGCATCACCTGTGGACAGGTGATTCTCGTCCCGCTTACAGGGGAATTCGCGCATTACGTTCATCCAAGCCCATCCCTCGGAGCACTACAGTTCGAGCAGAGAGTGGTAGGCTCTTGACAGAAGAGTCTGAAGTGAAGGCCCGCTGGGCCGGTTACTTTGAGCGGTTGTACCAGGCTGATCCCCCAACTATCGAGTTGGACGTCAAGGGTGTTACAATCCCTGTTGCTGACCCTCAAATCAACTGTGGTCCACCTTCGCTTGTGGAAACACAGGCTGCGGTGAACCAGTTGAAACGGGGCAAAGCTCCAGGGATCTGTGGCATCCATGCCGAACTTCTCAAGGCTGGTGGAAATGCTGCACTCGTGTCGTTGCATGCAGTTTTGTGCTCTGCCTGGAACACAGGCATCATCCCAACTAACTGGAAGAGGGGCCTTGTTGTCCCTCTCTGGAAAGGGAAGGGTGATCGCCAAGACTGCAACAACTACCGAGGGGTGACGCTGCTCTCAGTGCCGGGCAAGGTCTTTGTTCGGATAATACTTGATAGGGTTCGCCACCATCTGCTTGAGCACCAGCGTCCAGAGCAGTCAGGCTTTACACCAAAGAGGTCAACGATTGACCGTATCCTTGCCCTTCGTGTCCTCACCGAACGCAGACGAGAGTTTCGGCAGGGGCTGCTTGCAGCCTTTGTTGATCTCTGTAAAGCGTTCGATTCAGTGAATCGGGATGTCCTCTGGAGGATTTTTGGTCTTCGTGGGGTGCCACCAAAACTGATCGATCTGATGTCTGAACTCTACTCTGGTACTGAGAGTGCTGTGAAGTGTGGTGGTACCATCTCTGACTTATTTCCAGTTGTTACTGGAGTTCGTCAGGGATGTGTACTTGCCCCCACACTTTTCAGCACTTGTATGGACTGGATTTTAGGGAGGACGTCGGAGAGTCCTGGAAGAAGTCTTTTCTTTCAAGCTTCTGGGTCTCACTATCTGCCATGACCTTTCCTGGGAAAGTCACATTTCCAACCTTGCCTCAAAAGCCAGTCGCCGACTGGGAATCCTCCGTCGTGCAAAGTCCTTCCTCGGCCCTCTTGAGCTCCTGACTACTTACAAAGCTTTTGTCCGTAGCCTGATGGAGTACTGCTCTCCCCTCTGGGCTGGTGCTCCTGCCTCCCACCTTTCTCGACTTCACGCTGTCGAAACCAGGGCTTTTAAGATCATTGGCATCTCCCGCAATGAAGCTGAGTCTTTGGGCCTCTCACTCAATCACCGCAGGTTGGTCGGTGGTCTTTCTGTCTTCTACCGACTCCTCTCCAGCCTTGCCCCCCCTGCTCTCTCTGCGATTTGTCCCAACCACATTTCCACAGGGCGCTCAAGGTCCGCCAACAACCCCCTTCTGGTAAAACTACCAAAATCACGAATCACTGCTCATCTTCACTCTTTCATTCCTCTTTTTTCCCGCCTTTGGAATAAACTTCCTCACTCTATTCTTTCCCATTCTTCCCTCCAGGCTTTCAAAACAGCTGTTCACCACCACCTCTTATCTTCCCCCATCCAAATCCTCGATCTTTTCTACCCCCGATAATCCACCCAAGCCCACTTCCTTCAATTCTCCTGCTTTCCTTCCTGAAAGTCCCTGTAATGTCCATCTTCTCTTCGCCATGTTCCCAGTCCCATCCCCATCCCTCTCCCTTCCACAGTTCACCTAATGTGTCTGTTCCCCACTGTTTTGTCCCTTCCACTCCCGCCCCTCTTGTCTCATGCCTCCTTGCTGTGAGTTGTGTGTTAGCTCTCATACGAGCCTCGACCAAGGTATACAAAAAAAAAAAAAAAAAAAAAAAAAAAAAAGATCAAGTTGCGGTGCATCGTTTGGGAATGTCAAGATCTTGGACCTTGATTTTGCAGATGATGCAGTCATCTTTGCGGAGAGTTTAGACATCCTCTTGGGGGCCCTCGAGGTGCTGAATGAGGAGTCGGAGCCGTTGGGATTACGGGTTTCTTGGGTCAAAACTAAGATCCAGGCTTTTGGTGACATCTTGGATGCTGCTGTCCTGTCTGTGTCTGTTTGTGGTGAGGATGTTGAGGTCGTGGAGAGATTCACTTACCTTGGCAGTGATATTCATGTCTCTGCTGGCTGCGAGTCAGAGGTCAATAGACGTCTGGGTCGGGCCTGGGGAGTCATGGATTCACTGGATCATGGGGTGTGGCGCTGCCGGTACCTGTGCGGGAGGACGAAAGTCCGAGTCTTCAGGTCCTTGGTACTTCCAGTCTTGCTCTATGGGTGCGAGACTTGGACTCTGACCAAAGATCTGAGACGGAGACTTAATTCCTTTGGTACCAGGTCTCTTCGGAGAATCCTTGGCTATCGCTGGTCGGATTTTGTGTCCAACGAGCGGTTGCTGAGAGAGACTCGGATGAGATTTGTTACCTGCATAGTCCGTGAGCGTCAGTTGCGGGTGTATGGACATGTGGCTCGTTTTCCTGACTCTGATCCTGCTCACCAGATTCTCTCAGCGAGGGAGTCTCATGAGTGGAGGAGGCCAGTGGGCCGACCACGTGCCTCATGGTTGCAACAGGTTGACCATCATCTCAAGGAAATGGGGATGGGCCTGGCATCTGCCTGGGGGATTGCCAGACGGAGGCCCTGGAGTACCGGTGGAAAGTGGACGCAGCGACGCACTGTTCTGGCACATGCTCCCATACCTGACCTGACCTGATCAGACTTATAATTACTTGCATCATATATATCAATATTATCAATAATATCCTCATATACATCACTTGTCTTAATTTCTAATATAAAACTATCTGTATCCATATATAACAATGACACATTATCCTAATACTTTAATTTTAAACAAGAGGGGGAGCACTCGGGAGAGTGCAAAACCTCCGCCGCCAATACTGCTGGGTCACTCAAGTGAATCTTATATCTTATTCATTAAATATGATGTCAACAGTGCTGAGAGTTATAGTTCTTTTCTCCAACATTTTTTTTTTTGGGGCGGGGGGGTTGGAAATCACTTAAAACATGTAAAAATGGAAAAAAAAAAAAAAAAATCGAAATTTAGTTGAAAAAAAAAGTTGCAAAAATTTTTCTCTAACAATTTTTTTTTGGGGGGGGGTGGAAATCACTTAAAACATGTAGAAATGCAAAAAAAAAAATTTTTTTTCTCTAAATTTTTTTGGGGGGGGGGGGGACCAAGTCCAAAATTTAAAGGCATGATCCTTGGACCATACCTACCCCCCCTCCAAGTTTCGTCGAAATCCGTCGAGGAGTTTTTCCGTAATACTGTTCACAAACAAACAAACAAGCAGTCATAGACTGGTACTTACGAAATTGTCAACTTGACCTCTGACCTTGTCTAATAAAAGCTGTCTCTTGAGAAGGTAGCGAAACAAACCAGAAGTTTCTACGATGATTCTGTACCAAACCATCAAAAATTGAATGTTTTGGATGTTTGACCTCACTGTGACCTTGACCTTTGACCGATTTTGACCAAAATCTAATAAGCGTGAGCCACCACCCTCCTGAATCATGTGGTGTAATTTGACATTGGAAGCTTCTTCTGTTCTCGAGTTATCATTTTTTGGATGTTTGACCTCACTGTGACCTTGACCTTTGACCAATTTTGACCAAAATCTAATCAGCACTAGCCATCACCCTCCTGAATCACGTGGTGTAATTTGACATTGGTAGCTTCTTCCGTTCTCGAGTTATCTGTACCAAACCATCAAAAATCGAATATTTGACCTCACCATGACCATGACCTTTGACCGATTTTGACCAAAATCTAATCAGCACTAGCCATCACCCTCCTGAATCACGTGGTGTAATTTGATATTGGTAGCTTCTTCCGTTCTCGAGTTATCGTGCCTACAAACAAACAAACAAACAAACAGAAACGGAAGGCATCAATATACTTACGAAATCTTTAGATTTCGTAAGTAACAAACAGAAAGGGGTGAAAACAGTAACCGCCATCCATCTTCGAAGATGGTGGAGGTTAATTATTATAGTAATAGTCATAGTCATACATTAACAACTTTGACAAGTCAAGAACTGATGTTCCGATATAAATAGGTTTATCCATTTCAATACTCTCTTTTTTCAAATGAATAGCACAAAAGTTCTCTGAAAACACCTCCGCTCGTTCAAAACTTGGTCTATTAATTAACTTTGAAGCCTGTTTCCAAGATGTAGAAAGTCTTCTGTTTTGTCAATTCCTAACATTTCTATAGTCTTTCCAAATACAGCATTATTCATTAATTTATAAAAGTCCTTCTCAAAATCTGTTTTTGCTTCTGTTCTCCTTTTTGTATTAAAATCAATATATTTCTTTAACCAATGACTTTGTTTAAATTTCAAAATTCGATTAACTTTTCTCACTCTCAACCCAGCAGATAAATAATGTCTCAAGTTCCTTTGATGTAAAACATAACTTTCTTTATCATTTAATGTTGTGAGTACTTTTTCTGGAGATTTACCTTTTATATTAAATGACTGTTGGTAATCACTTAACCATTCTTTATCAGGGGCATAAGGTAGGTCTTTATGTTTGTTATGAAGTTCTTCTGGATATTTTAAATCCACCTCAAAATAATATCCAACTTCAGGTTCATCTAATTCTTTTTGAGAGGAGATAACAATGTCAAGTAAAACTTTTTCATAATGTTTTTCTTTAACCCATTTAAGTTTTCCTGAAGGTAAAGATTGAGACATGCACCCACACAAATTGTTAGCATCATAATACATCAGGTAAGAGTTGTCCTCATTCTTATTATAATCAGGAAGATATTTGTTATTTGCTATTTGCTTTAGCTTTAGCATATCTCTTGGAACATACATGAGATATTCCTCCTCTATCATTAAAAGCATATCTTTATCACTGATTAATTCCAAATTTTGTTTTGTCATTTTTAGCATAGAATTCCAAGGCAAGCACGGGGCTATGTAATAGTGAATGGGGTCTAATCCAGAAGAATTTTTATTACTAGTGCGGGCCCGTACGTGCAAAAAAAAGAAAAAAAAGAAATGTGACGTCAATCGTGATGCCATAGCACCGTGTCCTGTCATTGGTTTGGTAAATAAATGGCCATAACTTGGGAACCACTTGTCCAATTAATATCAAACCTTAAAGGCACATCCACAGGGCCCCAGCAATATACCTGGCAAGTTTCAATTAGATCGGACCAGTGGTTGTCGAGAAACAGCTGTTGCAGACAGACAGACAGACAGAGAGACACACAGAGATTTCTGGAATTATAGATAGATGACAGACTGTTCTAAAAGTTTCAAACACATCAACCAATAACAATACATCAGTTTTAAGATACAAATCATGATATTCTCCAAGATTCTTTATATTAAACTTCTCCCAAACCTTTTTAGCTTGTGTATTATCTCTATCGGAAATATGAGTTTTATTTAACTTTCTGTAGAAACTTTCCCTTGAAGGAAGTTGTGTTTCGTTTAACTTCTCAAATGAATCAATATAGTAATACGGATATATTCCCTTTTGTGATAAGAGATCAATCTCTTCTTGATTTGAGACATGTGATTTAAGATTCGGGAATTTTTTAATATTTGATACCAAGTTAGATAATGGACTTGACATTAACTTGTATGTGTCAAGAAATCTGATATGGGTTATGGGGGATGTATGAATTGTTTTTGTGAATGAGATGTATTTTTGATGTGTTTGGAATGGCAGATATATCTCCAGATGTCTTTGAAAGTCCATTTATAAATAGATGTGTGTCATAGTGAGCATTGTTGTGAAGAAAGACAGGAATAAAGTTTGGAGGCTTGTAATTAAGATTGCAACGGGAATGAGCTGGACCTCTATATTTACCAGTGAGATGACAGTGATCCCTAATCTTGACGTCTCCCTCAATTTTCTCCTCACAAATATGACAGATACTGTTCTTTCTAAATTCCTTTTTCTCTCCCTTTGTTAATGACATTGGTTTGGAGGTTTTATCCATTATTTCTCTGAGTCTTGTACAGTCTTTTTCCAATTGTCTTACAAACTCTGAGGCATCTTCTCCTCCATAAAGTTCAAACTTGTTTTTTTCATCACCAACAGATGATTTGATATAATAACAGAAACCACAAGGAGTATGTTTTTGGAATGTATTTGTGTATGATTTATTTGGATTTGGAGAAACAGTCTATCTTTTTAGGTCATCTCTTCGAGCATGACCTAATAATATGGGTGTCGTGTCCTTCGATCCGTCCGTCCATTCACAATGAAGTTGAAGCGGGAGATCTGGTCATTAGTGATCCTGATAGAGGTCGATGAGACGTACACGATGCTCTGACTTTCAAGGTCACCGAAGGTCAAGGTCAAGGTCACGAGGCCTTTGAAGTTGCGAAAATGACGATTTTCAAATTCTATCTCTTCCGCCATTTCTCAAACGATCTTGAATTTGATTGTAGCATATGAATCTATGGGACAATATCTAAATGTGGTCAGGCCGGATTTTAGATATTCGCTTTCGTTTTCATGTCAAGTGACTTCAAAGCTGGCAAAAAATGCGAAAATGACGATTTTCAAAATCTATCTCCTCCTACATTTCTCAAGCGATCTTGAATTTGATTGTGGCATATGAATGTATGGGACAATATCTAAATTTGGTCAGGACGGATTTTCGAATTTCGCTTTCGTTTTTGCGTCACGTGACTTCAAAGTTTGCAAAAACTGCCCTACCTTCAGGAGGCTATATATTCTCTACTGGGCATGGTAAAAGTTAGTGAATGGTGTCATTGCAGAGCAGCTGACCTTGTATATTTATACATTTTCTGCCGAAGGTGTAAAAGTTTCAAAACCCGAAATGTAAACGTCGGCATTTATTTTCAAAATATAATTTCGTGCGCGCGCGCGCACGCGCCAAAATGCCGAGTCATCTTTAACCAAACTGTGCAGTTCGAGCTGTGCAGTAGAACTGCGCAGTAGTCTTCGGTCATAACTGAACATTGAGAACTTGTGGTATTATAGAGATGACCGTCACCCCCACACGGGGGTAATTTTCAAGGATACTTTAAAAATCAGCATGAATCACAAATGGATGTTTTATAGATTTGTTAAAATCTTTCAATGATATGTTTGAACCTGCTTTTGGGAAATTGATTTCGGTTGATTTATGATTACTACAATATTTCGAATGTTGATTTAATCGTTATTTTGTGTGAAAGGAGTTGAGACATCTCTTTCAAGGATACGTTTTACATTTTCTCTTATATAGTTGTGATTTGGTTAATCTTGAGAAATTTTTGATGAAAGCATTATGTGATTTTTCCTTTGAAGTAAAGTGGAGAAGGTCAACATGTGTTTCATCATTTTTATAGGTGTTTGAAATTTTTAATATCTGAACTTTGTTTGTATCCGTTAATCCATATACATTAACAGATGGATTATTCATTTTCTCAAATTTAGGAATATCTCTCAATGACATTGTTAACTTTAAATCTTTAACATTTAATGTATTCTCGTATTTCTTATAATGTTCAACCCTTTCAGGATTCCATTGTGGAGGATGTAAGTGAGCAAGAACAGACCATAGAAAACATTTATTATCTTTGTTTTGAATATTGACAACCGCTTTCTTAAGTTTTATCTCTTTTGGTAAATCAATACAAGAAGAAGCTTGAAGAGGATCTGATTTTAAGATGTGTATATTTAAAAAGATTATTTTTGTAATAGTAAATCCACGACCTACCACAGTGTTATCAACATCTTGTTCTTGTCTCTGGAGTTCATCGTAAACATCACATCTTACAAAATCTTGAAATGATGAGATTAAGTGAGGGTTTGTCCTCATTTTGGGAGTAGTTTCATCGTCTTGTCTTACCATTTTCAATTTTACTCCCATATAAAACTTAAAAGTTTTCATTTCACTTCATGTGTTTTTAATTATGGTTTCAATACTTTGTTTAACCATATCAACAGCTTACATGATTGAAGATGGTCCAGGGTCTTGAAAACGAAACAATCTTATTTTTATATTCCCGTTAAATGCCCCATCAGTGTTTTCAATGGAGAATTTAGCTTCCCTTTCTTCATTGTTCTTATGTTTGCGTGATTGAAGGTGTTTATTATTTTTAAAAATTTAAGAATATCATGATCACATCTATCACAATGTTTTGTTTCTTGGTCAAGTGGATATATTTGTCTGAAAATATTGAATGTGTGTTTGTTGGTTTGAAGGTGTTTTATATAATAAAACTTTGTTTCAAATAAAATGTTCTTGATGAAAATTTCGTTTAATTTATAGGTGAATCTGTGCTTAAAACCATTTTATCCTCCAACTTTTTTCCACTTAATAACTAGCGTTCAACTAGTGAACAACTAGTGTTCATGTTAATAAAGAATTTGATGAAATATTTAAAGAAAACGAAAATTTCCCTGGTGATCTTTACAATTCATTAAATGATATTTTCCAATAAATAAATGGATGTGAAAGAAAGAGCAAGAAGATTTAAGGAGCATCAAGAGTTGGTTTCAAAAGTTGTAAAACAACAGGAAGACATAAAGAAGAAACGCAGACAGAAACTAACGGGTGAAGAAGCATTTGAAAGAAAACAAGATAAATTTTTTAAACCACTTTTAAAAACTTCCCAATAAAAAATTGTTGATGTTTCCACAATTCCCACAATCGAATATACTCCGAAAAAACTTCAAACGTTCAAAGATTTCAGTCAAATGACGGAGGAAGAATTAGAGCGTTTCGGAGAATAAGAATATGATGATGAAGGATTATTTCAACAACTGGAAGATATTAATCAACCCCCTGATTATATTGTGAATGCTCTTCAAAACAATGAATATTCAGCAGATTAAAAAACCAAAGCAGGACTTATTCCAACAGAACAACCAGTAATATTTCATCTTGTTCAGGAAAAGGTATTGATATTTAATGATGAATTAAAGTTATTGAGTTCTGCTCAACACCCTGATTATTGTTTCTTCTCACAAAATATGGAAGACAACGTTCAACTGTGAGGGATGAATCAAAGTATTTTGATAAACCATTGGACAGGGAAAATAATGATGATAGAGTATATATTGATCTGCTGGACTCTCTTAATTATAGGGTTAGTATTTCTGGTAAAAGTAGGAAAAATGAGAAGGAGAAACACATTATTCAGGCTTTAAGTATCATTGGTTCAGGTATTAGTTTTCTTCCAAATGACCCATCGCAATTAGTTAATAGACTGTTATTGTTGTGAGGTAGTAAGAAGGCTGGAAATAATTGTTTTAATGAAGCATCAGCCATTTTAGACCAGTTGATGAACATGAAAATAATTAATAAATGCCAATACAAAGACATTTTATCTCATTAAATAAGATGAGAAGCACAATCCTTAGTTTTAATTTCACAACAAGCGACCACACATCTTCATTCCCATACCCACTACAACTTGACACAAAAAAGAATATAAGGCGTCTTTATTATCCATGGAAACTTATAATACCTTATTTAATATAACCAAGAAAATGACACGTTTAGTTATAATCCGGGTAGTGGATACAAAATGATAACAGTTTCACCTGGAGCATATGACATTTCTCAAATATCTTCCGAAATTGTTCGTCTTATGAAAGAACAGGGTGATGAACCAAAAAATATTGTTATAGATATTCAAAAACATACTTCAAAATCAACGATTAAACTTAAAAATAACTACAAGGTTGATTTCACAATTGATAATTCATTTAGAGAGTTATTGGGTTTTTGCTCAAAAAATATTGAAACGAATTGGACGTTTTGCAGTGATAATGTCATTCAAATATCCTCAGGAATAAATTCAGTGTTAATTCACTGTGATTTGATTGATGGTGCTTATAATGATGGAATAAGAACAAATACAATATTTTCATTCAGCGCATACTCAACCCGAATTGGTTATAAATTCAAGATGGAACCCAAAAATGTGGTTTATCTACCTCTGCCATGAAAAAACATATACAGTACAGAGTAAATTTTAGGATAACCGACCAAGATAATCGTATGATTTATTTTAATGGAGAAGTTATATCCATCAGAATTCACCTACGTGAAGTTTTCCAATAAATAAATACGATGGTTATTGTGAGGAAACACGAGTTGGGAAAATATAAAATAATTACAGGGGATAGGATGTTCCTTTCCCCATACTACAAGGGTGAAGGTATGTATCTTGGTCGAGGATACTATAAACCTAAGAGACAAAGGGGTGTCAGACATCAATTTAGAGGACATGGGATAATTGATACTCTAATGGGGATAGGTCAACGATTCTTAAACATAAACACCAAATTGGTTCAACTGCTTCTGCTATGGGAAATGTATCGGGTGCTAGAAAGAGTATAAAAGATGCCCAAAAGGAATCTCATAAATTACAAGCAATAAAAGAAATTAGGAAAGGCAAAACTCAGTTGTGTCCCCAAGAACGACAGAAAATAATTCAAATACATGGGTCAAGGTTCCAAAAGTTTTAACATCTTTTTTCCTCAATAAATACAAGTATGGAAGCAATTGATAGTATCTATGAATTGGATGATACCATTGTCATCTCAAACTCCACTAAAAAAGAAGATTACTTCAAGGTAAATGCAATAACTGGAACAGACTGGAATGCAAATGGTACAAAAAGTTTTGAAATAAATAATCAACAAACTTATTTGAATCTATCCGAAAAGTTTCTTGTTGTGTAAATTTACATTCACTAAAGCTGGGAATAACACAAACGCTACACTCGTAAATGATTTATTCTGGAAAATATTTGATGGTGTTCGTTTGTACATTGGAACACAAGAAGTTGAAGCAGTTGATTATGTCTCTGCTGCATCTGAAATGATGAAATTTACACTATATTCATTTGGTGATAGAATGGGAAAGGGGGCTGTCAAAGGTTTTATTCCTGATATGTCAACGGGAACAAACACAGACCCTGGATATAGTCAAAGGAAAGGAATGTTCATGATGATACAAAAGCAGGTAATAGTTTGACTCTGGCAGTTCCTCTTTAAGGAATATTTGGATTTTGTGATCATGATAAAGTTCTGTATGGTCTTAAAATTAGATTTCAACTACAAAGGAATGATAATGAAATAGATTACTTTTTGGTGTTGATAATGCTTTTGGTGATCAGAATAAATTTGTAATTGATGAAATGAGTTGGTATATTCGTGAATATACTCCTAATCTTAAAACAGAAGAGATGTTGCATAGAAGACTTAACTAAAAGAAACCACTCAATGTATCATATCTTAAAAGAAGATATCAACACGTTAAACTGTACCACACCACTTACATGTGGAATTTGTGTGTTCTGGAAGGAAAGCCATGATATCTGTGGATCATTTTTTGAAAAACCAGATGGTGATACTGCTACTGATAAGAATAATGCATTGAGTGATAATGCTTAGGTGAAACAACTTCATGTTTCTCTCGATGGAACATTTTATCCACAAGATAGATTGGAAATTAATTGGGAAAATAATGATTATGCTGAAGCATACGAAGTGTGTTCAAAAATATCCAACCTTAATTTTTCGTGCGAAAACAAATGAAGCTTGGGAGGCGTGGTTTGGTGCACGTATGTAGGCGATCCTTGTCCGTATGCGTGAATATTTTCCCGCCTGCAGAAGCTGTCAGTTGCCGACAGACCGCCGATGAGTGAGAAAGTGTAAGTGAGCGCCGTCGGATTTTCGTTTTTGATAAAATGACGGAAAAACTTGAACAACGCTACTGCATCAAATTTTGTGTAAAGCTTGGCAATTCCCAAGTGGGAACGATCCGCAAGATTCAACAGGCCTTCGAGAACGAAGCAATGTGCACCACACAGATAAAAGAGTGGTACAACCGCTTCAAAGATGGTCGCACATCATTGGAAAGTGAATCACGTTCTGGTAGGCCCTCAACATCCCAAAATGAGATAGTCATTGACCAAGTGAGGACCCTGCTGATACAGGATCATCAAATCACGATCAGAGAACTTGCAGACGAGGCGGGCATCAGCATTGGATCCGTTCATTCTATTGTGACTGAGGATTTGGGTTGAAGGAGAATCTCAGCGAAGTTCGTGCCAAAGCTGCTAACGATCGAGCAGAAGCAACTCCGTTTGGAGATCGCACAGGACATGCTGGAGACTGTGAACAGCGATCCCAACTTCTTCAACACAGTGATCACTGGCGATGAGACTACAGTGATCCGTCATGTTGTCAAAAACGAAAATCCGACGGCGCTCACTAACACTTCCTCACTCATCGGCGGTCTGTCGGCGACTGACAGCTTCTGCAGGCGGGAAAATATTCACGCATACAGATTCGGATCGCCTACATAGTGCACCAAACCACGCCTCCCTAGCTTCATTTGTTTACGCACGAAAAATTACGGTTGGATACTTTTTGAACACACCTCGTACAAGTCTTACCAAAAGGTTTGTGAAAGTAATGGAAATAAAGAACCTATTTTGGATTTGACAGCATTTAAAAGTTTGTATACAATCTACGCGTTTGACCTGAGTGCTCAAAAGGAAACTAAAGTCTAATCGAGTGGATACTTCCCTATACATTAAAAGAGGAGAGAATGAAGACGTTGATGCACATTGTTTGCTTTTGGAAGAAACAGAATTACAGATTAATACAGATAATGGTGTTATGATTAGTCTCGCATAATATTTTTGTTAAATAATTGAGTGGTAAAGTACCAACTGGGGTATATGTTAATCAAATCAATCTTCATAAATTATCTTGTGTTCAAAATCAAAAACCTTGTACGATTAACGTTAATACAATTCAGAGAAAAGGAGCAGTAAGAATTGATATTTTGCTCACAAGAGAACAGGTGAAAATCTTGAACGATACTGGCTCACTTAAAATTAAAATGTCAAAACCAATGTTGAAGAAATATTCAATAAGAGAGACGAGTGGAGGAATTCTCCCATTTCTAATTCCTTTATTTGCTGGTTTAAGTGCGGCTGGAGCATCGACGGGTGGTATTTCAGCAGTGGTGAAAGCTTCCAACGAAAGGAAGGCTCAACTTCGGGCTCAAAAATAATTGGAAAGACATAACAAAGAGTTGGAGAAACAAATTGGTGGAAGTGGTGTAATTGTATATTTTGCTGAAAAATTTGAAAGTCTGCCTGTAAAAGTGACATTGTTAGTTGGAGATATTCTTTCTTCTATATTTCCAAGTGGGAACGAGATATCCAAGGGAAATTTCTAATAATTTTTTTAATGACATTCATTTTAATCTAATATAAATGACTTATGTTGGTAAAGATGGTTCTATCTTTTGTGTATCCCAAGAACTGGATATTGATTTATCAAATTATTGCACAAAGGCACAGGCTGAACGACAGAAATATAGTATCACAAAAAATATTAATATGAAAAATGCTTATAAATTAATAAATTATCCAAGCCCGATTGACGCGAATGACTTGGTGAGATTAAGTGATTTATCACAATATATATCTTTAAATAAAACAGCTGTGTATTCCAAAGAAACAGAAGTGTTGATTTTATCTCCAGGTCATACAGAATTCACAGTTCCAATTCATATAAATTTTTATAAAGAAGGGCGTATTGTTTGTATGAGAATAGAACAATGGGGTATGATATGAATGATTTAGGGTATAATTGGTCATTTAAAATTGACCGAGAAGACCTGAAACAATTAAATCAGTCTTGTAAGGAAGAATATTATGCACTTGGTGCTGAGAATGAGTTTTGTGGAAGCACGATTCATAAATAACAAATAAAAGAATTCAATAATGGTTTTGCCCGAGTTGATATCATGAAAACACAAATAACAGGATGAAATATAATAAGTAAGGAAATACAAAATTATTTAACTATGGGAAAATGGGGAAGTGTTTCGTGTCATAATATTAATCTGTCATATATTTCTAATACATAAATGACAGCAAGAAGGCTTCAAGAAAATTATCATTTCTGTGTCCAAGCATACCTTCAAGAAAAGGTTATTCGGTATTTTAATAAATATGTTCTACAACATATGAATGAGGTATTTTCAATAAAAAAAATTGGTTTTATACTGATGGTAATGAACCAACAACTTTGGATTTAATTACAATGTTAAAAAATGAAAAAAATTATAAAGTTAAGAAAACGCAAGGCTCTTTTAGAAATTCAGAAGAAATCTTATTGGTTTCCTGTTGTAAAATTTTTATTTTGGATACAGGAATAACAAGAAATCCTGATGAATATATGTATGATATTCTATGGGGTGTAAGTAATTCAAGGATAGTAAAGGATGAGGAAGGAGTTGAAGAAACTGAGACAGAGGAGGAAAGAGAGAAGAGAGAGAAGGAGGAAAGAGAGAAGGAGGAAAGAGAGAAGGAGGAAAGAGAGAAGAGAGAGAGAGAGAGAAGGAGGAAAGAGAAAGATAAGGAGGAAAGAGAGAATAAATATAAAAATATGGAAACCAGTGAGATTAAAATTAAAAAAAGATTGGGGGTATTACAGATAATAAATAAATCTCAACACACCGAATTGGCAAGTCTCTTAGAGGAAAACAAAGAATTGACAAGTCTCTTAGAAATATTTTTGACAAGACTATTAACATCGTTTTCAGGGAGAAGATATAAACGAGAAAGTGGAGATAAAGATTACATTATTGATGATGTTGGTGTGATTGACATTGATTAAAGTTTTTCATTTTTTTCTTAAATAAATGGAGGAGAGAGTGAAGACATTTCTGAGGATTCTTTATGTTTTAAAAATTAAGATTCAAATGTGCATGTTGGAAACTAAAAAGGTTTTAGCACTCTGCAGGAATTTTTCTCATAAATAAATGAGTTATTCTCAAATGTAAAAAGAAAACTAATACTAAAAATATCTCATATTGTAAAAGTAAAAATAATAGGGTTATACAAAAAGGTACATGTTCGGTGTGTGGCTCAAAAAAAGAGTCAATTCCCAAAACACAAACATGGAGGAGATATACAAAAGTTTTTATCAGGAAGTAAATTTACAACTACTGGAATACCAGGGGAATTACATCTATCAGGGTATTCTTTCTGTGGTCCAGGAACAAACTTGGATAAAAGATTAGATGAGGCAGACAATCCTAAACAATGGAGTAAACCCATCAATCGGGTTGATGAAGTGTGCATGAAACACGATATTGATTATGGGAATACCACAACTTTAGAAGAAAAGCATGAAGCTGATAGAGAAATGTTGTATAATTTGTCTCTGATACAAAATCCAACCTTGAGAGAAAAAGTTGATCAGAACATGAAAGTAAAAATATGTTTAACTTCGGTCTGGGTTTCAAGCCTTTATATAGAAAGACTGGTGAGTATGGTTTCCTTTGGAAATTCCCTGGTCAACAACAGGAAAGCCTTGTGAGTCAGAGATTAGCTGGATATGATGTAAGAGTAGGTGGTCCTCACAAAAGAGGATGGGGCTTAGTAAAAGTGGGTGGGGCTTAGGAAAAGTGGGCGGAGCTCAGGGAAAGTGGATGTGGTTTATGAAAAGCGGGTGCGGAAAAAGAAAAAGTGGGCGTGGCTTATGGAAAAGTGGCAGGGCTTATGAAAAAGTGGGCGTGGCTTATGAAAAATTATATGTGGTTCAGGAGGTGGTCAAACAAGAGCATTAAGAGAAATTTATCATTTTATTTCTGCCCAACAAAGACACATAAACCAACAACTAAGTTCTAAAATAATATTTGTGAATATACTCGATGGTGATGAATGTAATCGGAAAATAAATTTATTACCTCGAATAGAACATGAACAAATATTCATTGGATCACTCTGAGTGGAATGAAAATATAAAAGGAAATCAATAAGTCTCAGTTTCACATGTGCTCAATGGGGCAGAGATCACTATCCTATTTGACCTGATGGACTGAGTCAGAGGGGGCAGGGGTGGGGGGGGGATCATTCTCCTATTTTGGGTTTTTTGGGCGTTGAGACAGTCTCAATTTAACATGAGCTTGTATGGGAGGGGGAGAAAATCAGTCTCAATTTAACATTAGTTTGTATGGGAGAGGGAGAAAATCATTCTCCTGTTTAAGGTTTTTTTTTAGGGGTTGTCAGAGAGTTCCCCTATTAATTTGTATGGAAGGGGGAGGAATCAGTCTCCTGTTTTGGGTTTTTCCAGGGTTAATTCAGAGAGTTTTCCCCCTTTTCCCCATTCATTTGCATGGATGCCTCAGATGCCTTGGAAGAACACAATGAGCAAATTCCCCTGTAACAACGAGAATAACTTGACCACAGGTGATGCTCCAGCCCCTCACAGATTCGTCGCACATCGGTCTTGTTGTCCACCATCAATGCACATACAGTTTTACACCTCAGCTCCCTGAACAGCTCAGCTCTGCCATTCAGCCTGGCCCTGCGACTCTGGGCAATGGTATCCAGTGTCCCCTGAGAGGCAAAATTCTTCTTCGCGCTACAGTGAGTTCCAAGACATTGACCGGCAACATCAAGGACAGTGGTCTTGAAGGCACTCTACAACTCTTCAGGACCCCTCAAAGCACCCAGACCCCCCAAATCTCCACTCTAAGCACAACTGAGCACTCCAGTAGACCCTGCAGTTCTGGATCATCCTCCAGCGACTATCTACGAGCACATGGTCAATCTCCTTTGCCATCCCGCCAGCGTTGGAATACCAAGTCCAGTGATGAGCTTGTGGGTGCTGAAACCATGAACCAGCCAACCTAAGTCCATGACTTCTTGCAAAGGGAATGAACATAGTGCAATTCTGGTTCACAGTTCCAGACTCATGGGTACCAACATATGTCTCATAACCATCCCTATCTGTTCTAGTCGATGCATTGAAATCCCCCAAGACCAGAAGTCTATCTGGCCTGGGGCACTGATCAAACACAGACTCGAGCGTGACAAAGAATGCGTCCTTCACGGTGAGATCACTCGCCTCAGTCGGAGCATATGCAGAGACCAGGGAAATGACACCCAAGGAGTGACGAATCCTTAGTCTCATAATACTCATTGACTGGTGTTACCTCAATTATCATTGGACTCAGCTTATTGGACACAGCTACAGCAACTCCTTGGGCATGGTAACCATCAGAGTGACCAGACCAAGAGTAGAAGTAACCACCCACCATGATCTCACTGCAATCCGTTCTCAGAATATCAGAGAGTGCTGCAATACCGATGTCGAAATGCTTGAGCTCAGACAATAACAGAGACAGCTGATCATCCACCCTTTGGGATCAGACATTCCAGGCTCCCACCTGAAGGGACCGCCTCAGGTTAACCCAAGGAGACCACCGTCTGGTGGACGATATCTCAGCACGACCCCAACACACTCTCCTGCAATCTGACCCGGGAATGTTTCCCCGTGGTTTCCCTCCTATCATCAAAGATTGGGGGTCCCGAAGGCTTTGCCCCAATCCTGTCATCCGGTGAGCTGCCCTGGGAAGGGCAGCTGCACAGGAGGTACTCCCACGGAGTGGATTTTCAGGGGTTTTTTTTAATGCTTTTGGAATGTTTTGCGGGATGAAGGATTTTACGGTGGCCGGAGTGCAAATCCTGCCACCAACCTCCCAATCAAAAGTAACCCAACTGCAGGAGGACGTCCTGACGTCCATACACTAGTATTTTGTATGTCAGATCTAATCTGACCTGACCTGACCTGACTATACTTTATGATATACACTTGTATTAAAGCTATTCTATCAAACTTCAACCAACACATCCAGATATGCAGCAACTGTACAATCATTACCACTAATGTTTGTAATCAGGTCATCTGGATAAATCTTGTGAAGCTGCCTCTCAAAAAAAAATTATAGTTAACCACAGAAATATCATCTTTATAATGACATGTATGAGATAATTTGTAAGCTAATCCTAATTTTTTTTTCTCCTTCATCAGTTTCTGCATGAATGAAAATTCACAGAAAATATGAAAAATGTCTGCTAGTAGGGGGCTGCAATTCCCATCCATGGGAATACCTTTAACCTGTTTAAACTTTATCCGACAAAAAGACACAAAAGTATTAAATTAAATTAAATTAACAGCATCCTCAAACTTCTGCTTCTTAAAACAATGAAAACTTGAGAATTAATTTTTTTTTATAAAAGAATGCCTGACAAACCAGACACATAAAAACTTATTAAAAGAGTTAAAAACCTTGTCAATCACTTTGAAGAGTGAATCCTCCACCAGTGCTGAATCCACATTCAAAAATAAAGTTGAAAAATCAAAAACTTCAACCGACTTGATATTGAGGCATCTAATCCTATCTAAGAACTCTAAAGAAAAAGTGTTAATACCTTAAATCTTCTCAATTGCTAAAAAAAAAAGTCCTGAACTGTTCCCAAACAACTTGTAAGCCTGAGTTAACGACAACCAATAACTGTTTGCTGGAACATTGCCTGGCACCCACGATAAACCTATACTTGTACGGGTTCTTATGAAGCTTAGGAATCCAGAAAAGTCGAGGAATACAAAGATAATATCTTGGAGCAACTTATGACAAGGAACATAGTGCTATTTCCTATACGATTGAAAATAACTGTTTCAATGCCTAACTAATAAACGAGGTGCAACAAAAGTATTTGGAAAATTGGTGAGGGGGGAGGGGGGGTGTTGAACCAACAGCAGGGTAGAAGGACAAAATAGGAGACCTGGAAGAGGTGGAGAAGAATGAGAGCAAGGGGAGAGAGAGGAGGACACAGCGGTTGAACAAGCTGTATACAGGTGCAAACTTTCTATCATGAAGGCTTAGTTAAGGCCCTGTCACACCTTAACGATTTAGCCAGCGTATGCCTGACGTATGCAAAATTTGACTAAAACGCTGGCACACGTCGAATACGTTATGGGTATGTTTGTATACGTTAGGAGCACGCTGGCATACGTCGTAGTACACTGGCTTTTTTTCGTAGTACGCTGGCATACGTCGTAGTACGCCGAGGTGTTAGACAAATTTTCCATGCTTGAAATTTTTCAACGTATGCCAGCGTATGACTCGCACGTTCCGCATACGCTTGGCCATAAGTTGTACGCACGTTACGCGATCGTTGACACACGTTACTTGTAAGTTACTCATAAGTCGAAACACGTTGAGGAAATGTTTAGCGTACCCGAAACTTATTTCTAACCTATGAGTAACGTGTTGTAGCCACGTTACGCGATCGTTGACACACGTCGTCACACGTTACTCATAAGTCGAAACACGTCGACGTAATGGTTAGCGTCAGTGTTCCAGACTCCCTGTTTTTTTTTGTTTTTTTTTCTTCGGCGTGACGGTGATGTTGACACTTCGATTTCTCGTGCGGTTATGATATAATATAATTAATAGGCTGCCGCTCAACAATTTAAATCATAACCGCACTAGAAATCGAAGTGTCAACATCACCGTCGTACCGAAGAAAAAAAAAAACCAGGGAGTCTGGAACACTGATGCTAACGATTATGTCGACGTGTTTCGACTTATGAGTAACGTACAAGTAACGTGTGTCGACGTGTGTCAACGATCGCGTAACGTGCCGACAACTTATGCCAGCATATGCGGAATGTGTGTCATATGCAGAGTACGTCGAGAAATTTTCAACATGCTGAAAATTTCTCCACGTACTCGGCGTATGACGACGTATGCCAGCGTACTATGACGTATGCCAGTGTGCTCTCAACGTATACAAAACTTACCCACAACGTATTCGACGTGTGCCAGCTTGGTTCGGCTAATTTTTCATACGTCGGCATACGCTGGCTAAAACGTCAAGGTGTGACAGCGGCTTCACACTTCAATGTCTAGTGCGGTTGTGATTTGAATCGTCGAGCCGCAGCCTATGAATAGCCTGCGCCACGTGATCGTTGGCGATACGCTGCCACGCTATGCATAAGTTAGACTATCGTTGGGCATAGGTTGTGAATACCGACAACACGCTCAGCATTCGTTGGTATAAGTTATCTATATGTGATTGAAACATTCTGTGTACATTGCTAATATGTTATGCATACGTCCAACACGTTATTATACGCCCAAAACTTTAAAAAACATCAATACTTCAGCGTACGCCAGGGTTTTACATACATTTTGATACCTTGCCATACGCTGGCTAAACCGTCAAGGTGTGACAGCCCCTTAAGCAGTTGAGGTAAAGCTCATTGTATACTGCATACTATCAGTTAAGCACAAAATAACTCCACAAAGAAAATAGAATAAACTAGAAGGGCACTCTTTGACGTCGCCAGATATGCCTGCACCGACATTATTACATCATTATAGATACTGATATGGTATTTAAAATATTAAATAATTCTGGCTGCCTGACCATGCGTCTGATCATGTTGAAATTTAAGACATATATTCCCCATGACTACAAGATCATAACTCTGGCATTTCACGTCGATCGATGAAGCGGTTTAAGAGAGATTAAAAAAAAAAAGATTTTCATTCAATCCAATATGGCTGCGGGACCATGTGACATCCCCCCCCCCCCCCACCCAATAGAGTCGAGCAAGAAGTCTCTTGCCAAGCTGTTAGTTTTGCCAACAGTTTTGTGCATAAATCAATCAAAGAGAAATTACCATCAATCAAATGTTCCTGCTTTACAATTAAAAATGATTTTGCTTTTGTGGCATGGAGCAATTTTCATCCCCAAAATCACCCAAAGAAAAATAAATGGCTGACTCTCCTGGCATTCTCGCCAGTAAATGAAGCCAACCCTCCTCCCTCATTACAAAATGTATAATCTCAGAGATGGAAGATCATTATTCCAATTTAAAACATGGCAAGTAAAACCATTCCAAAAGGCTATTGTTATGTATTCACCACTGTTTCTGCATGACTGTACCCACAGGTTGCATAAAACAGTCATGACAATGACAACTCACCCGGACTGCTTTGGGCGAATTTGAGTAGTCCACGAGTTCACAGCCATAAGAGTAACTCGTACCCCAGCCAGACAGCGTGAACTAAAAGCAACAAGAATACAAGTGCACATCACATTCAAAATAATTTTCAATTAACAGAGGCTACATCTGTGCTGGAGATCAAATTCATTTTAAAGACCATAATAAGCAGCAAGAAAAGCGTTCACGATGACAGACATCTCGTCTGTTTAGGCAACTGGTAGGCGTCGCAAAAGAACGAGATCCATGCATCTGGGTAGTCTGACATTTTAACACAATAGAAATACAAATCAGCAGTTTTAAAAATAAAACCCTGAAATAATCCTCACCTTGCTTATCAATGGAAGAGCTGACTAAACATCCTAGAGAGCAACACGAACCTGCCTATACAGTAATCAAGTTCGGGGGCGTTGAAAAAGTTTTGCAGCTCATATATGCATATACAAGACAACTTTTAACCTTTATTTATTGATGGAATCATACATTCTCTTAACACACTGACCCCACATGTTCTTCAAACTATAGCAATGCTCTGATAATACAACCACTAATTATATCAATGATCGACTTCGGAATTATCACCTTAAAACCGTTTCCCATTTCAGCTGAGATTTCAGATGTGGAAACAAATAATACTCACTTTAAGCCAAGTCTGCACATTGTTGTGCAGCAGCTAGAACACCACACATCACCATCGGCCGCCATTTTTCTGGGATGGCTTTATACAGCCTGACCAGCAAGTCAGCATAATATTGACCAGTAATTGTAGTTTTGTGCAGCATGTAATCGATCAACAGTACCCCTTTTGAACACCACAGGGCGTTGGCCACATCATGCCGGCTAAGGACTGGGTGTGGAACTTTGGGGGTGGATATGCCCGGTGCTTCCACAGCATCAATTCAGTCTCGGTTTCAAGGTCCCAGTGCTGAACTGATATCTCATCTCCAGTAACCAGACGTCATAAAAACTTCATTGAATTTCCGTTAAAGAGCTCCAGTGACTCTTTCCTGGTCTGCAATCTCTGGTAGCGATCGTGTGAGCTCAGGTTTCGAAGCACTGATCTGGAAGAAACCTCTACGTGCCAAGATGTTTAACGATAATGATGTCATTGCTTTTAACAACCAGAGTTGGAGTCAAAGCCACCCAATGCTCGCCTGTTTATACATTTATCGTTTTTAAAAGACTAGTCTAATAATTAATATTTTTTATAAAGCATTGCAGTGAAGTCTGATCCAAATAATTTTGAAGCAATATATGTATTTGTATATTGTAATCAGTAACAAGAGCGCAAGTGGGCACAATATATGCCCGAACTAGAAGGAATATACAGAATTGTGCTACTCCATGGAAAACAGCAACCTGGTTGCCATGGCAACCTCTTTAGATGACGAACGTATGTCGCGACACACCGTCTCCACAGTCTGTACCTATGTACCAAATATGAAACGTGAAAGTTGAAAACTTTGGGAGTTAGAGTGCGGACAGGAACGGACGGACAGACAGACAGACAGACAGACGGACGGACGGCATCACATAATACGCCCCGATATATATATATATATATATATATATATATATATATATATATATATATATATATATATATATATATATATATATATATATATATATATATATATATATATATATATATGTTGTTGTTAGTCTTTCGGCTGCTCCCGTTAGGGGTCGCCACAGCGGATCATCCGTTATGATCCGCATACTGATTTGGCAGAGGTTTTTTTACGCCGGATGCCCTTCCTGACGCAACCCTGGTCGCCTCTTACGACACAGGGATATGGATTGGGTTTCGCCATGATTCCAGGCTGCCCTACACCCTCTCATAGCGCGGCCCAGTGCAGAGCACCCGTCCTCAAGCGATCCTCCAACCCAAGCCTCCGAGTAGCCGGATTACAGGCGCACGCCACTACGCCTGGTATATATATATATATATATATATATATATATATATATATATATATATATATATATATATATATATATATATATATATATATATATCGGGCGTATAAAATATAGTGTGGTAGATAAAAACATTAGAAAGGAAAAAATAACTTGCACCAAAAACTTTAACATTTTCATGCTCAAGCTGACGCTCATGCCGGGGGAATCGCTATAGCTCTCTGTTCTTCGAACAGGTGAGCTAAAAATGTCAAACTTTTCTTCAAGGTTCTGCAACCTTGATTAGACATAATTACATAAAGTACTGATGAGACATCAGACCACGCTTTCCATCGCAGAGATTGTTTCTGGACTGGTGAAATCTGAAGGTCATCGAGACCTGCGCTAATCTTTAATCAATTCTCTGCCACATTGAAAACTCCTTTGCCATCTCCCAACACAACAACCACCACACATACATGAATTTACTTTGCCGTGCATCCTTCCTTGTACAAAAACTTGATGACTGCATATTGCTCCATCCATCATTCAATGGAGATTACAAAACAACATTAATCATCCACCAATGGCAGCAGACATGCAGGGTGGTGCAAAAGTCATGCCCACAGGGTATATAATAGCACATGTTCAAATTGCTGGTTCAAACATACATATTATATATACTTATACATTATACATATAGAGTAAGTCCTCGCTACTGGGAAGTTCGCATATCGTAGTTTCGATTTTTTGTAATTTAGTTTTAATGACCAATTATTCAATTATCGCAAACATTTTATGCCTATCGTAATGTCATTGCAAGGAAAAACGCAAAAAAAAACTTTCAAACTGCCTGCAACAAACAACAATCACACAGGATGCGCATAAACACACTTTCACTTTACTGCTTATGTACTGTACGCTGGTCTGTATTCTCTTCACGCTCGCCTGCATACCTTCCAGTATGAATCCCAAGCGACCCGCAAGTCTTTTGCCGAGCACACCTCGTTTCAAGAGACAACAAAAGGCTGTCACATTGAAGGTGAAATTGGATATAATTAAAAGACATGAACGAGGTGAAGGGACAACGGAAATTGGCCGCGCGCATGCAATCGCTGCATCGACTGTACATTCGATCGTTCAAAGTTCGGCAAAGATAAAGAAAATATCACAGATTGCGACCAGTTTGAGTGCAACGACACTAACGAGAATGAGAGATGGTGCCATGCACAACATGGAGCATTTATTATGTGTGTGGCTAGAAGATCAAACTAAACGTCGCATGCCTTTATCTTTGAGGGGGCGCTCTTGCGCCGCCACTCACACTACGACCTCTGGGTCTGGTTGTGGGGGATGGTCAACCTCCAACCATGGGTTCATCTACACCATTACCACTACCCACCTGCCTCAGCTCGTCTTGGTTCAGCATGTCGCGTGTTGGGAACAAAATTTAATATCGCTCGCAATTTGGGGAAACGTGGGGGTTCGCTCCCTACACCCCTGGCCCGAATCCGTGAATTTTGTGGTGACGGAGGGGTTCGAATTCCGCTCCTGAACACCAATGTTGCGGGGCTGGGTATCGGCTGCGAGCATGACCGCTAGATGGAGCAGTAGAGTTGGCTCGACCGATCGCCCGGAATTTAGATCGTACCTTTTCGGAAAACTCCGAAAAAGTACGGGTCCCTTATCGGACCGTGAAGCGTCAATATTTCTGCCACGTGGTACAGGGTAATTCGCCAATTTTCAAAATACCGAGGTTTCCATGTGGCGATTTACCGAGTCTCCACACCCTCGACGGCACCCATACGGAACGAGCCGCTTAGCATACTCGAACCGTGTGGGATCCGTGCGGTTTATCGCCGAGGTCCGTCGGTCCGAATGTCCCATTACAGCGGCAACAGCCTGGCTAATTTTCCAAAATGCAGCACATTAAGCCAATGGAGGAAAGGACATGAACGAGCAGATACATTTCACAAATGGGGATGTTTATTTACAATAATAATTGGGGAACGAGGGAAGCACGCAAGAGCAGAGTTAAATCGATTAAAAGAAATGCACGTATATACAGCGCGGCACTTATACAATTCACTACTTAACTGACTGGCGCCACAAACACACATACGCACACACCCAAAGAATCGGACCAAAATGGTCTTTATTGAGGCCTGTCTCGGACCTGTCCGCCTTGTGCGGTCTTCAAGGACCAGGTCCTCGGGGCAGAACTGGACCCGCAGCACGATCCAGATGCCCTCACGACCGGGCTCCAGGCGAACGAAGTCGGCAGGGCGAAAGCTGACAGGAGAAGACGCTTTCTGGCACCGACCACTCCGTGCGCAGACGCTTTTTCACTCCACCACCTTGCACGCAGATGTTTACTTCCTGCCAGAACTCTCAGAACCCCCCGAACGCGCAGACCGCGCCTATAATTATACGCCCCCCTCTTCAGAAGGGGGGGGGCGCCTCCTCGTGACCCTTCCTCTCTCACTGGCTGGTTTTGGCGTGCAAATCGCTCTTCGTCTTTCTCACTGGCCAGTATTGGGACGCAAATCGCTCTTCGTCTCTCCCACTGGCCAAAACTGGCGGTAAGCTCCTTGATTGGCCCGGGGGCGTGGTGACATCACACGGAGCCCTTTCCTCCTGTTGCGGGATCTGATTGGCCGGGCGACGGTCACCTCACTCGTTGCAGGTCGATTGGTCGAGGGCCGCCGCGTGGCTCCTCTTTGAACTCCACCCACCATGACGTCAGCCAGAGCGAGGTGAAGGAAGCGAAGTGGAGGTGAGGGTGAGGGTGATGCGGTGTTGTCGGTGTTGATGTTGGTGGTGTAAAAATAAACGAAAAGAAAACCTGACTATTAAAATAACTCCACAGCGCAGGAACATTTAATTACCCATTAGACTCGGGTCGGGACCCTAACTGGCAGCATGTACTTACCAATATAACTGATCTATAGGATCTGTATGTTGTGTGCTCATAGCTTCCAGATTCACAACACTACTATAAACTGGTTAATACCAAAGCCAAACTCCCGCCCAGACATGAACACTGCCTGGACGCGTCCGGAGCTAAGGTGTGTGGAGACAAACACCGCTCAGACACGTCCGAAGACAATAGAGAGAGCGAGAGAGAGATGTGTGGGAGGGTGCTGCTCTGTATTCGGCGGGGGTGGGGCGAGGATAGGAAGGAGAGAGAGAGAGAGAGAGAGAGAGAGAGAGAGAGAGAGAGAGAGAGAGAGAGAGAGAGAGAGAGAGAGAGAGAGAGAGAGAGAGAGAGAGAGAGAGAGAGAGAGAGAGAGAGAGAGAGAGGGAGGTGGGTGGGGGGAGGGGAGTTAGCAGAGAGATGTTATACTAAATTAATGCACGCGCGCGCACGCACGCACACACGCACACACGCACACACGCGCACACGCGCACACGCGCACACACACACACACTCTGCTTGGCCGATATCGGCAATTCTTCAGCATATTGGAGTCAGTGTGATTACCGACTGCAGTACATACTGTATACAACCTAAAAACCTCTAGTAGCTTTCACCCTTGTTTTGGAGGAATTTCAATAAACAAATTATAAAAACAACATTGCATTGTAAATGTTTCAGGAAGATGTGCATAAACATTAATCTTTATAAACAGCTGTCAATCGTCATCTGATGAGTGGGAAAAAAAAAATTGGTGCTGTAAATTAGAAAACACATTAATACGGCAAACAGCTCGTAAATAGGGTGTTATCAAATATATTTTGCTTTGAAACTCACAAAGAGAAACTATATAACCTTTGTAAGTCATGTACCTCTTTCTTGTCGCAACTGCACATCCCGATTGGGACACGAACTGCACCGTTATCGATTGTAGGGTGCTCAGCAAGTGGCTTAAGCACTCAAGCAAACACTCCAGTTAAGTGGTTGGTAAGGAATGGCTGGCCAGACTGTGGCTGCATACCATATCGTATCCCTTTAACTTTAAAGCCGTGATTTAAAGATATTAAGTGAATTCGTTCAAATAATGACTTTATCCACAAGAGTTGCTATTAAACGCAGAACAAACTTGGAGACATCGCAAAGTAAAAAGAGGTGACGCACACACCCATGAAATAAACATTGCAGATAATCTGCAATATTGCCTGCTCGTCTGTGCATGCGTCATGTGGTACATATGTTCGCAGTCCGCACAAACATTATAACTTATTTTAAAATGTCCGTTTTTCACCAGATTTGCTTTGATTCCTTGTTGAGCACCTCCAGAAACATCACAAAATATAGACACAGATATGTCAGACGCTATGGATAAGCAGTCCCTCTGGGCAGGGGGGGGGGCAGGGCACTAGGTCAAGCAGTGAATGCATCAAGTCATGTAGGTCAATGAAGCTGGTGAGTTTTGGCATATTCCTAGATCCTTGTTCACTCAATATAATTTTCCAAACAGTAGAAAAACGATGTTTAGGGCTTTCGAAATTTCACATTTTCTTGTGTATATATGGAGAAGGAGGAACGACAGCCTTGCTTGCTTAAAGTAAATAGGTATATAGGCTTAGTTATAAAACTCATTATTTCTTTAAATTATCAGATTTCACTCCGGATTGACAATTATTTAGTCCGGATGATATCCGATCCTCAAAGCTGAAATAATATTATTTCGATGATATACTTTAATTAGTCCATAAGAGTAGATCGTGGAAAATGGTATCACACAATGCATGAAATTGCTCTAAGCTCCTAATTTGAAAGCTATAGCACTTACAAAAGTGATATATACAGCCATTCGTAGCTATGATGAAAAGAAATGCGATAATATGAGTGATGAAAGTGAAAAAAAACTATTGTTAAGAAATCGTTGCAGCCTGTTCCAAGCCAAGGCATGGTTGAGCAGGCCAAAATACAAGGCGGCTTCAGACACCAGCAAGGTCACCCAGGATACGCCTTAAGACTCCATAGAGCGGTGACCGAGGATGATGCACTTGATAAAGGACAATTAAATAAGGCCGATAATCATCTAAAAAAAGGGGTGTTTCAATTAACCCAAACACACAATTTTCAATCATGTACTTCCTTGGAGTTTTCTTAGTATGCATGCAAAGCTTCAGGCTGCAAGGTTTCATGATTTTGGAGTTATGGAGGACACACACACCTTATTAATTAAATAAGAGAAACCCAGTCAAGCTTCTTTATTAGGATTTGCACCTAAAATCTCCTGAAGCAATGTGACATACGTATGCTGTACTTGTTGCGAGATCAATGCAATGTTTTACTTAATTCATAGTTTTATTTTTCATAGAAAATATATTTTCTTCAATAGCATTCCCAACGTACCCAGCAATGAACGAAACAAATACAGTACTTCACAATTGGCCTCAGCTTTAACAACTGCAGGGAATGCTCGGAGGTTGAATGAATTATTTCATCTCCTCTTCCAGTCAAAGACGGAGTGCCCCGAGGCAGTTTTGGGCCCCAGTCCTATTCCTAATCTTCAACGATATCTGTCTCTCTGGAAAATCCTCTTTATCTCTTTGCTGATGACTCCACCCTCTGCCATAACATCCCCAATCCTTTGCAGAGGCAGGTATCAGCTTCTTCCCTCTCTGCAGACCTTGATATAATTGATAGAATCAAATACTTGGAATATGCCTTTCAATCCTGGCAAAACTCACTCACTCCAAAAGACTCTCTCTTTCATGCAAACTCTTTCCTTGCCAAATCTGAACTTTTATCCACCTACAAGGCCTTCAACAACAACTTAATGGAGTACTGCTCTCCTCCTGATCACACCTTACTCAGCTAGATGACATGGAAACCAAGGCATTCTAGATCATTGGAATCTCCTGTGTTGAAGCAGAGTTTCTGGGCCTATCATTTTCACATCACAGATAGGTCAGTGGTCTCTATGTCTTCTACTGCTTCATTTCTAATTTTGCACATTCTGCTTTCTATGCTTTGTTCCTCCCCCCCCCCCCAACCCAAGTTTTCTGCAAGTCTGGAAGTAACCCCTTTCTGGTGAAATTCCCAAAATCCAGACTCACTGTTCACCCCCACTTATTCGTTCCTCTAATTTCTCACCTGTGGAAACAAATTCCACATTATTTTCAATGCCATTCCTCCCTCCTGGGTTTTCCAAGACAACAGTTCACCACCATCTCAGGTCATCCCCCATCCACAAGACCACACCCATAATCTTTTCTCACATCATTAACCACCCCAAGCCCACCTCTTTCCACATTTATCATTTTCCTTCCACTTCTGTGACTGTGAGTTAGCAGGTGTCATATATTCCATGCTTTTGAAATGGAATGAAAGTGTTTCACCTTTATTTCATTGTCCTTTCATTCTCGGCCTGCAAATTCAATGACTTACTATCCTCCTATTGCCCACATCTCTTATTTCTCAAAGTCTCCCTCAATTTTATCCTTCAACCATGCTGTTGGTACATCTCCCCCTCCCCTCTCTATATACTGTTGTTTTTGTTCTGTTATGTCCTGATCCATTCTGTGTTCTCACTGCTCCACTAACCTCAACACTGTATCCCAAAAAAATTAATTAATTGTGGATAGAAAATTCCAATACATACTTTGTACAAAGTGGAAGGGAGGGTAGCTGAATGAAAGAAGCCATTGGGAGCAGTACCTCATACAAGAGGTAGACAGATAAAAGCACCAGGCCAGCATTGTAGATGATCATCACGTTTTTCAGGTCAAAGGGTTTCCTGTTCTCCATGAGCCGTGGTCCAAGGTTCTTGACGAAGTACACATAAAATATGAGTATGAAGCCTTGTTCAAACGGCGAGTTCATGAATGGCCATCCACTCACACGTGGGTCTGCAGGGTCAAGACACAACCTCCATCATTTGGAGAACAAATCGGTAAAAAACAAAAACAAAAAAAAAACCTTTATTTAATCTTGCCTTCAACAGAAAAAAATTGTATCCATTAATAATAATTAATCCCCACCCCCTCTTCCCACGAAAGGAAACTGGTTTAACTCTATACTCTCCCTATTCTACATGGCATACATATCATAGAGTTAAACCTTTTCTACATTAAATCTGAAAATTATTGTTTCTAATATTTACTCAGCACTCTTTTCTTCTAATAAACCCAGAAATGTCCCAAAGTCACCCATGATCGTAAATGCTTAGATTGAAGATTTTTCTTATTTACCTATGGAAGATGTCACAGTGCATACAAGAGGCCATCGACATCAATATGGACTCAATATTGAAGGGATTTTGACATTTCCCTATCCCCTATACATCCCCCTCAATCTCCCAACCTATGTTCCCGTTATTCCCCCATGCTCTTCACTTCATTATCTCAAAATTTCCATTTGCCAGCCTCCACTTACATTTTATAAACATAGCCTCTAAACTTCAAAAGGAATCAAAAATATGAGAAGCAAAACACAAAAACAATAAAAAAAATTAAAAACCGAAGGAAGAGGGGTGAATGAAGAGAGAAGAAAGGAAGACGAAAGAACAAGCAAACAAGGAGACATGGCAGTTTACCAGCATTCTTTATCCAATTATGATAAGCATCAACAACCGATGTCGCCAACTCCATGGCAAGAAATGTTCAGAAGACAGTCTCAGAGATGGCCCTGCAGGAAACACAAGGCATTTGCTTTAAAATTTGCAATAGCATTTAAATCCCAAAAAGCAACACGACACACTATTTCACATCAGTGTTAAGTATGACTTGGCATCACATCAAGTGGATTATTATGAAAAATAAAAAAGTAATCACCCCACTATTTTCCAAAGTTCCATTGGAAGCACAAGTTCATATTCATGTTCAATATCTGCAAATGTACCTGAGGTCGCATCAGGAACAAACATGAGCTGAACCAAAGAAAAAAAAGATTCATAAAACAGGGCAACGATGTATTTAGAACGATATAGCGAGACAGTGTGGGGGACAAAGAACCAATCCAGTCCATAAGGCTGCTATGGAAACAAGTCTCACAGTGTTAGAACAAAGTACATTTAATGACACAAGTCCCAGAAATAAATATCTGTTAATTATTACTGAAGTGAACTTGGAATTTGACACTTATGCTTCCAGAAGGGCAATGCTCAAACTGTTACTAAGAAAAATATTTGATGATTTATTTTCACAATATATTTTTCCAGAAGGGTCATGCTTTCCCCATATTGTTGATTTACTCACACAACCGGACTTCCTGATACCTGATACCTTCCCCCCTCCCCCCACCCACTCCACACGGGCTCGAATGCTTTCCGCATGCCACCACCGTCCCAACCAGATTGACGTTTTGGGCTTTACCTTCCGTCCTTTTGCTCCAATGAAAGGTAAAGACTGAAATATTAGCACCTTGGCATCTTTCACAGCGGATAACTTCAACCATTTTAGACTCATGTTTTGATGCAGTAAACAAGCCTCAATGAGAAATCAACAAGCTGGATAACAAACCAATTAAGCTGCTCCTTGTCAGTAAAATGCTCTGCAAACATAGGGGCAATACCCCTGGGCACTCACCTGGTAGCGGCTGGATAAGATAACCATGGACCCACTGGAAGGCAGGGATGACCCACAAAATATGTAATGGAGAAGAAAGTAAACACCTATGGAAGTTTCTTTTTAATGCCGTGAACAAACGTTGGCACATCAATCACGGGTGATAAAGGTTGTTGTCAAGTTTCATCGAAATTGTGTGTAGTTTCGGAGAAGAAGCTGCAAGTATATGTGGACGGATGGGCGGACGAGCCATCCCTTAAGCTCCCCGGAAATACATTCAAGGTGAGCTAAAAACCAACACAGGCTCGGAATATGCCTACTGAGGTGGAGCAGATGCGGACCGCAGCCCCATGGAGGTGCATAGGACAATGACTGTAGGATTGGCCGAAAAACGGAAAAAGGCTCAACAAACTACCAAATCCAATTTGTGCACAGGCACAAAGAAAACAAGTTGGCAAAGATATCCCTTACTCACCTTGTAACAGGCCTTCATGAAAAGGTGCAAATAGAAAATGCTCCACCGAAAATCAAGAGTAGTGAATACAGCTGCATCAATAAATTGTAAAGACAAAGAAAAGTTACAAAATGAAAGATTAAATGTACAGTACGCCAATAATTGAGGGAATGACAGAAGACAAGACAAAAAGAAAAAACACCTGGAGAGATTTGCTAGTCTATAATAAAGGCCAATTGGAGTGGAAGCCAGCTTAAATTGGATGGAGAACAAATAATAATAAATTAACGGCATTAAGAAAATGGCAAGATTGAGTCAGTCAAGGTCAAAATAGAAAGTACCAGTCCCATTCCATCGGGATGCTAAATACCGAATGTCAGAACCACAGTCAAACAAAAAGGCATAATAATGTATGCAGTTATCCACTGGCATATCTGAAAAAAAAACTTCAACATACCAGCCCCATTAAAATCATGGAAGTACAAACCAAGGGCAATCATTAAAGATGAAGAGTGCTCACAAATCACCTGACCATCTGATCTGACCATCAATCACCTGACCATCTGATCGTCTGATCTAGGGTGAATATAGAAAACAAGTCATTGGGGTTGGACATCATACAGATTTTATTTTTAAAGAAAAGGAAAGGAAATGACAGCATTTCTAATGGAGATTTCATAACCTGGTCAGTGGTTTTGGACCAAATATCTCAAGAGAAATTTTTTTTTTTAAAGGACTGACTACCAGGATGTGAAAATCGAAGTCAAGAGAACCTGGAAGCCAAGGAATACTGATGTTGTGCCAGTGATAAAGTAGAACCTGACTAAAATTTGAAACTTATACCAGAAAACATTGCAACAAACAAACTGTAGTTTGAGGCCATTCAGGGTTCAGTGATGATCCTTCAAAAGAACCTTTTGAAAACAAAGATAGGATAACCACAAAAACATCAACTTGGACATCAAAATATGATCCGAGAAAAAGGAAGGTGGATACCTTGTGGGCCCTGGGAGGACTCAAATCTACTTTCTGACATGTGCTCAAGGGAATTACAAGCAATGCAAAAGAGACATTTTGATCAAGGATGTCCATGCAAAAACAACTGGCTGCAATTCACCTGCCCTTTTTCTCCTTCTTCTTTAATGGCCACTATTAGTCCCACTTTTGAGGTTGGCCAATGCAAGCTTGACCCAAGTCTTTCACGAGCTCGCTGGCCCAGCTTGACGTTTGACAAAGTAGTTGGGTCAGGAATTTGGAATTTGTTCAGGGTGTCGACGATAGTTCAACTACTCTTCTTGATGAACACCATGGGATCTTTATCATTCAACTAATGCTGCCAGATGGGACACCTGCTTAACGTCCATCTGAAGGACGGCAAACACATTGATGAATGATCCTGCCTGTGAAACACCAGGATGACAGTTTATAGCAGGGTCGGGATTTGAACCGAGGCTAGACAGCTTATAGGTGAGTGTAAATTCTTCTTCTTGCATATGGCAGCTTGGCTGCCTGGTAGCTATCATTTTGTTGGGGCGTGACTATGCCGCTGATGCTGTGCCCCTATACCAGTATACAGGTACTCATTTTGCTGACCTCGGAAGGATGACAGGCTGAGTCAACCTCACCTAGTGTTAATTCAGTGGCCAACAGGGCTCAAACTCAGGACCCTAAGATTGCAAGCCAGCCACCCTAACCACAAAGCCACCACCAGGCTTAGTGTGAATTCACCTGTCATTATATCACTGCTTACTTTCATATACTTGTACTGCTACTTCATCAGTCATGAAGAGCTGAGACATGAAAGATTATTGGAGGAACTTGTGTACATAATCATGTGTTTGGACTTGGACAACGGGAGAGAAATCAACACTGGAGATGCCCAGGATTTAAACACAGGATGTCCATATTCAGAACATATTTGTACACATTGGAAAGCTGTAATATGATGCCACTCCAATGTGATGTGGTGTAATAAGATCTAACTCTCCCTGTACAATCCAACATCTAAGTGTATTGCCAGTGCCAGGCCCAGATAAAGAAGGGATGTGAAACTGAGAGCAACCAGTAAGTCCAAGATAAAGACATGATATGACTCCAGGAAACTGAAAGATGAGACAGTAAGTTCAAGGACAGCTCCAGTTACAACATTGTAGGAGCCGTTTAAAAGCCCGACAATCAGTTAATGAAATGGACCAATATGACTGATATACAGTCGTGGCCAAAAATATTGGCACCCTTGCACTTTTTCAAATAACTCACAGTGTTCTCGAAAAATAAGTTGAAATTGACAAAAGTATTTGGTCTCCACAATTCTTTGTTTCACTGTTAATATTACAGAACCTTTGTTTTTGATTCAGAATTTAATATATCCTTTTAAATCAGAAAATAAAAACAAATGGTATTGATAACATTATTGACATCCTCGACTTAATATTTGGTAGCACAGCCTTTGGACAAAATAACTGCAGTGAAGAGCTTCCTATAGCCATGAATGAGCTTCCTCCACCTCTCTATTGGCAGTTCTTGTTCAAACTGCTCCTCTTCTCCCAGATTTGAAGGGTATCTTCTCCCAATTGCTGTTTTCAGACCTCCCCACAAGTGTTCAATGGGATTGAGATCTGGACTCATTGCTGGCCACTTCAGAACGGTCCAGCGTCTTGTCTTGAACCATTCCTGGGTGATTTTTGAAGTGTGTTTGGGGTCATTGTCCTGCTGCAAGATCCATGATCTTCGACGGAGACCCAGCTTTCTGACACGGGGGTGAACAATGCGCTCCAAAATGCCTTGGTAATCTCCTGATTTCATGATGCCATGCACACATTCAAGGCACCCAGTGCCAGAGGCAGCACAGCAACCCCAAAACATCACTGAACCTCCTCCATGTTTGACTGTAGGGAAGGTGTTCTATTCTTTGAAGGCTTCATTTTGTATTCTGTAAACAGAGATGATGTGCTTTACCAAAAAGCTCTAATTTAGTCTCATCTGTCCACAAGACATTCTCCCAGAAGGATTTTGGCTTGTTCAGTTGTGTTTTGGCAAACTCCAATCGGGCTTTCTTTTGTCTCTCTCTCAGCAGTGGGTTCCTCCTGGGTCTCCTACCATAGAAACCCCTTTCATCGAGTTGGTGACGGATTGTGAGAGTTTAACTGTTGTACCTTGTGTCTGAAGGTCAGCTTGAATCTGTTTGGCAGTTGATCGAGGCGCTTTCTCCACCATTCAAACAATCCTTCAGTACAAACTTCGATCAAATTTTCTCTTGCGGCCACGTCCAGGGAGGTTGGCTGCAGTGCCATGGGCTTTAAACTTCCTGATAACACGGTGGACACAGGAACATCAAGGTCTCTGGAGATGGACTTATGCCTTGAGATTGTCCATGCTTGGCTACAATCTTGTGTCTGACATCCTTAGACGATTCTCTGGTTTTCTTTCTTTTCTCCATGCTCATTGCGGTACACATCATGACGCAAAACAGCAGAATGACTCCTTTTCTCTATTCAAATTGGTTGAATGAGTGATTTTGATCTTGCAGGCACCTGCAACTCACCACAGGTGAGTTCCATCCCAAAGTAAAGGAGAATCACCTGCTTGAAATCTAATTATTTCTAACAAATTCTAAAAGGTGCCAAGAATATTGTCCGGGCCATTTTAGGATTTCTGTGTGGAATAAGCAAAGATTTTGTAGTTATTTTCAGTTTTTTTTGTTTTGTTCCACTGCAAACCAACGAAATACATATGTCGATACCAAAATATATTTTTTTAATTTCAACAATTTTCTGGAAGAAATGGAGCATTATTTGAAAAAAAGTGCAAGAGTGCCAATATTTTTGGCCATGACTGTACTTTGAGGAACCGAATAAAGATGGAAAGGATCCTGTATGTTTTCTGTTAATAAGATAACTGCAATTCACTTTAAGAAAAGATGACCTCCACTATCAAGGTAGAACAATATTCTTGTCCACAAAAGCAAAAAAAGACACTGGTGGAATGGAAACATATCAAGGAAAGGATGAAAACAGCAATATATAAAACAAACCAAACAAAGATAAGTCATCAAATGCAATGCTCCGACTGAGGTTAGTGGACAGTGTGAAGAATGGATTCTACCAACAACTGCAAGGAATTTTGAATGAACCATCTAAGCATGCCATTTGTATTATGATGAGGGACTTGAATGCAAAGATAGGATGTGACCAACATGCATGGGAAAGGGCAATTGGACCACATGTTACTCAAGTTACAAATAACATTGGGGAGATGCTTTTGGAGTTCTGTTCAACAAGCAATGCTCTTGTTATGTAGGAGGCACCCTCTCCCAACACATAAGATGACCTGGAAATCCCAACATAAGTTGACCCAACACAAGAACATCCATAAGTTGACCTGGGAGGGGAGGGAGAGAAAGGACGAGGATGGAGTTCCCTTAGAGAAAGAAAGAAAGAGAAAGAAAGAAAAAGAAAGGAAGAGAGAAAGAGACAGACAATACTGAACTGTCTATTAAAAAATCATCCATCCATACATTAACATGGGTGTCAATCGCTACTTAGGAGTGGGGGGGGGGAGACATCAAAAGTGTAATTCGTGAAGCCAATAGTGATGACCAGGCAAGTGTAGCCCCTGCAAATTGTTGATTGTGGACTCTCTTTGCTGTGGTGCATTCCAAATATTTAATTGGACCACCTCTGCCATGTTCCTTTGAAATAATTTAATTAATAAAAGGGTGCATTTTTAATTTTGAGCTTTTTCTTGGTGCCAAAGTTTATTATTGGACCCAAAATCCAGACATAAATGTGGATTCATTCATACTTTTATTGTTACTTATACTTTTCATCCCAACTCTTCAAGATCGACAAAAATGCAAACTCCCACCCCACCCCCACCTTTTCCCCCAAAATGCAAAGGGATAGGTCCATAGATTATAAGATAAGCTTGGCAGGGAGCTCCTCTTTCTGACTCCCCATTTATTTATCTTTCTTTCCCTCTTCCTCGTGGTCTGTAGCCGCTATTAACAAAACAAATTTGTTTGGAGAAGTTGTCACAAGAGGATCGAGTATAACTGAAAACGACGGCCGAGACAGAATTTGCCCGAATACCACGATAGCATTGGTAAGTGGTGCCAAGTACTCCGTTGCATCGGAGTGTTTATTTGAGCGTTTTGAATCAAGCAAGCCACTTGGCAAGCGATAGCAAGCTACTTGCTAAAGGAACACACAACTGGTGTTTATATAGCACAGGTGTGATGGGCTGAATGGCCTCCTCCTGTCGCATTTCCTTGCAAAATATATATACGAGGTGTGTTCAAAAAGTATCCAACCTTAATTTTTCGTGCGTAAACAAATGAAGCTAGGGAGGCGTGGTTTGGTGCACGTATGTAGGCGATCCTAATCCGTATGCGTGAATATTTTCCCACCTGCAGAAGCTGTCAGTCGCCGACAGACCGCCGATGAGTGAGGAAGTGCAAGTGAGCGCCGTCGGATTTTCGTTTTTGACAAAATGACGGAAAAATTTTAACAACGCTACTGCATCAAATTTTGGGTAAAGCTTGGCGATTCCCAAGTAGAAACAATCCGCAACATTCAACAGGCCTTCGGGAACGAAGCAATGGGCACCACACAGATAAAAGAGTGGTACAACCGCTTCAAAGATGGTCGCACATCAGTGGAAAGTGAAGCACGTTCTGGTAGGCCCTCAACATCCTGAAATGAGATAGTCATTGACCAAGTGAGGACCCTGCTGATGCAGGATCGTCGAATCACGATCAGAGAAATTGCAGACGAGGCGGGCGTCAGCATTGGATCCGTTCATTCCATTGTGACTGAGGATTTGGGCTGAAGGAGAATCTCAGCGAAGTTCGTGCCAAAGCTGCTAACGATCGAGCAGAAGCAACTCCGTTTGGAGATCGCACAGGACATGCTGGAGACTGTGAACAGCGATCCCAACTTCAACACAGTGATCACTGGCGATGAGACCACAGTGATCCGTCATTGTCAAAAACGAAAATACGACGGCGCTCATTAACACTTCCTCACTCATCGGCGGTCTGTCGGCGACTGACAGCTTCTGCAGGCTGGAAAATAGTCACGCATACAGATTAGGATCGCCTACATACGTGCACCAAACCACGCCTCCCTAGCTTCATTTGTTTATGCAATAAAAATTAAGGTTGGATACTTTTTGAACACACCTCGTATATAGATCTAAACGTTAATCACCTCCTCCATTAATCCCTTCCAGTGTTTATCACTAATCAAATTGGTCTGAATGGATAAACACCAGAGGCTTTTTCAAGGGGATTTGGATTAACTCATGGTTCGGACTGATGTTGCCTGAGGTCTGGATGTGGACCGCGGTCCACCTTTTGAGGACCCTTGACACTCTTATTACACATTCATCTCCGATGCAACAATGACTAAATAAACTTTTCTTACCTGAAAATTTTACTATGGGTGAGCAAAGAGACCCCTTTCGAAGAAAACTTGAAGCAACACAGAACTGCAGTGGCAATGTCTATCCATATCAGAACTCGCACAAATGTGACATTTTCAGTGCATGCGCACCATGCAGTACTTGCTCACTCCAACGAATGAAATCCAGCATGTATGTGCACAAGCTAACACGAGTTCCTTTCATTAAATACTGCCCACCAGCACGGTCTTGATTTGAGATAATATTAACTTTCCCAAAATAACTTGATTTAGACAGAATTTGATGATCCATTTGGGGAACACCTTGCGTTCAGACCTGTGTGGATTGTACAAAGCAATACAGTTTATATTATATTTGAGTAATAAAAGTGTGTGTGTGCCCCCCACCCATTGACACACATACATACTCGTGCATACACACATACATTGCTGTGGACAATTCATTTGCAATTTCTCTTCTTGCCAGTGCATTGGTTCAAATTAGATGATGTGATAATTAACGACAATTTGCGTACAAAGTGTATTACTAAAGTGAAGCAGGTCATCTTGGTACAAAACATGTGGTAGAAAAACACAAAAAGCTTCCGACTGAATTATTGAACAGTTTTAGTGATTATTGCGAATGTACAAGTAAATACCTACACAATAATAATGGAAATTCAAACCGCTGCCTCACAAAGGACGAATAAAAACCCCTCATGAGAATGTTTAATTCCATTTTCCTGCAGAACAGCACGATCAAGCAGCCCATGCACGCACAACGGTTCACGTCACTCCTTCCCCATCACCATAATGACCAAATCATCTTTGTCAACACATTTTCACCACAGAAATGGTCACTGGCAATGTTTTCCTCCTTAATGTCCATTGCCCATTGTATTCAGATGGGGTTTTGTTATGTCAGAGGTTCCATCATCCATAGCAGGCATGTGACTCATTCCACAAATCAAAATGATTGTCATTTTAATGGCTGCGGTTGTGCCGTTCCAGCTGTGCATAACACCGACAAAGGGGCTGTAAATGTCTACTGGGCAGATGGTAAGTTTTGCAACAGTTACACTCTGGTGTTACACACACGGAGGGAACAGCACAAAATATTATTTAGAACAAAAGTGTGTGTGGGGGGGGGGGTGGTGGACAGATGCAGAAAAGATCTGGAAATAATTTCAGTGGTATAAGAATATGGACAATGTAGTTGAAAAGGTATAGTGCCAAATTTCCAAGGTAACACGTCAATAATATTCCCATTGCGAAAAATTCATAATCATGATGCAGAAAGAACACATAAATACATCTACGTAGTCCTTTCTTTTATCTGATTGGTGTCAATAATCCACAGGTTAATTGTATCTATTTAATACATACACAAACAATAAAGGAAATTTTTCTTGCCACAACCGTTTGACCTCAACCCCTCAACATCCATATTCCCAAGACACTCCCCTTCTCTCTACAATCTTTAATGTTATCTCCTAAATGTTTGTTTCTCTCAGTTTATTCCCCAACGAACCCTGCAGCAACTTTATCCATTTTGCATGCCAATAAAAAAGTGGTGCGTTTTGAAAAACTAAAAATATGGAGCCTGGAACCGTTGGCAAATCTATTTCAAAACTAGAGTTCATAGAACATCTTACTCTGTACAGTCTTGAGATAATATAATAATAACAATAATCAAAAATATAATGAGAGAAAAAATACAATACACCAAGAACATGGACGGGGTTGATGAGCAGCAAATTTGATTTGTCGCGATGACGTAAAATGCCTTAATAATTTGTCCAAGTACTGCAAAATGGAAGGGTTTTGAAAGTGGCAAAAAGGCTATTTCTGTTCTTCAGTGTTGAAGTTACACAATTCCATTGAAACTCGAAATAATCTGAAAATGCAAAGCCTGTCCGCTTTGTGTTCTGACTTTCCTTCTATATGCAAAACAGTACCGTTGACCTTTTGACGAAATTCTGAATTTATCTTCTCCATATTCCCACAAAAAAGCTTTGCTGAAAATTTGATACCAAAAGCTCAAATGACAATTAAAATTTCAGGTCAATTGGATGAAAAATGACAGTCACGCTGACCTTTGACCTTTTGACGAAATTATAAATTTGTCTCCTCCAGATTCTCATAATAAAGCTTTGCTGAAAATAAGATGACAAAAGCTCAAATGAATAAAAAAAAAAAGAGTTATGGCCTGGACAGACACACACACACAGAAGTGAATGCAAAACCCCGTTTCCTGCTGTGCGGGGGACGGACTAATAAAAGAGACTTTAAATGCTGTAGAAAAAAACAAAGTTGGATGAAAAGGCACACGAGAGCTGCAATAATTTTCTCCTTATAAACTTATGTGTACAGTGCCTTCAGAAAGTATTCACACCCCTTGACTTTTTCACATTTTATTGTGTTACAGACTGAATTTAAAATGGATTAGATTGAAATTTTTTGTCACGGATCTACACAAAATACCCCATAATGAAAAAGTGAAAACAGGTTTTTAGAAATTATTACAAATTAATTAAAAATGAAAAGCTGAAATGTCTTTCATCAATAAGTATTCAATCCCTTTGCTATGACACTCTAAATTGAGCTCAGGTGCATCCAATTTCCTTTGATCATCCTCGAGATGTTTTGACAACTTGATTGGAATCCACCTGTAGCCAATTAAATTGATTGGACATGATTTAGAAAGAAACACACCTTTCCATATCAGGTCCCACAGTTGACAGTGAAAGTCAGAGCAGAAACTCCACAATGAAATCCAAGGAACTATCCGTATAAGTCCGAGATAGAATTGTGAGGAGGTATAGTTCTGGGGAAGGGTATAAAATATATTCTCGAGTGTTGAAAGTTCCCAAGGGCACACTGAGCTCCATAATTAGGAAATGGAAAGAATATGGAACCACCCAGATTCTTCCGAGAGCTGGCCGTCCGACCAAACTGAGCGACTGGGCAAAAAGGACCTTGGTCAGGGAGGTGAACAAGAACCCAATGACCACTCTGCCAGAAGTACAGAGTTCCTTGGCTGAGATGGGAGAACCTGCCAGAATCACAACAATCTCTGCAACACTACACAAATCTTGGCTTTCTGTGAGAGTGGCCAGATGGAAGCCACTTCTGAGAAAAAGGCACACGACAGCACACCTGGGGTTTCCCAAATGGCATGTGAAAGATTCTGAGAGCATGAGGCAAAAGATTCTGTAGCCTGATGAGACAAAAATGGAACTCTTTAGCCTAAATGCAAAGTGCTACGTTTGGTGGAAACCGAGCAGAGCTCATAACCCATCTAAGACCATCATGCTCAGGAGATGCTTTTCAACAGCAGGGAATGGGAGACTTGTAAGGATAGAGGGAACAATGAATGGAGCCAAATACAGGCAAATCCTTTTGGAGAACCTGCTTCAGAGTGCAAAAGACTTGAGACTGCGGCGAAGATGTGTGTTCGAATAGGACAATGACCCCAAGCATACAGTCAAAGCAACACTGGAATGGGTTCAGAACAAGAACATGAAAGTCCTTGAGTGGCCCCGCCAAAGCCCAGACTTGAATCCTATTGAGAATCTGTGGAAAGGCTTAAAGATTGCTGTTCACCGATGCTCCCCATCCTACTTGACAGAGCTTGTTTATAAATTTAATCAATTTATAAAAAATTCTAAAAACATGTTTTCACTTTGTCATTGTGGGGTATTTCATGCAGATCAGGGACAAAAATGTTTATAAAATTTAATCCATTTCAAATTCAGACTGTAATACAACAAAATGTGAAAAAGTCAAGGAGTGCGAATACTTTCTGAAGGCACTGCAGTGCATATCTGGCTGTTCAGTGGGATACAAAACGTCAACAGTTCAGCCTGATCGAGGAATGCTCTCTCCCGAGTGCCATTCTAGTTATCAATGGAACACTCTCCTTCTCTCGCCCAGTGGATGCTGGAGTTCTCCAAAGCAGTGCCTTGGGCCCAGTCCTGCTCCGAATCTCAAAAAATGAGCTCTCCGAAAACCCCTCTTCCTTTTGGCAGATAACTCCACATCATGTCAGCCTAAGACTCGGCAGAATGCAGTTGCGTCATCCCCTGCTGGTCTGAAATGGATAAGATACTTGTCTGATAAATGGAACATATTCCCCAATCCTTAAAAAGCAGTCTCACCATGTTGCTTTGGAAATATCAGCAAATGAAGGAAAACACACGCACACACACACACACACACACACACACACACACACACACACACACACACACACACACACACACACACACACGTTCAGTATTGAAATTCTCTGCCTCACCATTGGCCATGATCTATCCTGAACCAACCATATTGTGAAGCTGGCCTCGAAAGGTAACTGCAGACTGGGCATCCTCAATCATTCCAAGTTATGTCTTATTGACCAGAAGTACCCACAAACTACAAGGCATTTGTCTATAGCTCAGAGGAGTGCTCTTCTTCCTTATGGGTTGGCATCCCATTATCACATCAATATTTTCTGGATTCCACTGACTCTAAAGATATCAACATTATTGGCGGCAACTGGGATGAGGTCGAAGCACAATATCTGTTGTTCTCACGTCACACCGATCAGTTGTGTCTTCTTCACTGCCTTTTCTCCAGTCTAGCTCCATTCACTCCCTCAGCCTTCAAACCCTCCAAGATGACTCCAGGGTGCACATGTTCTTCCAGTCACCCCCTCCTGTTTAAACACTCAATATCCAGGCTGAATGTACACACACTTTTGTTCGTTACTCCTCCCATCTACGGAACAGACTTCCTGAACTTGTTCTATCCCACTCTTCCCGCGAGGACTTCAAAGGCCGGCGGTACATCACAGTCTAATGTTGTGTGTCAGTTACAGCCTTAATGGTGAACACAATGATGGCAATGGAAGTGAAGAGGTCGCAAATACTCCTTTCTTGTACTCAATCGTGGAGGTGTGCAAAATACTGTCGTGTCCACGCTGGTTAAGTTCATTCCCACCCTTCACCCAGTTGTTGTGGACAGGGCGGTTAACACTGACCTGGATGGATAGCCGAACCAGTTCCACTTTGGAGGCGAACACATGATCCTTGGACATTACAGAGAGTGCGGGATGGAGAGCGGCAAAGGCATGTACCAGACGGAAGCACACAGGTTTATACTCAAACCCACACACACACAAGCAAATTTAATAAATATGGGTTTAATGAACATACATCAAATATTTATAATGGGAATAAATCAAAGCGTGATAATAAAAACGTGAGGTAATTTTGAGACGTCTCCACACAGATTCAGATACAGACAAGGGAAAAGATAAAATAAAAGAAAATCCTCCCTTTTTTCTGGCACTTAGCTGGGTGTCCAGAGATGATCTTAGGTGTTTGGCGATCACGCCGCAGAGTTGCTGCGCAAGAAAAGCCACACCCGAAAATGGCACCAAGCCACTCGCTGGGTGGGAAACATACATGGTAATTCACACGGATGGTTCTCCTTCGTTAAGGGCCCACAAACCCTCATACAGTTTCTTATCACGAACCAACTTGCTACACTGTTCCTCTCAAAGAACCAGGTCCACTCACAACAAATTGGTACAGCCTTTCTCCTTAACCATTCGACGGGACAATTTCTTAGGCCCCGAGATAAGGCCATGAGGCACGCTCTTCTTATCTTCTCAGAAACGTACACCCTCAACGACACAGCAAGTCAATGGCTAGCATATTGCTTCAGCACATGAATGAATTCACATCAGCACGAACAACGAGAAACATGCTGCCATTTTGTCGTGCCGAGAGGAGAGTAAAAACGAGACCCTCTGTCTCAACCGTGTTCTACACACCATCTCCTCGTCTCGCCATTCATGCCCTCTCCTCTCACGTCACACTGACCAACCATCAGCTTTGGGGGAGTGACTTGCTGGAAGGAAGCCGGGAAGGCGGGGTTTTCACCTGCTCAGAAATGTTTGGCTCTGTTGTTGTTGTTGACATGGTTCTTTTACTGCCAGCTTTGTAAATGCAAAAACGTAGGAAAAGGTTATGGGGGCAATCACATACTGGGAGAAATTAGCCTTTAACCCTACCTAAATAACACAGCACTACCCCCCCCCCCCCCACCCAATGTGGTGACACATAACTTTATAATTTTAAGCTGACAGTTTTCCCTACTTAATTTACATCGAGAAGTCTCCTCCTCGTCCATCGACCATGCTACGCTATACAATCCTACCTTTACTATGAAGTTCCTCCATCTACCTCACAAACATAACAATATGAATGTTATACCTACCCCACAAATGGTATCCCACACCTTGGTCCACGAAGATAATGATACAGTGTTGAAATCCCCGATAAGGCCAAAAAAAAAAAAATGTTGCATTGGCGTAACCCGCCTGACCCTACGTTTTTTTTTTTGTTTTTTTTGCTATCGATTTCAAGTATCTTGTTGATTGCGATCGCGATCGCAAAAACCCGGAAGTGTTTCAGACAGAAACCGCCGACAAAAAGGGTGGTACTCGAGCCGGGGGAGATTTTGGGAGGGATTTATTAGGGTTTATTAAATTTTTGGATTTATTATCCAAAAATTTTGGGATTTATTAGGAAAGAAAAAAAAAAAAAAAAAAAAAAAAAAAAGATCCCGACCGACCTACCCTATTTTTCAGTGACCCGTTACGCCAATGCAACATTTTTTTTTTGGCCTAATCGTGGAAACGACACACTCACCCCTGTTGATGTAAACTCTGAGATGAACGTCACACTTGATAATAACATTGTAAAATAGCTCCTAGTATCGATCTAATTGCTCCAAGAGTTACCTTAAATAAAAGGACCTTCCTCGGCCCTCTTGAGCTCCTGACCACTTACAAAGCTTTTGTCCGTAGCCTGATGGAGTACTGCTCTCCCCTCTGGGCTGGTGCTCCTGCCTCCCACCTTTCTCGGCTTCACGCTGTCGAAACCAGGGCATTTAAGATCATCGGCATCTCCCGCAATGAAGCTGAGTCTTTGGGCCTCTCACTCAATCACCGCAGGTTGGTCGGTGGTCTTTCTGTCTTCTACCGACTCCTCTCCAGCCTTGCTCCCCCTGCTCTCTCTGTGATTTGTCCCCACCACATTTCCACAGGGCGCTCAAGGTCCGCCAACAACCTGGTCTGGTCAAGGTCTGGTAAAACTACCAAAATCACGAATCACTGCTCATCTTCACTCTTTCATTCCTCTTTTTTCCCGCCTTTGGAATAAACTTCCTCACTCTATTCTTTCCCATTCTTCCCTCCAGGCTTTCAAAACAGCGGTTCACCACCACCTCTTATCTTCCCCCATCCAAATCCTCGATCTTTTCTACCCCCGATAATCCACCCAAGCCCACTTCCTTCATTTCTCCTGCTTTCCTTCCTGAAAGTCCCTGAAATGTCCATCTTCTCTTCGCCATGTTCCCCGTCCCATCCCCATCCCTCTCCCTTCCACAGTTCACCTAATGTGTCTGTTCCCCACTGTTTTGTCCCTTCCACTCCCGCCCCTCTTGTCTCATGCCTCATTGCTGTGAGTTGTGTGTTAGCTCTCATACGAGCCTCGACCAAGGTATACAAAAAAAAAAAAAAAAAAAAAGGACTTCAGGACCCCAGCAAGAGATGCCCAGATTTATCAGATGTAGGGGAACACCGATATATCAGACCTGCCGAGTCAGTGACACGTGTCTCATCATAAGATAAGAATTTCTTCAATGAAACCTTTTGAAAACACAAGGTATAAATTTGAGATTACTTCCCCAATTTTACACTAGGTGCGAAGAAAGTAGTGAAAATACCGGGTATTAAAAGACTTACATTATGAATATGCTGATTTCCTGAACTATAGCCTAACAATTTTCTTAACCAAAGCAAGATTTGAGTTCTGTCAGCAGCTGAAAACGTTGAGTTATTTTGTCATTCAAAAGAACTTCTACTTAGAGCTATCACTAACCTTAGAGCCACCGTTACTGGGTTCAACGTTTCACCAGTGGATTGGCTGACATGATGGCCGAGAGGTGTGCACACTCGCTTCCAAGCTGTCCAGCCTGGGTTTGAATCCCCACCCAAGTAAAAACTGTCTTCCCGGTGATTCACAAGCAGGGTAATTCATGTGTGTGACATCCCTCGGATGGACGTTAAATGGAATTCCTGTCTGCCAGCATTCAGTGGTGGACGCTAAAGATCCCATGGTGTTCTTCGCGAAGAGTTGGTGAGCTATCACAATGACCAAATTCCATATTCCTGTCCTAAGCAGCAGAGGGCATTACATCAGCGGCACATCCGCGTTCTCAACCAATGAAGCTACCCCACAGCCTTGTGCTGCATACAAAAAAGAACTATTTGATAATGCTGAATTGTTGAATCTGCCTCGACTGATAATGTTTGTGCAGTTATTCATAATGCTGTGAGAAATGAGTGTTTACATAAGTTCCAACTAGCCTCCTACTTTTTGTTATAATTGGAGCGAAAGCAAAACTTTATGGGTGTCTTCTGTGTATAATACATCTTCTGTATGATCCATATTACCACCTTAAGCTCCTCCAGGTTATTTAGTTTGGATAAATGAGGGGATTTGGCACATTCTATAGGTGTTTTTTCTTGGATCCAAGCAGGGCATTCAGAAAGAACTGGGAAGGCATTGTAGAGGTTATTATACAATGGCTTAATAGGTGAAAGAGGTTTCTTCTGCACTTATTCATTAGAGGCAGTGTTGTTTAATAATGATAATAATAATAATAATAAAAATAATAATAATAGTGGCTTCTGTGCTCTGACATCGGATTATTTGTTTGCAGCCACCAGAAGTCTTGTTCAAAACAGTTCCGATGCAACTGTTGAACTTTATCTGTGGATGGCGTCACTGACAGAAGCCAAATAGATTGTACTGTAAAACAGCTGTCAGTAGCTGCTTTTAACCTTTCTATCGGGTCCGATACCTCCAACCGTCAACATGGAAGATGTCCAGAAGAACATTGAGGAAAAAAAAAAAATCAAATTTGTGCGGAGAATGGAGGGAAGCATTCAGATAAATTCGAACTAAATTGTAACTGCGTGCGCAGGGACTTTGTGGCCACTCTGTACATGATACAACACGGATATGAGCATGGGTGGTATGATCTGCTTGTGAGAATGTATGGTTTTGTATATAGTTGGACATGTGTCAGAGTTGTTGGTGGGTTGATTGTGGAAGTGGGCAGGGTTGTTTTGCAGATGTGGATATGTGTGTGAAAATGAGTGTACATGCAAGGGACGTGTGTGTATAAAATAAGGTGGGTTGCTCGGTTGCTCGTTTTGCATCCTAGTTTAGAAGCCTTCATTTCTGGTAAGATGCAGTGAGAGTGGTTTGGTGGTTGGTTATTTTCTCTTTTTTACGATTTCTGAAGCAATATATTGATATTCAAAAGATGTTGTAAATGATACCAATTCTGTAACACCCTTTACTTAACTTAATCGCAAAACTCAAAATCGTTGTTTACCTCAAATCAGAATCTTATCAATTTGAAAGCAATTGATAAATTTTACTGTCAGAATATATTAACCAGAGATCCACTTCTTCTTTTTTTTTTTACTGCCATACCTCCGCAAGGTTGAACTGTTTACGTTTTGTATCCCATTGATAGGCCGGATCTGCATCCGGACCGAAACCAAAATAGAATAGGTTTGTTCTTGTCACCTACACAACTAATCCACCAAGTTTCGAGATATCGTGCTATATATAGATTTGGCCCCATCTCTCAATTGTGAAGGATCACTTACAAAAATAATAGTATGCACATCCTCACCAAAATCGAATCAATTAGTCTTTGTCACACACCCAATCTGTCCACGAAGTTTCATCCGAATACATGCATAACTTTTTGAGATATCCTGCTCTCAAGCAGACAGACAGACAAACAGGATTGAAAACATAATCTCCGTCAACCTTTGATGGCGTAGGTAAGAATACGTATCGTCTTACATGACCAGTAAATCATGCACACCTGACCTTGTATGTAGGCTACCATCACATGACCAGCAAATCATGCACACCTGTCTTTGCAGATTACAAGTACATTATCGAAGACATCCATTATGCTTACCGCTGAATCGAGCTCTTATTCAAACACAGAAATGGTCATTGTGCTCCGTTCCCATGCACACTATTATGTCCTCAAGCAACTGAAAAAAAAAACAAAATAAAAAAATAAAACAAAAAAATGTTTGCATGCTTCATTGGCAACATTTTTATGGTTTAAAAAATTTATATTTGATGTCATTTTGTAACCTAAAAGAACCTGCTCACTGTCGCTCTCTTTGTTGGGTGGTCGCTAGACTACCATTATTCTCAGGTTTTCCGTCTGTTGGGTGGTCGCTAGACTACCATTATTCTCAGGTTTTCTGTCTGTTGGGTGGTCGCGAGACTACCCTTATTCTCAGGTTTTCCGTCTGTCTGTATGTCTGTTTGTTTGTATGTAATGGACAGCTCTGGAGGCCAGAGGAGTCAACCGATTTTGATGAAACTTGACAAGTAGGTTCATACCAGGATCAAGTTGTAGACTTTTGAGCACCGTTGCTATGGACGCCACCGTAGCCGAGCAACAGGACTTTGAAATTTTTGAATTGGAGAAGTTGGAGAACTTTCTCAGCTCACGGAGAGGGTTAAGCTGTTGCAGCTTCCTCTACTACAGACTCTCGACGATGTGGACCAGTGCAAGGCCCAAACTGTGGATGGGCACGTGTTACCCAAACCCTCGATGGTCGCTTCCAGAGAGTGGACTTTGAACCTTGCAGGAGTGCCTACCCAAAACATGGCAGGCTTGGTGATATATTTAATGGATGTCTGCAATTGGAAAGACGATGCTGTGCGTCACGATCACCAACGTAGTGGTTGCTAACTCTTTGACAAACAACATCTTCAGGACATGAAAATACACAAAGCTTGTGCCAGTTATATTTACATGGAGACAAATGTCCCAGGGCAGGCTTCCCTGAGGGAGACACCATATCTGGTTTGGGTGATTCTGAATACTGATGGGAAGGACAAATCTGGGGCTTGTGGATGCACAGGGTAAGTTTAAAAATCAACTTTTTAAATGGTGATATTTGCTATATTTACATATTTTGGGGAGGGGAGCTATGAGGGATTGTTGTGTAACCTGGTGTTGACTCAGTGGTTAGGGCGGCGGCTTGGGATCCTAGGGTCCTGAGTTCAAGCCCCATCGGCTGCTGAATTAATACACCAGGGGGTTGACTCAGCCTGTCATCCTTCCGAGGTCGGCAAAATGAGTACCAGTTCCAGTGTATGTACTGGTTGAGGGGCACTGCATCAGCGACACAGTCACGCCTCAATAAATAATAGCTACCCTGGCAGCTAAGTTGCCATACGACCACCAGGGATTGTTGTATGTGTGTGTGTGTGTGTGTGTGTGTGTGTGTGTGTGTGTGTGTGTGTGTGTGTGTGTGTGTGTGTGTGTGTGTGTGTGTGTGTGTGTGTTATATATATATATATATATATATATATATATATATATATATATATATATATATATATATATATATTTACGGTTGTGGAAATTCGCAAGCCACCATTCAGGTCCCTTAGGTGAGATATCTCTGTAAGTACATGTGTAGTCAGCTGCAAACCCGTTGTTTAGAGGGAATAAATGTGATTCATTCAGGCTGCGACGCTTTGAGATACTAGTTTTTCTGTTCTATCTTTATTTTGAACCAACCACGCCTCAACCGCCATCACACAACAACCACCAACCACAACAACAACAACGCCAACAGCCACGATCTTTACCTTCACTACTCGCTCCCGCAAACATCGCATCACCGCCATTCCAAACGGCACCATGTCCATAAACCACCACCATAAACCCTCCACCACCTTCACCTCTCCTCCTTCGACCGCCATTCCCGCACCACCTGTGAACACTGAGCGTCGGGCTGTCCTGGGCTCGTACGGGACGCGCGCCGAGCCGCGAGTGCAAAATGCAGCCTTTCCGAGGAGAATTTGGATCAGGAATGCAACATGCCCACTTCTGATCCGTCCAATCAGCAAGCGCGGGGCGGTTTGGCCCCGCCTCCAGGCGCGTCAGTGTAGAATCGAGATATGCAAATTCTAGGATCAGGGGAGACTCACGTCCCTTTTTCTCCGTCCAATGGGCGAGCGTGGCTCCACCCCCGAGCTCGTTCTGATCCAGAAATTTGCATATGGGTTCTCCTGCCGGCCTATAAAGCGCCGAGCATGGGGCGAATCTGGGTCGAGTCGGTTTGAGTAGAGTCAGTTTGGGTCGAGTCGGTCTCGGCAGAGTCGGTTTTAGGAGAGTCAGTTTTTTGGTTGGAGAGCAGAGTGTGGCAGTGGCAGAGTGTTTTGGGTCGAGTCGGTTTGGGTCGAGTCGGTCTCGGCAGAGTCGGTTTGGGCAGAGTCGGCCTCAGAAGAGCAGAGAGTGTTTTGGGCAGAGTCGGGTTGGAGCGCGGAGTGGAGTCGGGAGGCGAGGGCATACAGGTGGTTTGCTGCAGTCGGCTGAGGAGAATTGGGGAAGAGACCAAGGAGCTCGGGTCTGCGGCAAGGAAGACGGCGGTCGGCGACGAGGTCGTGGTGGAATCGCTCGTCACGGGACCCAAGCAAGCCAGCTATACTCTTTCCCCAGAGCATCAACAATTCCCCCCCCCCTTTTTCCCCCGCGCTGAGATAGTGCGAAAAGGGGGCCCCGTTCCCACCCCACTCCAAGCAGTGCCAACGAAACCCGCGAAGGAGCACAAAGTCGAGGCACCGCCGCGCTGCCACATTTGCGGCTCATCACAAAGACACGGGTAGGATCCACCCGGTCTCACGGACCTGACCGCGCTTTCAGGTCCCACGCAAATATTGATCCACAGGCCCCGTCTGCCCACTTGTCTTTGAGGGTGGCCCTTTTCTTTTGTTTCTGTATAAATGTGTGTGTGTGGCGCCAGTCTGGTGAAGTAAAACTGTGTAAGTGTTGCCGTGTGTACGCGCAGTCGGTTGTAGATCTGCATTGTTGTGTTTCTTTTGTTGCAATTGCTTTATGTGCATAATTGTTTTAATTGTATATGTGTGCTTTCCGTGTGCCGCGAAATAAATGTGCATCATGTTGAACTGTTTTCCCGTTTCGCTTCGTCTTTTCTTTAATTGAATCTCCATCTTGCTTCACGTAAAGGGTTGGTAGTGGGCTTAATACGCCCGATAATTAATCGGAACCGTCGAGGCCGACGATAAAACCGCTCGGTTATCCCGATAGTACGGAACGGATCGCTTAAGTGGCCGTGTCCGAAGTCGACCTGCGGCGAGGTGCGATCGCCCGGTCTACCCTCCGTGTGGGTACTTAGGTAGGTTGAGTTTGGCGAACAACCCTATCTCACGCAGGGGGGGCCGAAAGGCCCACCCGTGACTAGCTCCCGGCGTTGGTCCGAGAGGGTCACGACAGAATTGTCCGTCCGGTGGGCGACGTGCCGCGATTCGAGTTACGTGGCCGTTCGCACGCCGGCGGGCGCGACAATATATATATATATATATATATATATATATATATATATATATACATATATATATATATATATACATATATACATATACATATATATATATACATATATATATACATATATACATATATATATATATATATACATATATACATATATACATATATACATATATATATATATATATATATATATATATATATATACATATATATATATACATATACATATACATATACATATATATATATACATATATATATATATATATATATATATACATATATACATATATATATACATATATATATATATATATATATATATATATATATACATATATATATATACATATATATATATATATATATATATATATACATATATATATATATATATATATATATATATATATATATATATATATGTATATATATACATACATATATATACATGTATATATATACATATATATACATATACATATATATACATATATATACATATATACATATATATATACATATATATATATATATATATATATATATATTGGGGAGAACAAGTATTTGATACACTGCCGATTTTGCAGGTTTTCCCACTTTCAAAGCACGTAGAGGTCTGTAGTTTTCATCATAGGTACACTTCAACTGTGAAAGACGGAATCTTAAACAAAAATCCTGAATATCACATTGTATGATTTTTAAATAATTAATTTGCATTTTATTGCATGAAATAAGTATTTGATACATCAGAAAAAAACAGAACTTAATATTTGGGACAGAAACCTTTGTTTGCAATTACAGAGATCAAACGTTTCCTGTAGTTCTTAACCAAGTTTGCACAGACTACAGCAGGGATTTTGGCCCACTCTTCCATACAGATCTTCTCCAGATCCTTCAGGTTTCGGGGCTGTCACTGGGTAACACAGACTTTCAGCTCCCTCCACAGATTTTCCACTGGGTTCAGGTCTGGAGACTGGCTCGGCCTCTCCAGGACCTTGAGATGCTTCTTACGGAGCCACTCCTTAGTTGCCCTGGCTGTGTGTTTCGGGTCCTTGTCATGCTGGAAGACCCAGCCACGCCCCATCTTCAATGCTCTTGTTGAGGGAAGGAGGTTGTTGGCCAAGATCTCGCGATACATGGCCCCATCCATCCTTCCCTCAATACGGTGCAGTCGTCCTGTTCCCTTTGCAGAAAAGCATCCCCAAAGAATGATGTTTCCACCACCATGCTTCACGGTTGAGATGGTGTTCTTGGGGTTGCACTCATCCTTCTTCTTCCTCCAAACACGGCGAGTGGAGTTTCAACCAAAAAGCTCTATTTTGGTCTCATCAGACCACATGACCTTCTCCCATTCCTCCTCTGGATCTTCCAGATGGTCATTGGCAAACTTCAGACGGTCCTGGACATGCGCTGGCTTGAGCAGAGGGACTTTGTGTGCGCTGCAGGATTTTAATTCATGACGGCATAGTGCGTTAATTATGGTTTTCTTTGATACTGTGGTCCCAGCTCTCTTCAGGTCATTGACCAGGTCCTGCCATGTAGTTCTGGGCTGATCCCTCACCTCTCATGATCATTGAGGCTCCACGAGGTGAGATCTTGCATGGAGCCCCAGACCAAGGGAGATTGACTGTTATCTTGAACTTCTTCCATTTTCTGATAATTGCGCCAACAGTTGTTGCCTTCTCACCAAGCTGCTTGCCTATTGTCCTGTAGCCCATCCCAGCCTTGTGCAAGTCTACAATTTTGTCTCTGATGTCCTTAGACAGCTCTCTGGTCTTGCCCATTTTGGTGAGGTTGGAGTCTGATTGAGTGCGGACAGCTGTCTTTTCTGCAGACAACGAGTTCAAACTGGTGCAGTTAATGCAGGTAATGAGTGGAGAATGGGAGGGCTTCTTAAAGACAAAACTGACAGGTCTGTGAGAGCCGGAATTCTTACTGGTTGGTAAGTGATCAAATACTTATTTCATGCAATAAAATGAAAATTAATTATTTAAAAAATCATACAATGTGATTTTCAGAATTTTTGTTTTAGATTCCGTCTTTCACAGTTTAAGTGTACCTCTGATAAAAATTACAGACCTCTACGTGCTTTGTAAGTGGGAAAACCTGCAAAATCGGAAGTGTATCAAATACTTGTTCTCCCCACTGTACATATATACATACATACATATATATATATATATATAGTGTTACGGCTGTGGAAATTCGCAAACCACCATTCAGGGCCCGTAGGTGAGATAACTCTAAGTACATGTGTAGTTAGCCCCAAACCCGTTGTTTCGAGGGATTTTATGTGATTCATTCGGGCTGCGACGCTTTGAGATAGCCGTTTTTCTGTTCTATCTTTATTTTGAACCAACCACGTCTCAACCGCCATAACCATCAAACCACCACCAAAATACCTCCACCACCCTCACCTCTCTCCTTCTACGGCCATTCCCGCACCACCTGTGAACACTGCGCGTCGGGCTGTCTTGGGCTCGTTCAACGATACGCACCGAGCCGCGAGTGCAAATAGCGGCCTTTCCGAGGGAGAATTCGGATCAAGAATGCTCCACGCCCACTTCTGATCCATCCAATTAGCAAGGGCGGAGCGGCTTGGCCCCGCCTCCAGGCGCGTCTGTGTGAAATCCATATATGCAAATTCTAGGATCAGGGGAGGTTCACGCCCACTTTTATTCCGTCCAATTGGCGAGCGTGGCTCCGCCCCCGAGGTCGTTCTGATCCGGAAATATGCATATTGTTTCTCCTGCTGGCCTACAAAACAGCGAGCGGAAGGCGAATCGGCAGAGACAGTTTTTGGTTGGAGAGCAGAGCGTGGCAGCGGCAGAGTGTGGCAGCGGCAGAGTGTGGCAGAGAGTGGAGTCGGGTGGCGAAGGCATCGAGTTGGATTCTGCAGTCGGCTGAGGGGAGTTGTGGGAAGAGGCCAAGGAGCTCGGGTCCGAGGCGAGAAGGACGGCGGTCGGCGACGAGGTCGCGGTGGGAGATCGCTCGTCACGGGACCCAAGCCAGCCAGCCAGCCAGCCATTCTCCCTCCCCCAGGGCTTCAACAATTCCCCCTTTTCCCCCGCGCTGAGATAGTGCAACAAAGGGGACCCCGTTCCCACCCCACTCCAAACGTCGTGCTAACAAAATCTGCGAAGGAGCACGGAGTCGGGGCACAGCCACATCTGCGGCTCGTTCGCCAACGAGTCACGAGGACGCGGGTAGTACCCACCCGGTCTCGTGACCTGGCCGCTCCAGGTCCCGCGCACATATTGGCCTACAGGCCCATCTGCCCCCTTGTCTATGAGGGTGGCTTCTTTCCTTTGCTTTTGAGTAAATGTGTGATGGCGCCGTCTGTAAAGTAGAACTGCATAAGTGTTGCCGTGTGTACGCGTATTCGGTAGTAACTCTGCGTCATTGTTTCTTTTGTTTTACTGCTATAGGTGCATTTTGACTGTTTGGCTGTATATGTGTGCTTTCCGTGTGTCGCGTAATAAATGTGCATTGTGTGAACTGTTTTCCCGTTTCGCTTCGTCTTTTCTTTATTGACCCTCCATCCTGCTTCACGTAAAGGGTTCGTAGTGGGCTTAATATGCCCGATAATTAATCGGAACCGTCGAGGCCGACGATAACACCGCTCGGTTATCCCGATAACACGGAACGGACCGCTGAAGCGGTTCGTGTCCGGAGTCGGCCTGCGGCGAGGTACCATCGCCCGGTCGACCATCCGCGCAGGTACTTAGGTAGATTGAATTTGGCGAGCAACCCTATCCTGCGTGGGTGGGCAATTGGCACGGTCGTGGTGGGGTTAAACCCCCACCCGTGACTAGCTCCCGGCGTTGTTCCGAGACGGTCACGACAGAATTGTCCGTTCCAGTGGGCAAGGCGGCCGCCATTCGAGTTGAGCGGCCGATCGCACGCTGGCGGGTGCGAATTCGCAACACTGGTGTCAGAGAGCGGGAAACAAATTCTCCCGTCTCCAGCTAAATTCACGGGGAATCGGTGCAGGGGTGAGAGGAGCGACCCCCGATTCCCTCTAAATTCCGAGCAGGCCAAATTAACTCGTTACGAGAAATAAGATGGAGTCTCAAGGCGAGCGGGAGCCGGGGCTATTAAAAATGGATGTAGAATGTGTAGAATCCATGGCCCAGGATGGAGACCCCGAGCAGGAAATGTTGGTTGTGCAGGAACAAGAACTCCCCCAACCGAACCCAGAACCCGAAATGGGCGCGGCAGCGGCAGAGGCCGCAGTGTACGACACCTCCCCTCCCCCTCTCCACCAAAACCCCCCGATCCTGGCCGAATCGGCTCAGCCGAGTGCACCCGACATGGCCCAGCTATGCGCCATGCTGGCGGCAATGAATGCGAAAATGGATGGAAACGCACTCAAAATGGAAGGAATAAATAACGAAATAAAAACGAAAATGGATACGAATACGCAACAAATGAACGAAATGAAAACGAAAATGGATATGAATACGCAACAAATGAAAAACGAAATGAAGGCGAATTTGAAGGAAGAAATGAGAGAAATGCGGGGTGAGATGCAGAAAATGGGCCGAAGCCTGCAGGCGGGCATGAAGGCAATAACCGGGGAGCTCAAAATGGCGACGCCACGTGTGGGAGCGAACGAGCTCGGGGGTAGTGCAACGGTTGTCAGGCCCGCAAGGGAGGCGGGTGAGGACAAATTAATTCAGGGGACGTGTGAGACGAGACACGTGGAGGTAATGACGGAGAAAGTGACGGTCACACGGAGGGAAAAACTAAGTGGGGAGACCGAAACGTGTGAGACGAGACACGAGGTGACGAGAAAAGAAATAATAGTTGAGACAAGGAAGATAACAAGGGAAGAGAGGGAAATAATAGAGACACGGGAGATAGAGGGTGAATTGGACGGGATTGAAGATGAGCACACACACACATAGGTAGTGGAGGATAATGGGGGTGAGCTCGCAGAACGTGTCGGGATCTGGTGCGAGCAGTTGGATAGCCTCCTCCAGGAACGAGGGGGAGGGAGTATGCTCCCTTGAAGCGAGTCACGACCAGGTGGGTTCGGTCGTGCTTCGCGGAGTTGAGTGGACGGGTGCTGTGGACAGGTGCACGGAGAGCTTGGGGGTAGAGAGGCCCCGGAAACCCTTGGGGTGGCACAAATCCCCAGTGTGGTTGTCCCGGTGTGTGTGGTGCAGATGTGAGTGCGCCCCCGTGTCTGGAAGCGATCCCGTGTGCGAGTGTGCCAGGTTGCGTGCTTCCCAGCACGCCGTGTGGGAGTGAGGCACGGTGTGCGAGTAAGGCACGGTGCGTGAGTGAACGGCCGAGTGCATGGGAGACCGTGTGTGTGTGTGTGAGAGCGGTATGTAAGGGAGATGACGGTGGGCATGTGTGAACATGCAGCCGCATCTCCCGGGGTGAGTTTAATGGAGTGCAGTCTGGGCGTCGCGACACGCAGGTGTGCGTGGGTCGAATGGCGACGGAGACGGCGAGAGAGAGACGAGGGCCGGGTAGCGGCCGTAGATGTTTTGAGCACCGTGCCGGGTTCACCCAGCAGCGAGAGCGAGGTCCGTGCTGTGCAACGCATGAGGCCGCCACGTGCTCGCTTGCAGGAGTGAAACCCAGTCCGGAAACGCCAGCAGTGGATTTGCCGATCCCGCGGACGGACAAAGGTGACGCAGGATTACGTATTTGGACTGGATGGGTTCTCCACGAGGGCGTGTGTGTTAAGCTCCAATGGGCAGAGCACACGTGTTCGCGTGGGGAACCCCTCGAGACGTGAGGCTTGTTTTTTTTTTGTTAAGCGCCAGTTGGCGTCATGGCTGCGTGTGGGGTTGGAATCCGGCAGGAGGGTGAAGCCCTGCCGGATGGTACCGTCCAAGAGGGACGAGGGACGCGAACAGCTGCCATGACGTCACGCCAAAGGTGTGCGGCTGTGAATTGCCGCGCAGGTTGCGAGTTGCCGTGCTGGTGCTGCGCGAGAAAAAAAAAAAGGGCAAGCCTCGTTTTCGGGTGAACAGGATTCCCGGGCATGGGGTGGAAGACCCCCCTGCCAGGGCACAGGATGGGAACTAGCTCGGGGGAAGGGTTAGCTTAGCTAGACTGGCTCCATGGGGCAGGGGTAAGTCCTCATGGGGCCCGTGGAATGGATAAGGTAGAGGGTTTTAATTGAGCTTTAGGATGGGAAAAAAAGTGATTTTTGATGATTTGAGGACAGAGACAGACTTTGGATGTGTAGCGGGGACGTAGCTGAGCTACGTAGAGTTAAAAGGAACGTGCTGTAGTGCAAGGGACGACGTGGGAGCACGAGGTAGTTAGGGGATTTAGCGAGCAGGATGGCAGAGTTCAGCGGTGTGTGTGTTGAAGAGTTGGTGAGTTGTGTTGTGACATGATTAGTGAGTGAGGCCAGCGAGCCTGGGTGTATGGAGCAAATGGGGAATGCATGGTGCGATGAGTGATTGGGGGGAGGCGTGACTCCCGCCCAAGGGACCCCGGGGTCAGTGTAGAGTGAGTTAGCTGGGTTAGTTAAATTTACCAAATGGAGGTCGTTTTGCTGTTGGTGGGAGTGTAGGCTCGAAACCCGTTTGGAGGGGTGCAGGAGCCCTGTTGACGGGCTAGGAGCGTGGCTGCGAAAGGTGAGTATCGCTGAGTGGGTACCCCGGGCACCAGGCTTGTCGGCCGTAGTAAGCCAAGGGCCCATGGGGTGCCGGGATAGCGTAGTGGGCATGGGTGCGCCCGCATGGTGCCATTAGCCGCGTGGGCAGTGTTGCGGGCATGGGTGACCCTCGGAAAGGGGCCTGGGAAGCCAGCCTGCCACATGAGCGTTTCAGGGGAGTCGCCATGGAGGGCACTCCCCGGTGTTTAGGGAGCTGGTAGGCTCGGAGGCAGTGTAGTGCCAGGGGGTGCCCTAGCTGGAGAATAGGCAGAGGGTCGTGCCTGCCAAGGGAGCCACGCGTCCCAGCCATGAAACCGTGTGAGGGCACGGGAAGAAAATTGGGGGGGGAGGCCCAAAATTGTAAGGACACCAACATGGGCGATGGGAATCTGGGTTTTTAGAACCAATAGCTTATGCGAGAGGCGCTTGTTGAAAGCCCCGGGGTAGTTTAAAGGTTAATGGTTAGGATAGATTAGGAAATGTACCCCTCTGCACCATCCATCCCTTCGCTCATGTTGTGGGCCGCTGGACCCACTTTGGGTTAGATCGCTGAACTTTGGGGAGGCCATCCTGAGGCTTCGTTGGGCCTCGACACAGAACGCTAGCTCTCCCTTGCTCCCCTCCGGGAAGGGAATGTAGGGGTTGGGAGTAGGCTAGGTGACGAGATAGGTTAGCCGAACAAGGACAGTAAAGGCGGTTAGGGGACGATTTATAGTGGGGAAGTAAAAATAAAAACAACAAAAAAATAAGTTGGGGCTAAATTGGGTTTTTACAAATTAAGGGAGTGGGTATGTACAGTGACAGGCAAAGGCGATAGGTGGGAGGGAGACCGTGGGGTAGGTCTGAGCCCGCCTTCTGAGTGGCCAGCACCACCGCACTCCCTCCACCAACCTCCATCTCAAGGCAAAAGGCTGGCCAGCTTCACCTGCTGGCTGTGTTTTACTGCAAGGCCTGTGCCGGCCAGTTCGTCTGCCGGCTGTGTTTGCCTGCAACGGCCTTTATCTGCCGGCTGTTTTTGCCTGCTTTTGCCATCCATGCCTGCTGCCCTCGATTCTGCGTTTGCCCTGTTCAATTTTGCTTTGCCCCCCCCCCCTTGTTCATTGCTATGTGCTCCAGGATCGTCGGCAAGCCACAAGGACTGTGCTGTTGGCAGCTACAACACGGGCCTGCAGTAGCGGCCCGTGCACCGGTTGACTTTTGTTTTGCTCCCTGCAAAGTCCATTGATCCTGGGCCATGGTTTTATATACCAATCGTACGGGTCGTTCCTCGACGCGACACAAATTAATCCATAGCGGCAACTTCATACGAATAAACCGTGCGCCGGTTCACCGTTGACTTCTTTTTCCTGCAATCCATTGATCCTGGGCCATGGTTTAGTGTAAAATTTGTAAGTTAAGGTTAAGATGTTCTGTACATACGAGTGCGCCCCCGGAATGTCTGTCTAGCGCCGGCAATTTTATTTAAGTCGTCTGAGTGAGTGGGTTTGTTTAGTTAGTTACTCAGCCCTTAGGTTATTTATTTTGGTGGACACGAATATCATGAATGTCGCACTCAGGGATCCGAAGGTAAAACGTACTCGGGGAAACTTACACATGATGGCACACGAAAATTCGGCGACTCGGTACGAGTCTGTAAAAAGGGGAGGGGGTCGTGTTACGGCTGTGGAAATTCGCAAACCACCATTCAGGGCCCATCGGTGAGATAACTCTAAGTACATGCGTAGTTAGACCCAAACCCGTTGTTTCGAGGGATTTTATGTGATTCGTTCGGGCTGCGACGCTTTAAGATAGCCGTTTTTCTGTTCTATCTTTATTTTGAACCAACCATGTCTCAACCGCCATAACCATCAAACCACCACCAAAAACCCTCCACCACCCTCACCTCTCTCCTTCTACGGCCATTCCTGCACCACCTGTGAACACTGAGCGTGGGGCTGTCTTGGGCTCGTTCAACGATACGCACCGAGCCGCGAGTGCAAATAGCAGCCTTTCCGAGGGAGAATTCGGATCAAGAATGCTACACGCCCACTTCTGATCCGTCCAATTAGCAAGCGCGGAGCGGCTTGGCCCCGCCTCCAGGCGCGTCTGTGTGAAATCCATATATGCAAATTCTAGGATCAGGGGAGGTTCACGCCCACTTTTCCTCCGTCCAATTGGCGAGAGTGGCTCCGCCCCCGAGGTCATTCTGATCCGGAAATTTGCATATTGTTTCTCCTGCCGGCCTATAAAATGGCGAGCGGAAGGCGAATCGGCAGTCAGTTTTTGGTTGGAGAGCAGAGCGTGGCAGCGGCAGAGTGTGGCAGAGAGTGGAGTCGGGTGGCGAAGGCATCGAGTTGGGTTCTGCAGTCGGCTGAGGGGAGTTGTGGGAAGAGGCCAAGGAGCTCGGGTCCGAGGCGAGAAGGACGGCGGTCGGCGACGAGGTCGCGGTGGGAGATCGCTCGTCGTGGGACCCAAGCCAGCTAGCCATTCTCCCTCCCCCAGGGCATCAACAATTCCCCCTTTTCCCCCGCACTGAGATAGTGCAACAACGGGGGCCCCTTTCCCACCCCACTCCAAACGTCGTGCCAACGAAACCCGCGAAGGAGCACGGAGTCGGGGCACAGCCACATCTGCGGCTCGTCCGCCAACGAGTCACGAGGACGCGGGTAGGACCCACCCGGTCTCGCGGACCTGGCCGCTCCTTCAGGTCCTGCGCACATATTGGCCTAAGGCCCATCTGCCCCCTTGTCTATGAGGGTGGCTTCTTTCCTTTGCTTTTGAGTAAATGTGTGTTGGCGCAGTCTGTAAAGTAGAACTGTATAAGTGTTGCCGTGTGTACGCGTATTCGGTCGTAACTCTGCGTCATTGTTTCTTTTGTTTTACTGCTATAGGTGCATTTTGACTGTTTGGCTGTATATGTGTGCTTTCCGTGTGTCGCGTAATAAATGTGCGTTGTGTGAACCGTTTTCCCGTTTCGCGTCGTCTTTTCT